>NC_092095.1:26977651-27308901 GCF_045679555.1 Salvelinus alpinus | reverse complement strand
AAGCATTGCGAAAAGCTGCTGGCTAACGGAGAAATGTGCGGTTTGAATGAATGCTTACGAGCCTGCTGCTGCCTACCACCGCTCAGTCAGACTGCAGTCATCTGAAGGGATAGGTTCATTCTATGATTGAAATGACACCCTCCCTGTATTTACGAGCATGTTGTCTCAACTGATGGCAGGCGCAACACAAACTCAGACGATGTGAAATAAGGTTTAAGCTACAACATATGCGATTCTGAAATCAATCTGAGGTTATACGCTTTAATGACTTTTTTTTTTTAATGATCAGATATTTTGACAAGCTTTTAAATGATGAAGACATGGATGTCTCATGGTTTGGTGGGTTATTCCAAATGAATAAACTTTGATCACCTTTAACTCTTGAATGTTTTGTCATTCAGGTCCAAAAAGTCACTTTCTGACCACTTCTTCCCTGGGCAAACGTGTTTGGAAAGTTTTGTTTAAATCAAAGGGATGCTGTCAAAAGGTTATTACATTCAAATGGATTTACCTAATAGCTTTAGTCCATTTTGTTCTTGGAAGCCGTCTCTGCTTTACTGACACAGAAAGAGGGGAGATTCCAGTGTGTTTTTATGAGTGGAATATCTCAGCCTTGTTTATCCACATAGCTCTCTGAACATGCCTGCCACAGTCTTGGGATAGGGACTTTTGCCACTGCACATTCTAAAGAGCACCAGTCAGACTAGGCATTGCAAACACCATACTCAACCACCTGAATGGCACCATGTTCACCCAAGGACAAGTATATTGAACTCCTCTGAGATTTGATTAAGCTGATAAGAAATATGTGAGCTCTCTTCAACGTCATAGCCATTGCCCTTTTTATAGAAGGTATTTGAGCTTTGTATGAGATTCTAACGTTTTAGCGACTATTTAATTAAAGGGACATTCAGAATGTGGCTTTGCATCGCATGACCGGCCGTTGCGTCTGAGATTAGCTAAAGGCACTCACTTCAAAGTGTTTGGCTAAGCCACATACGAGTCAAATCACTGTGCGCACTGCCCAGTGACCAGCTGCTAGGGAAGTAGCCTTCTGGTGACTGGTCATAAGCATCCTTAGTCTAAAGCCCCCAAATACACCCACTATGAACCCTGGTTCAAAAAAAAGGAGTCAATTGCAACGAATATTAGGTGAACTGGTTTCAGATCATTTTTAACTGCAAATTGAGGCCTGTTAGGCCTAAAGGTAAACACACGTTTCACATCTCAATCATTGGAACGTCTCTAGCTGACCATGTGTTGCTATGTCCTCACTGTTAATTCGTTTTTTTTTTCAATGACTATCCATTGTTGACAACCTTTACTCAAACAAAGAATGTAAAATGTCTGTAGGATTGTCTCTTCAGGGTATCTGATTGGCTGCAGATTTATTCAATACATTTTTTTTTCTTGAGCGGATGGTCTGGTTGCCAGCACATAATTACAAATCATTTGTAGACGACAAATTGACCGAAAGAAGACCAAACTGATATGTTTGACTAAAACATAGTAATTTCAAACCTTGCTTACATTTCTATGCAATCACATGTTTCTCTCTCTTATGCGTGGGAATAATTGGGAACAGATTTCTTACATTAAAATCACTGAGATAATTTTCTGGTGTTTTTAGTCTATGTCCAACAATAAAAAAATAAATATACACTCACACACACACACACACATTGCATTCGGAAAGTATTTAGACCCCTTCCCATTTTCCACATTTTGTTATGTTACAGCCCTATTTTAAAATGGACGAAAATAATTTTTTCCCTCATCAGTCTACACACAATACCCAATAATGACAAAGCAAAAACAGGTTTAGACATGTTTGGAAATGTATTACAAATAAAAAACATATAC
Source organism: Salvelinus alpinus (assembly GCF_045679555.1). Taxonomy (NCBI): domain Eukaryota; kingdom Metazoa; phylum Chordata; class Actinopteri; order Salmoniformes; family Salmonidae; genus Salvelinus; species Salvelinus alpinus. The sequence goes on along the minus strand of NC_092095.1, from coordinate 27,307,038 downwards.
CTTTTACATAAGTATTCAGACCCTTTGCTATGAGACTCAAAATTGAGCTCAGGTGTATTCTGTTTTCATTGATAATTATTGTTTCTACAACTTGATTGGAGCTCACCTGTGGTAAATTAAATTGATTGGACATGATTTGGAAAGGCACACACCTGTCTATATAAGGTCCCACAGTTGACAGTGCATGTCAGAGAAAAAAACAAGCCATGAGGTTGAAGGAATTGTCTGTAGGGCTCAGAGACAGGATTGTGTCGAGGCACAGATCTGAGGAAGGGTACCAAAACATTTGTGCAGCATTGAAGGTCCCCAAGAACACAGTACTTAATTGGAAGAAGTTTGGAACCCCCAAGACTCTTCCTAGAGCTGGCCGCCCCACCAAACTGAGCAATCGGGGGAGAAGGGCCTTGGTCAGGGAGGTGACCAAGAACAGGATGGTCACTCTGACAGAGCTCCAGAGTTCCTCTGTGGAGATGGGAGAACCTTCCAGAAGGACCACCATCTCAGCAGCACTCCACCAATCAGATCTTTATGGTACAGTGACCAGATGGAAGCCACTCCTCAGTAAAAGACACATGGCAGCCTGCTTGGAGTTTGCCAAAAGGCACCTAAAGACTCTCAGACCATGAGAAACAAGATTCTCTGGTCAGATGAAACCAAGATTGAACTCTTTGGCCTAAATGCCAAGTGCCATGTCTGGAGGAAACCTAGCACCATCCCTACTGTAGCAGCATCATGCTGTGGGGATGTTTTTGAGCAGCAGGGACAGGGAGACTAGTCAGGATTGAGGGAAAGATGAACGAAGCAAGAGATCCTTGATAAACCTACTCCAGAGCGCTCAGGACCTCATCAGACTGGGGCGAAGGTTCACCTTCCAACAGGACAACGACTCTAAGCACACAGCCAAGACAACGCAGGAGTGGCTTCGGGACAAGTCTCTGAATGTCCTTGAGTGGCCCAGCCAGAGCCCGGACTTGAACCCGATCGGACATCTCTGGAGAGACCTGAAAATAGCTGTGCAGCAACGCTCCCCATCCAACCTGACAGAGCTTGAGAGGATCTGCAGAGAAGAATGGGAGAAACTCCCCAAATACAGGTGTGCCAAGCTTGTAGCGTCATACCCAAGAAGACTTGAGGCTGTGATCTCTGCCAAAGGTGCTTCAACAAAATACTGAGTAAAGGATTTCAGTTTGTTCACATATTTCACATTTGCAAAAATTTCAAAAATCCTGTTTTTGCTTTGTCATTATGGGGTATTGCGTGTAGATTGAAGAAAAAAAACAAATTTTGTGAATAAGGCTGTAATGTAACAAAATGTGGAAAAAGACAGGGTCTGAATACTTTCCGAATGCACCGTATATTATTTTGCTCAGAACTTGGGGGGCCAAATAAAATGACCCGTGGCCCGCCGGTTGGGGAACCCTGACATAAGGCATGGATGTCATGGAGTTAGCTGGGGTTGTATGACGGTTAACAATTTGTTTGCTTGTCTTTGCTTTACTAGTGGTATTAGGACCATTATACTTTTACCAGGGACATTAAATTACCATCGCTGTCTGTCTGTATGCCTCAATTGAGGCTCTAGCCTGAGCCTGGTTTAGATGTAATCTGTTTGTTTGGGTTGGCCTTGTATCAAATTCCTGTAAATAATGTGATTAATGAAGTTATCTGGCTGTAATGCTGAAGTAAGCACTTGACTAATAACCCTACTAAGCTGTCCAAATTCCAGATTTGTCATGTAATTTCGTTATTTTTTTTATTTTTTTTGTACGCCAACCGCCATGAGATTATGAACCTGTAAATTCAGCCTGGAACTAGATTTGAGTTGTGCACATGGCACCTGTGTTTTAGTGTTTTCTGCATGTTGCTACAAAGTTACTGTATTTTACCGTCACTGAGTGTAGCGCTGTCAATGCAGTTACAGAGGTAGAGAAATATACAGAGGCCTGTGTTTTTTGCATACTGACGATAAAGCATGAAAGACGAAAGCTCTGAGAACATTCTGTCTGTATCCCTCTGTACTGTGCACAGTGGTGTGAAGTGCGATCCCCGCGGTCCTGTGATTTTCATACTCTTGCATGTAGATAATTGCAGGGCCTAGCAGTGGCCGACCCAGCCCTAAAGAATTCCACAGGCCTCCTGCTCTGGGGGGAAACTCCCTGTCCGCATGGATCAACACCAGAACCAAGGCTTAGCCTATGTGTGAGTCATCAAAACTAACCCCATTAGCTGTAATGGACCTGGCCATGTAAAAAAAGAGACCCCGTGTCATTTTGGAAGAATGTCCTTTTCTACTTACGAGCTCATTGTCGAGCGTTGAGCTCGGCTGCCGTTTTCAACGTGGTATTGAAATAGCTCAGTTGTGTCTCAGGTTCCAATGAATTTACTGGACAAATGCACTACACGGCCAAAAGTATGTGGACGCTGCTAAGATTTCTAAAGCACTTTCTACATCAGCCGATGTCACAAAGTGCTGTACAGAAACCCAGCCTAAAACCCCAAACAGCAAGCATTGCAGATGTAGAAGCACGGTGGCTAGGAAAAACTCCCTAGAAAGGCCAGAACCTAGGAAGAAACCTAGAGAGGAACCAGGCTCTGAGGGGTGGCCAGTCCTCCTCTGGCTATGCCGGGTGGAGATTATTTATAACAGAACATGGCCAAGATGTTGAAATGTTCATAGATGACCAGCAGGGTCAGATGATGATGATGATGATGATGATGATAATAATAATAATAATAATCAGTGGTTGTAGAGGGTGCAACAGGTCAGCACCTCAGGAGTAAATGTCAGTTGGCTTTTCATAGCCGTTCATTCAGAGTTAGAGAGTTAGAACTTAAATTCACACAGGACACTGGATGAGACATGAGAAATACTCCAGATATAACAGACTGACTCTAGCCCCCCGACACAAACTATTGCAGCATATATATTGGAGGCTGAGACAGGAGGTTTCGGGCGACACTGTGGCCCTGTCCGACGGGGCCAAACAGGCAGGAATTAACCCCACCCAATTTGCCAAAGCACAGCACCCACACCACTAGAGGGATATCTTCAACCACCAACTTACTACTCTGAGACAAGGCCAAGTATAGCCCATGAAGATCTCCCCCATGGCACGAACCCGAGGGGTGCGCCAACCCGGACAGGAAGATCATGTCAGTGACTCAACCCACTCAAGTGACGCACCCCTCCTAGGGACAGCATGGAAGAGCACCAGTAAGCCAGTGTCTCAGCCCCCGTAATAGGGTTAGAGGCAGAGAAACCCAGTGGAGAGAGGGGAACCGGCCAGGCAGAGACGGCAGGAGCGGTTCTTTGCTCCAGTGCCTTTCCGTTCACCTTCACACCCCTGGGCCAGACTACACTCAATCATAGGACCTACTGAAGAGATGAGTCTTCAATAAAGACTTAAAGGTTGAGACCGAGTCTGCGTCTCTCACATGGATAGGCAGATCATTCCATAAAAATGGAGCTCTATAGGAGAAAGCCCTGCCTCCAGCTGTTTGCTTAGAAATTCTAGGGACAGTAAGGAGGCTTGCGTCTTGTGACCGTAGCGTATTTGTAGGTAGGTACGGCAGGACCAAAGCGGAAAGATGGGTAGAAGCAAGCCCATGTAATGCTCTGTAGGTTAGCAGTAAAACCTTGAAATCAGCTCTAGCCTTAACAGGAAGCCAGTGTAGAGAGGCTAGCACTGGAGTAATATGATCACATTTTTGGGATTCTAGCAGCCGTGTTTAGCACTAACTGAAGTTTACTTAGTGGTTTATCCGAGTAGCCAGAAAGTAGAGCATTGTCTAAGTAGTCTAATCTAGACGTGACAAAAGCATGGATTAACTTTTCTGCATCATTTTTTGACAAAGTTTCGGATTTTTGCAATGTTACTAAGATGGAAAAAAGCTTTCCTTGAAATATTCTTGATATGTTCGTCAAAAGAGATCAGGGTCCAGAGTAACGCAGAGGTCCTTCAGTTTTATTTGAGATGACTGTACAACCATTAAGATTAATTGTCAGATCCAACAGATCCAACTTTGTTTCTTGGGACCTAGAACTAGCATCTCTGTTTTGTCTGAGTTTAAAAGTAAAAAATTTGCCGCCATCCACTTCCTTATGTCTGAAACACAGGCTTCCAGGGAGGGCAATTTTGGAGCTTCACCATGTTTCATCGAAATGTACAGCTATGTATCGTCCGCATAGCAGTGAAAGTTAACATGTTTCCGAATGACATCACCAAGAGGTAAAATATATAGTGAAAACAATTGTGGTCTTAAAACGGAACCTTGAGGAACACCAAAATTTTGTTGATTTGTCAGAAGTCAAACCATCCACAGAGACAAACTGATATCTTTCTGACAGATAAGGTCTAAACCAGGCCCCCTTAGCTGCTATAACAGCCTCCACTCTTCTGGGAAGGCTTTCCACTAGATGTTGGAACATTGCTGCGAGGACTAGCTTCCATTCAGCCATAAGAGCATTAGTGAGGTCGGGCACTGATATTGAACGATTACATGCTGGCTAGACCGGGAATGCGCATGCGACATCGCAAGTTGATTTTGTACATCCACACCAGACACGATCCAGACACGCAGGTTGAAATAGCTAAATCACCCATGTGGGTATATGCTCCTAAAAACCAATGAGGAGATGGGAGAGGCGGGACTTTTTTATCCCCTGGCTACGCATACGCTTGTGAACAGTGTAGATGAAATAACATGTACAATTGAAGTCGGAAGTTTACATACCCCTTAGCCAAATACATTTAAACTCAGTTTTTCACAATTTCTGACATTTATTCCTCTTAAAAATTCCCTGTCTTAGGTCAGTTAGGATCACCACTTTATTTTAAGAATGTGAAATGTCAGAATAATAGTAGAGAATTATTTATTTCAGCTTTTATTTCTTTCATCACATTCCCAGTGGGTCAGAGGTTTACATACACTCAATTAGTATTTGGTAGCATTGCCTTTTAATTTGTTTAACTTGGGTCAAACATTTCGAGTAGCCATCCACAAGCTTCCCACAATAAGTTGGGTGAATTTTGGCCCATTCCTCCTGACAGAGCTGATGTAATTGAGACAGGGTTGTAGACCTCCTTGCTCGCACACGCTTTTTCAGTTCTGCCCACACATTTTCTCAAGGATTGAGGTCAGGGCTTTGTGATGGCCACTCCAATACCTTGACTTTGTTTTCCTTAAGCCATTTTGCCACAACTTTGCAAGTATGCTTGGGGTCATTGTCCATTTGGAAGACCCATTTGCGACCAAGCTTTAACTTCCTGACTGATGTCTTGAGATGTTGCTTCAACATATCCACATAATTGTCCTTCCTCATTGATGCCATCTATTTTGTGAAGTGCACAAGTACCTCCTGCAGCAAAGCACCCCCACAACATGGTGCTGCCACCACCATCCCAACCATGAAGCACGGGGTTCTTCAGCTTGCAAGCCTCCCCCTTTTTCCTCCAAACATAACGATGGTCATTATGGCCAAACAGTTTTGTTTGTTTCATCAGACCAGAGGACATTTCTCCAAAAAGTACCATCTTTGTCCCCATGTTCATTTACAAACCGTAGTCTGGCTTTTTTTTTATGGCGGTATTGGAGCAGTGGCTTCTTCCTTGATGAGTGACCTTTCAAGTTATGTCAATATAGGACTCGTTTTACTGTGGATATAGATACTTTTGTACCTGTTTCCTCCAGCATCTTCACAAGGTCCTTTTCTGTCGTTCTGGGATTGATTTGCACTTTTTGCACCAAAGTACGTTCATCTCTAGGAGACAGAACGCGTCTCCTTCCTGAGCGGTATGATGGCTGCGTGGTCCCATGATGTTTATACTTGCGTACTATTGTTTGTACAGATGAACGTGGTACCTTCAGGCGTTTGGAAATTGCTCCCAAGGATGAACTAGACTAGTGGAGGTCTCCAATTTTTTTCTGAGGTCTTGGCTGATTTCTTTTGATTTTCCCATGATGTCCGGCAAAGAGGCACTGAGTTTGAAGGTAGGCCTTGAAATACATCCACAGGTACACCTCCAATTGACTCAAATGATGTCAATTAGCCTATCAGAAGCTTCTAAAGCCATGACATAATTTTCTGGAATTTTCCAAGCTGTTTAAAGGCACAGTCAACTTAGTGTATGTAAACTTCTGACTCACTGGAATTGTGATACAGTGAATTGTGAATTGTAAGTGATTTTCACTTCAATCAGTCTAAACAATTGTTGGAAATATTACTTATGTCATGCACAAAGTAGATGTCCTAACCGACTTGCCAAAACTATAGTTTGTTAACAAGAAATTTGTGGAGTGGTTGAAAAACTAGTTTTAATGACTCCAACCTAAGCGTATGTAAACTTCCGACTTCAACTGTATGTGTACATTTATTTTTGCAACGTTCGTGCACGCCATGCGAGCTGTGTGGTCAGCATGTTAGGCCTGGCTCACAGCCGGCATTCCAATTCATGACATTTTTCTGTATGGACCTCACTTTGTATACGGGGGCATTGTCATGCTGAAACAGGAAAGGGCCTTCCCCGAACTATTGCCACAGTTGGAATGTAATTGTATACTGTGGTCTTAAGATGTCCCTTAACTGGAACTAAGGAGCCTAGGCCGAACCATGAAAACAGCCCCAGACCATTATTCTTCCTCCACCAAACTTTACAGTTGGCACCATGCATTCGGGCAGGTAGTGTTCTCCCGGCATCCGCCAATGCCAGATTCATCCGTTGGACTGCCAGATGGTGAAGCGTGATACATCACTCCAGAGAATGCATTTCCCCTGCTCCAGAGTCCAATGGCGACGAGCTTTACACCACTCCAGCCGATGCTTGCTATTGTGCAGGGTGATCTTAGGCTTGTGTGTGGCTGCTCGGCCATGGAAACCCATTTCATGAAGCTCCCAACGAACAGTAATTGTGCTGGTGTTGCTTCCAGAGGAAGTTTGGAACTCTGTAGTGAGTGTTACAACCGAGGACAGGCGATTTTTTTTTTTACGCGATAAGCGCTTCAGCACTCTGCAGTCCAGTTCTGTGAGCTTGTGTGTCCAATTCGCGGCTGAGCCGTTGTTGCTCCTGACATTTTCACTTCACAATAACAGCACTTCCAGTTGACCGGGGCAAGGCATACATTTTACGAACTGACTTATTGGGAAGGTGGCATCCTATGACTGTGCCCCGTTGAAATTCACTGAGTTCTTCAGTACGGGCCGTTCTATTGCCAATGTTTTTTTTAAAATTGGATTTCATGGCTGTGGCTGAAATAGCCGAATCCACTAATTTGAAGGGGTGTCCACATACAGTACCTTTGGCCATGTAGTGTAGGTAGCTTGAAGGCTATACTCGTTGTATAAGTGTGCAACCATTTGTAGTTTAGTTTGTCAACAAATTTCAAGGAATTAGCCTAGGTTCGTAACAGGGCTAATAGGTGATGTAAAAGAAAGCCTTGGAAAAACAAACAAAAAGACTAAACTAGACTAAATATTTTGAGCTTTCAAGTCTGAAGCCTTTTCCTTACCATGGTTAACTGTTAAATGTGTTCCTGTTATTAAACCAGCACTATCACATGCCTCAGACAGCATACTAATGAAATCAAGATAACCCACTGTTTTAAATATAGAGAACAAAGAGTGGGTAGTGCTCGCACTACTGTTCTCTCTGGTGACATCCATCACATTTATTTCCACATCGCTTCATCTCTTCTGGATCTTTCCAGGCCTGCTCTAATTAATAAAAGTAGGTTAGGCCTATAATAGCCATAAGGGATATTCAGTTCTTCACATAGTTTCAGCCCTATGCCAAAGTTACAGCCTGTACACATGACTAAGGGCTGTATGACAGACATTAGTTTTTTTTGTATTTTCTTTTCATATCGCCATTTTTTGTGTGTGTATATACAGTGGGGCAAAAAAGTATTTAGTCAGCCACCAATTGTGCAAGTTCTTCCACTTAAAAAGATGAGAGAGGCCTGTAATTTTCATCATAGGTACACTTCAACTATGACAGACAAAATGAGAAAAAAAATCCAGAAAATCACATTGTAGGATTTCTAATGAATTTATTTGCAAATTATGGTGGAAAATAAGTATTTAGTCAATAACAAAAGTTTATCTCAATACTTTATTATATACCCTTTGTTGGCAATGACAGTAAGTCTTCACAACCTTGTGAAGACTTACAGAAAACGTTTGACCTCTGTCATTGCCAACAAAGGGTATATAATAAAGTATTGAGATAAACTTTTGTTATTGACCAAATACTTATTTTCCACCATAATTTGCAAATAAATTCATAAAAGATCCTACAATGTGATTTTCTGGAATTTTTTTTCTCATTTTGTCTGTCATAGTTGAAGTGTACCTATGATGAAAATTACAGGCCTCTCTCATCTTTTTAAGTGGGAGAACTTGCACAATTGGTGGCTGACAATACTTTTTTTGCCCCACTGTATTTATATATATTTATATGTGTGTGTGTGTGCATGTATGTATATATATGTGTGTGTGTATTTATAGATCTCACAGACACACACACACACACACACGTATATTTGTATGCATATACAGTTGAAGTCGGAAGTTTACATACACCTTAGCCAAATACATGTACACTCAGTTTTTCATAATTCCTGACATTTAATCCTAGTAAAAATTCCCTGTCTTAGGTCAGTTAGGATCACCACTTTATTTTAAGAATATGAAATGTCAGAATAATAGTAGAGATTTATTTCAGCTTTTATTTTTTTCATCACATTCCCAGTGGGTCAGAAGTTTACATACACTCAATTAGTATTTGGTAGCATTGCCTTTAAATTGTTTAACTTGGGTCAAACGTAGCCTTCCACAAGCTTCCCACATTAAGTTGGGTGAATTTTGGCCCATTCCTCCTGACAGAGCTGGTGTAACTGAGTCAGGTTTGTAGGCCTCCTTGCTCGCACACGCTTTTTCAGTTCTGCCCACAAATTTTCTCAAGGATTGAGCAGTTGCAAACCGTAGTCTGGCTTTTTTATGGTTTTGGAGCAGTGGCTTCTTCCTTGCAGAGCGGCCTTTCAAGTTATGTCGATATAGGACTCGTTTTACTGTGGATATAGATACTTTTGGGCCTGTTTCCTCCAGCATCTTCACAAGGTCCTTTTCTGTCGTTCTGGGATTGATTTGCACTTTTCGCACCAAAGTATGTTCATCTCTAGGAGACAGAACGCATCTACTTCCCGAGTCGTATGACGGCTGCGTGGTCCATGGTGTTTAAACTTGCGTACTATTGTTTGTACAGATGAACGTGGTACCTTCAGGTGTTTGGAAATTGCTCCCAAGGATGAACCAGACTTGTGGAGGTCTACAATATTTTTTCTGAGGTCTTGGCTGATTTCTTTGGATTTTCCCATGATGTCAAGCAGAGAGGCACTAAGTTTGAAGGTAGGCCTTTAAATACGTCCACAGGTAGACCTACAATTAACTCAAATGATGTCAATTAGCCTATCAGAAGCTTCTAAAGCCATGACATCATTTTCTGGAATTTTTCAAGCTGTTTAAAGGCACAGTCAACTTAGTGTATGTAAACTTCCGACTTCAACTGTGTGTGTATATATATATATATATATATATATATATATATATTTTTTTTTAACTAGGCAAGTCAGTTAAGAACATTCTTATTTACAATGACGGACTACCCCTGCCAAACCTTCCCCTAATTCTTATTTACATTGACGCTGGACCACTTGTGGCCGGTTGTGATACACAGTCGGTTGTGATACAGCCCAGGATCGAACCTGGGTCTGTAGTGACGCCTTTAGCACTGCGATGCATTGCCTTAGACCGCTGCGCCACTTGCACCCCCAAATGTGTGAAGAAAAGCTGTTTTGCCAACAGTAATCCAGTGGTCAGTGGAGCCTTCAGTGTCTCATGAAGGGAGAAAGAAATCTCTGTCATCATTGACTAAGAGAGTGTGTCATATTTAGTTGCTGTCCTGGGAATCGCCCTGAAGGATTAGACTGCAGTTACAGCATGCGGTGATGCAGCATCCACCTCCTTGGGATAGCTCTTGGGATAGCTCTCAGGGTCCTAGTATGGGGGGGGTCTTCTCTCTGGATGAGCCTGTGTGTCTGTCGGATGTGTGCAGTGTGCCTTTCACCCACACTCCCCAGTCCCAACCCCTCCCCTTCATGTTTTGAACCAAACCTCCCCCCTCTGGTTCTCACAGAAAGGATCTCTGTGTCTTGACAATCAGGCAGGATTCCATGACATCATCGGCCTGGCTTTTCACGTTGTTTGGGTCTCGCGGCCGGGCCGGTGGCAACATCTGCTGAGCGCCTTGGAAACAGCCAACCGCGGAGAAAGGAGGGGGGGAGGACATGTGAAAGCCAAGTTTGTTATTGAACCCCATCAGCGAGATCCCTCCTCACTCTCTCGTGTCAGGAGATGAGATGAGATGAGGGGAAGGGAAGGGAAGCGCATGGAGGGGGGGTATGTCATGCTATACTTCCTCTCCCACCTTCAAAGCAATCTAATTAAGTTGATAGAACTTCCTGTGGGTCACGGCCCTCCCCGACTACAACTGTGACACACCTCACCAAGGAATCGCACGTTTCCATCAACTGGGCCTAATCTGTTTCATATGAACTATTAGCACTAGACATTTTCTCTCTCTCAGATTAGAGGTGCTACGCGTTATCGTGTTTCCTTGCTCGCTCAGCAGACTCCATTTGTCATGTCCTTTCACATGTACTGAGCTGTGGCGAGAGACAAAAGCCAGGCAATGAAGTCCAACCCGAGTACGGAAATCATTCATCTCCACAAAGGCGTGGCGGGCGAACCACATCTTTTGTGGGCCATTAACCTCTGTGTAACGGAGCCTGAGCCGGTGGGGTTTTTGAAACAGGCAGCCCAGGGGATGGTGATGAGGTAATAATGCCCTTTCCCAAGGTATTCAGAAAATGTCCTGTGTCCAAAGAGCATGTGAATAGGCAACCTCTTTCTCTCTCTGTCCCTCTCCTCTCCATACAGGGGTCACATGTCAGAGTTCCTTATTCCCCCATGTCATAGACGCAGAGTAAACATACCTCTGGTTTCAGTCCATGCGCTGGTAAGAGCCCCTATTCTTATTGGGGGAAAACGAGGGGTCGGTCAATAGGAGCTCTTTGCTCTGCCTTGCTTTTTGTTCTAATGGTGATGAGGCTTTCCTCCTGTCAAAAGCAGCCACTACCTAATTACTTGAGGCTCACTCTCCGTGCGCCCGTTGATGATTAATGGAGAGATGGCCGCACTTACTCCGGACACTCGGGCGAAACTACAAGTCTGTTAAAAAAAAAAAACGCTGGAACAAAAGTAGTTGATTAGCCAAAGTGCACCTGGTTGCCATAATATTGACAGAACTGAGCAGGCAGACATACCCCCCATATAAAGTGATTTTGTTTTTAGTGAGTCTAGGGACCCATTTCCAAAACATACTTAAAATGCATTAAAAACACGGGCACGTTCTCCCATGGGCAACAGCTGGAGGAAGCGGCCCTGCTGCCAGGCTGGATTCCCTGGCTTAGAGCCTTCTCTCTTTCTGCCATCTGAGGACACTGCTATAGTCTGGCTTTTGGTATCTTGTCAACGCCTCTGCCAACTGGAGACCCTGTCTGCATTTTTATAGACGCTATAAACTGGCCACAATATACCCGGGCTGCGTTCTCTTTTTGCACTGTTTAGATCTGATTCCATTGATGAGAATAGTTTTGGCGGGAGGGTTTAAAGTAATACCTTTTAACCTTTTATAGGAGTGGCTGCAGATGGTAGACGGGAGCTCCTTTTAGTCTGTGTGGACCACTTGTCTGCTACTGCAGATGGAATGAAACCATCTGTCCGGGCTTTGCAGTTATCTGTGAGACGAATGACGACAATGGAAGGCCTCTCAACTTAAAGCCACCAAATTGCCGATGTCATCTGCACCACTCTGTGAAGTGTTGATTGTCTGTAATTTCTTTGGCACATTGGTGTCAGAAATGGGATGACGCGCAGAAGGTTTGTACCGTACGCACAGTGACTCGAGAGTTTGACACCTACCAGTTAGATGACCTGGCCACTCCATCAGTGTACGCCCAACATAGCAACAACTTTGGTGCCACGGTTTAACAGGTGGTCAAAGTCCAGAGGCCAAGGTGGGCTCACGTCATCTTTAAGCATCTGTCCGTCAGAGCCACTCTAATTTACTGTCAGCATCCATCAGATTTACAGCCACCTGATGAAGTGTCACTCTACCCTTACCAACTGTGTCACTCTCAAAAATTGGGCCTATGCAGAGGCCATTTAGAGGGGACGATCTTGCCGAGGTTAATACAATAAAGCTGAGATCTGTCAGCAGCTTTATCTCAAGCCCCCTCCTACAGTTTGGCCACTCAACTGAGAAAAGAGATGTTAGATTCCTAACATTCCACCTCTTTTAACCCGTAAGTTACCTTACATACTTGCATTGAGCTGACTTTTCCCCCTCAAGGGCTTGTTCAGAATTTCTGAGAGGCTACTGTGTGGAATCTTTTCATATAAAAAAGGAGACGAACCATTCAGCTCCTGGCATGCAAACCGCTCTGGCACACCGCCTGCAGCATAGCCCTGTTATATTAAATTAATCTTCTGCTTGGACGCCTGCCACTGCAAAAATGTGTATGGAAAAAAGATGTCCATTAATTTCAATGAGCATGGGTCAGGAAACTGGGTGTGATAAATTATAAATAAGGAAACTTCAGCCAAAAGCTAAAATGGACCAAAGCAGAGGTGCCACGTTCAGACTAGTTTCACAGTTTTTGTAAAAAGAAAAAATTAAAAAAGGAAACTTACTGCCTCTTGATGAAGTCCAGTGGTTTTGAGCCATTTGTCTTTGTGCATAAACGGCCAAGCCATCTGTTCTGAATCGAACCGTTCCTTTACATTGACTGTGACCCAGCAGTCACCCCTGGTCTCTGCACACGTGAAAGCCATCTCTTTCAGGGTGTTGTCTGTGTTTGGACACAGGCTTTGGAAATGTGCTGACATGACTGCAGAAAGGCTGTGGTCTGTTTTAAAGGTACCAGAGTCCCAGTCCCAACCAGTCTCTCCAGCAAGCATGTACACAAGCCCTAAATCAACCCTCCACTTCAGACATGGATGACAATCAGACAATCTCTTTTTATGCACAGCTTGTGTGTGCTGGCTGAACTTGGAATATTTAGTATATTGTGCACTGCTAGCATTGATGGTAGAGTGTGTTTTCTCCTCAATCCCATGCAGATAGTTGCCCAGCTATAATATAAATCAAAATAGGCTAGTTGTCTCCTCTGGAATGACCCATAGAACGTTCCAGGCAGGCCTAGACCTCCTGTCCAACACCCTCCCTAAGCATAGCAAAGATTTATGGCCGACTTGATGAACTTCACACAGAGTTGATGCCAATACCTCCGATCCAAAGCATCATTACTCACAGTGGGTGAGTGGCCAGACGGGACAGGACGAGGCTGCTGTGAGGGTTTTCATTAGGCTAGGGCTGGTTCGCACCCCTGCCACCACGCTACACCACAAACACCTCATCTATGGCACTGTTTTTTAAGTTTTTAGGAAACCAATCTTACGACAGCAGGGGCTGGATTAGAGTATCGGTGGTGGCAGAGGTATGAAGGAATGCCTCAGCCATGCAGTCAAGTGTGGCGAAAGCCTATTAGACCTGCTCTTTAGCTAGTTTCAAAGGCCCGGAAGGTTCCTTATAGCACAAACTATTTCCTCTGAACTTGAATGATTAGACGCAGCCCGTTAAGATGTTATGAATGCAAGAGATTACGTCTGCTCCCCGCATTCCTGTCATTGGATGCTGTGACTATAAGGAGACCCCTCCCTCCGAAGGATTTTCACAAGCTAATGTCAAGTGCCTTCCTGCAGCTACCAAGTGCGTCTTTCCTCCTGGTTCGGATGGTTGACAAGGTGTTCACATTACAGAGTCAGTGGTTCTCTTCGCCTCTACGTGCCTCATGTTCATGTTCTCGCTGACCTTGTCACGTTGCTCTTTGTCACAGCCCTGTCACACTGGCCTCAGACAACAACAAACGCCTCTGTCCGCCACATCCTCAAACTCCTCAAATATTTAGCCTGACCCAACGCATTAAGGCAAGTCTGTGGACTTGATGAGTTCAGCACAAGCCAAAGAGCTTGGCATTTAATTTTTTCATCCTCCAGTCTCTACGTTTTTCTTTCTTGTGTGAGTGTTTTTCCAAGGGAAAGGCAGCTGTATGTAGTAAATCTGTGCGTGGCTGGACAGAATGGGATTGAGAATGTAAGGACAAGGGGGAATAAAGCTGGAGAGCCTAGAGCCCCAGCACAATCCTCCAGACCCATGACTCTCACATGAGCTCAGATTAGCCCCCACCCCGAGACCCAGGCTCTCTCTCTCGATGGTGTGTTAGAATATTCACGACTAAAAACACTGACCATATTACATCAGGAACTGCATCGTTTTGACCAGCTACTGCATAGTTGTCTGTCACAATTCCTATGCGAATCAAGTCTAAGGCGCTCTTCAGATATTTACTGCCTGTTTCTCTGGAGGGCAACACCAACTCCAGACACAATTTCTTCCAGTCTGCTTCCACTCCTGCCCCGACAACATGACAATGACACTCAGCATGGTGGCGTTAGGCAGGCATGACTAAACTGGACTTCTCATTAGTCTCTTGCTTGTGTTTTCTCTTGGGTCAGATCTAGAGGTCGACCGACTATGATTTTTCAACGGCAATACCGATTTATTAGAGGACCAAAAAGAGCAGATACCAATTAATCGGGCTATTTATTTATATATATATACATATGTATGTATGTGTGTATATATACGTATACATTTGTGTATATTAGAGGTTGACCGATTTATGATTTTTCAACGCCGATACCGATTATTGGAGGGCCAATAAAGCCGATACCGATTAATCGACCTCTAGTGTACATACATACATACATACATACATACATACATACATACATACATACATACATACATACATACATACATACATGTGTGTATGTAATAATGACAATTACAACAATACTGAATGAACACTTTTATTTTAACTTAATATAATCCATAAATAAAAATCAATTTAGTGTCAAATAATGAAACATGTTCAATTTGGTTTAAATAATGCAAAAACATCCTGTTGAAGAAGAAAGTAAAAGTGCAATATGTGCCATGTAAAAAAACGTAACGTTTAAGTTCCTTGCTCAGAACATGAGAACATATGAAAGCTGATGGTTCCTTTTAACATGAGTCTTCAATATTCCCAGATAAGAAGTTTTAGGTTGTAGTTATTATAGAATTCATAGGACTATTTCCCTATATACCATTTGGATTTACATTTACATTTAACATTTTACATTTAAGTCATTTAGCAGACGCTCTTATCCAGAGCGACTTACAAGTTGGTGCATTCACCTTATGATATCCAGTGGAACAACCACTTTACAATAGTGCATCTAACTCTTTTAAGGGGGGGGGGGGGGTTAGAAGGATTACTTTATTCTATCCTAGGTATTCCTTAAAGAGGTGGGGTTTCAGGTGTTTCCGGAAGGTGGTGATTGACTCCGCTGACCTGGCGTCGTGGGGGAGTTTGTTCCACCATTGGGGTGCCAGCGCAGCGAACAGTTTTGACTGGGCTTAGCGGGAGCTGTACTTCCTCAGAGGTAGGGAGGCGAGCAGGCCAGAGGTGGATGAACGCAGTGCCCTTGTTTGGGTGTAGGGCCTGATCAGAGCCTGAAGGTACGGAGGTGCCGTTCCCCTCACAGCTCCGTAGGCAAGCACCATGGTCTTGTAGCGGATGCGAGCTTCAACTGGAAGCCAGCGGAGGAGCGGGGTGACGTGAGAGAACTTGGGAAGGTTGAACACCAGACGGGCTGCGGCGTTCTGGATGAGTTGTAGGGGTTTAATGGCACAGGCAGGGAGCCCAGCCAACAGCGAGTTGCAGTAGTCCAGACGGGAGATGACAAGTGCCTGGATTAGGACCTGCGCCGCTTCCTGTGTGAGGCAGGGTCGTACTCTGCGAATGTTGTAGAGCATGAACCTACAGGAACGGGTCACCGCCTTGATGTTAGTTGAGAACGACAGCGTGTTGTCCAGGATCACGCCAAGGTTCTTAGCACTCTGGGAGGAGGACACAATGGAGTTGTCAACCTTCATATCGCTTTGACTATTGGATGTTCTTATAGGCACTATAGTATTGCCACCCTAATCTCGGGAGTTGATAGGCTTGAAGTCATAAACAGCGCTTTGCATCCCAGCATTGCTAAGAGCTGCTGTTTGAATGAGTGCTTACGAGCATGCTACTGCCTACCACCGCTCAGTCAGACTGCTCTATCAAATATCAAATCATAGACTTAATTATAATATAATAAACACACAGAAATACGAGCCTTTGGTCATATGGTCAAATCCGGAAACTATCATTTCGAAAACAAAACGTTTATTCTTTCAGTGAAATACGGAACCGTAACGTATTTTATCGAACGGCTGGCATCCATAAGTTTAAATATTTCTGTTACATTGCACAACCTTCAATGTTATGTCATAATTATGTAAAATTCTGGCAAATTAATTACGGTCTTTGTTAGGAAGGAATGGTCTTTACACAGTTCGCAACGAACCAGGCGGCCTAAACTGCTGCATATACCCTGACTCTGCTTGCACTGAACGCAAGAGAAGTGACACAATTTCCCGAGCTAATATTGCCTGCTAACATTAATTTCTTTTAACTAAATATGCAGGTTGAAAAATATATACTTGTGTTTTGATTTTAAGAAAGGCATTGATGTTTATGGTTAGGTACATTGTGCGACGACAGTGTTTTTTTTCCGCGAATGCGCTTGTTAAATCATCACCCGTTTGGCGAAGTAGGCTGTTATTTGCAACGCAGGACAAGCTAGTTAAACTAGTAATATCATCAACCATGTGTAGTTAACTAGGGATTATGTTAAGATTGATTGATTGTTTTTTTATAAGATCAGTTTAATGCTAGCTCGCAACTTACCATGGCTCCTTGCTGCACTCGCGTTACAGGTGGTCAGCCTGCCACGCAGTCTCCTCGTGGAGTGCAATGTGATCGGCCATAATCGGCGTCCAAAAATGGCGATGACTGATTGTTATGAAAACTTTAAATCGGCCCTAATTAATCGGCCATGCCGATTTAATCGGTCGACTTCTAGTCAGATCTATCCCTCTTTGCTGCCCAGTCTCTCGCATGCTGTGGCTGTATTGCACATGATGCAGGCTAGTTGACACTACTTTCATGAGAACTGGGAGGATGTGCCCATCCCCTTAAACAATCTGACAGTAAAGACAACCTGAGCTTTTTGACAGCTGTCAGACTCAACCTTCAAGGCCACTGTCTTCTTTAAGGTAGATGTTGAACATGGTCTTACACCATTTATCTGCGTGTGCAAGGAGGGATGAATGTGGGCTGATGTGAGGAGGACCAGGTGATCTAAGGCTTGGATGAGAGGAGCTAAGGTCAGGGGAATGATGTTTAGGTGGATGTTTACTCTCCACCCTTTGGCAGCTCTGGCACTTCCAGAGAGGTCAATCGCTCAGACTTTTCTCAACTGCCACTATGTTCTGGCGTGAGTCGTAAATCCGTGTGTGTGTGTGTGTGCATGGTTATCGCTCACAAAACTCTGTTTATCAGCCTCAAGTCACCTCGGCTGGTAAATCATTCTTCAGACCTGTTTTATCAGAGAGTTGTCTGGCTCCGGAGAGTTCTGACTTTTCCACTGCAAACCTCAGTTCAAAGAATCGTTCCTTGTCCCGCAAATACTTTCTCCTTAGAGGTTAAGTCAATACCATTGTACTATAAAGTGTAAATAAAGGTTGTGTTGCCTTCGCATGGAAACAAAGTAGGCAAACAGTATCACTGTAGCCTACTCTGTTTCTACTTGGCATTTTAAATGTCTCTGCTGCACATTTTAGAACCTGAGGTTGTGCTGTCATATCCTCTTACAATGAGGTCAGAAAATAATGGGGCCATTGGTTCAGTGTATTAGAGCATTTGACTGCGTTCTCTGTAGCTGAGAGGGGAGTTGACGTGGGCGTGTCGTCTTTATACACTGCTTTCTCTCTGCGAGGCCCCCCGGGCAACACACTCGCTGTGTCCCTAATGGCACCCTGTTCCCTATATACTTTTGACCAGATCTACTTATGGACCCTGATCAAAAGTAGTGCACTTCATAGGGAATAGGTTGCCATTTGAAACACAACCGCTCGCTGTGTGTTTTTCACACCAGACCAGTTCAGGCCCCTACCCCTTCATAGTCCACATTCAAAGTGGGTCAGCGCCACAAAGCAGACGGCTGTAGCGGTGAGAAAATGGGCCATCTTGGGTTCTGGGGACGGGAGATGACTTCATCCTGCAGAAATGCCAAGGAGACAAAGGGATGTTCAGATCCAACGTTAAGTGTGCTGGTCTCAGGATCACTACAACACCTCTCTCTCATCAACAGCATCACACACACACACACGCCTCTTCTCACAGATGAAAGGGTTCTACGAAAAACATTTCTGCCTGTGTGTACACACTTGTATGTGAATACACTGCTTGTTCATCGGGTCATTTTGATTTGTAACATCATGCAGCTCGAATGAGACGCACTGCGATTACTTCCTTTTAGTTTCTCCAGACTGAAAACTCTAACATTCATTGTGGCTTTGTGTCATTCTTGTGAATTGTTAGAAAGTCAGTATTGCCCTATTGGGTCAGTGAAACTAGGTCATATAGTCAACTTGTCATGCCAAGTGATGAACGGTCTTCAGTTACCATAGTTACAGAGCTAGTTAAAAGGCTTTAGAATATGTTGAATGGTGCATAAAGAAACCTTCTCTATTGTAGATGACATGAGACTAGAAAGTGTCTGGAAAAGCCTACCTTATTCTCTGTACTAAAACAACCTCTCAGTGAAATATAAGTCTTCACCCAGCACCCTCTTCTCTCTGCCTGTGCTTCTCCTCAGGGGGAAGTTTGCGGTGGTCAGGAAGTGTGTGGAGAAGTGCACGGGCCGGGAGTACGCCGCCAAGTTCATGAGGAAGAGGAGGAAGGGCCAGGACTGCAGGCTGGAGATCATCCACGAGGTGGCCGTTCTGGAGCTCGCCACGGCCAGCCAGCGGGTGGTCAACCTGCACCAGGTCTACGAGATGGCCGCCGAGATGGTGCTCGTCCTCCAGTTGTGAGTGTCGCACTTTGGTCAAATCGAAGTTGTAGGAACAATGCCACGTTCTCAACGTTATGATGCGTAGACTTAAAGACTTACCCTCCACTTCAGACATGGATGACAATCAGACAATCTCTTTTTATGCACATTTACACACAGTTAGTATCTCAATAGTCTAATGTGGCTTCATCTCCTTCTTTTACACTGATCTGAAAAAGCAGGATAGGTAATGTGCTAGTGATCTAATGCAAAGTGTTATTTAGGCCATGGAAAAGGTAGCTCGACACTACGTATCACCTTTGACCCACAGGAAGTATGAGAAAGGCTCCCGGGCACTGCAGACTGATCTCTTAGCTGCATGCCACTTTAACTGACTGGTGAATAATAAAAAGCCTCTGACCCAGATGGTTTATTGAAAGGCAGCATGTCCATGGCAAGGCAAGCTGTTCAATATTGAGACTGAGGTGAAGCCCTATCCACTATCTCTGCTCCTGGAAGCAGAGAGAATGAGAGGAGATAAGTACAGGGATGGGACCAAAAAAAATTATGAACGATTGCATGAGGTAGCGACAGAACTAGAATAAAGCCGAGAGAGAGAGAGAGGCCTCACTGGATAGAGATGGGGAGGATGAGAGAGAGAGGCCTCACTGGATAGAGATAGGGAGGAAGAGAGAGCGAGGCCTCACTGGATAGAGATAGGGAGGAAGAGAGAGCGAGGCCTCACTGGATAGCGATAGGGAGGAAGAGAGAGGCCTCACTGGAGGGAGGAAGGGAGAGGGGCCTCACTGGATAGAGGAAGGAAGGAAGGGAGAGGGGCCTCACTGGATAGAGGAAGGAAGGAAGGGAGAGGGGCCTCACTGGATGGAGGAAGGGAGAGGGGCCTCACTGGATGGAGGAAGGGAGAGAGGCCTCACTGGATGGAGGAAGGGAGAGAGGCCTCACTGGATGGAGGAAGGGAGAGAGGCCTCACTGGATGGAGGAAGGGAGAGAGGCCTCACTGGATGGAGGAAGGGAGAGAGGCCTCACTGGATGGAGGAAGGGAGAGAGGCCTCACTGGATGGAGGAAGGGAGAGAGGCCTCACTGGATGGAGGAAGGGAGAGAGGCCTCACTGGATGGAGGAAGGGAGAGAGGCCTCACTGGATGGAGGAAGGGAGAGAGGCCTCACTGGATGGAGGAAGGGAGAGAGGCCTCACTGGATGGAGGAAGGGAGAGAGGCCTCACTGGATGGAGGAAGGGAGAGAGGCCTCACTGGATGGAGGAAGGGAGAGAGGCCTCACTGGATGGAGGAAGGGAGAGAGGCCTCACTGGATGGAGGAAGGGAGAGAGGCCTCACTGGATGGAGGAAGGGAGAGAGGCCTCACTGGATGGAGGAAGGGAGAGAGGCCTCACTGGATGGAGGAAGGGAGAGAGGCCTCACTGGATAGAGATGGGGAGGAAGAGAGAGAGGGGCCTCACTGGATGGAGGAAGGGAGAGAGGCCTCACTGGATGGAGGAAGGAAGAGAGACTGGATGGAGGAAGGGAGAGAGGCCTCACTGGATATAGGAAGGGGAGGAAGAGAGAGGCCTCACTGGATAGAGATGGGGAGGAAGGGAGAGAGGCCTCACTGGATAGAGATGGGGAGGAAGAGGGAGAGAGGCCTCACTGGATAGAGGAAGGGAGAGGGGCCTCACTGGATAGAGGGAGAGAGAGGGGGGGACTCGCTGGATAGGGTGAGAGAGGGGGGGACTCGCTGGATAGGGAGAGAGAGGGGGGGCCTCGCTGGATAGGGAGAGAGAGGGGGGCCTCGCTGGTTAGAGGGGGGCCTCACTGATAGAGATGGAGAGGAAGAGAGAGACCTCACTGGGGAGGAAGAGAGATGCCTCACTGGATAGAGATGGGGAGGCCTCACTGAATAAAGAGAGGGAGAGAGACAGAGAAGTGGATAGTGGGCCATAGAGAGCAGTAATCCAGTCCCAAAGCCCAGGGCGATACTCCCCATGCCTCAGTGAGCACTGGCTATTTCAACAACGTGCCATCCCCCCTCCCCTCTCTGCTGCACTGGATGGGACACACAGACACAGGCGCATTGCGTGGCGGATTGGGTTTCCCCTTTGTCACATGCAGACATTGAACTTTGGGGTTGTTGGGGTGAGAGCGTTCTCATGGACTCAGGGGAAGTTAGCTGCTGTGCCATCACACTGACTGGCTGATTGGTTTCCCAGACAGGATCCATACTGGTCTCTTTTGGATTCAATCTCACTGTAGAAGAAAAGCTATTAGCCTACTGTACCTACCTAATACTAACTTCTGCGTCGACCTCTGTGATAAGTCAAAGTCCCTGATTTAGGCTAGGCCTTTTGCTTTTACAATATTGTAATAATGTTGGCTGGATGAAAAACCTGACCATTTTTTATGAAGAAATCCTCATTCTGATTTGACAAAACAGTGCCATCCTTTCAGCTTATCAAAAATACATTCCAAAGGTCTTCAACTGTCTGTATGTTTGAGTGGTAGAGTGAGATCAGTGCTGTTGACCAATGAGTGACCTGACCTGGTTCTCATGTGCCCTTTGTGTGTGAAGACTGGCGTGAAGGGATGAAGGGAGAGGTCCCAGCAGCTAGCCCATAGAGCTGCACTCCCTCCTCCTCCCTCCCGCCCTGCCTGCACATGGAAACTACCCCACCACCGCTGTTTGCTCAGGCCTTGTGTGTGTGTGTGTGTGTGTGTGTGTGTGTGTGTGTGTGTGTGTGTGTATATGTGCACGTGTGAGTGTCTCTCTTTCCCTCCCATATTGAGCCCATTGACATGCACTTCCCCCTAGGCTGCCATGTTTCCACATGTTGGCGCTGGCTCAGGAGGCTTGGACCCTTCACTCAACATGGGGTCACCTCTCCTCCCCCAGGGCAGCTTGGCTCTCTCTCGCTCTCTCTCTCTCTCTCTCTCTCCTCTCTTCTCCAATGTGTTCATTCAATTATTGTAACTGTGCTGCTGGTTGTACTGGCACACTGTGTGCACTTGTGTTTCAGAACAGCAGAGACGGGTGTTATTCTACTTAATGAAACGCTAAACGGGCCTGGGGAACAAGTTTACTGCAGGGCAGACCCTCTCTCTCTCTCTCTCTCTCACCCTCTCGCTGTGTTATGTTAAACCCACTACTTCAACGTTTCATTGGGCCGGGCCACGGTGTTTGACACAGAAAATCGTATTTTTTTCCCCCCCAGCAGAAAAAAGGTGCCACCTGTAGGTGGCACTCGTAGCCCTCGTTTGTCTTGCACCACCTTCACACACACAATTACCCCACTCCGTTTTAAAACGGCCCACTTTGACGTCCACCATAAGGAAGTGTCCGTGAGAAGTTGGGTCTGTGGTCAAACAGTCATGTGTCCAGTTCACAGAGGAGAGGGAGGGAGTGTCTGATGGATGCGCGTCGTCTATGTGTTTTAATGACTGTGGCCACAGAGACGATGCACGTCCACCCAGCTTTTCTCCTTGCCACCAAAGATTATTGAATAGTGAATAGTGTGTCTCAAATGCAGTACATTAGCCAACATGATGTGGCTCCAACATTGATTTCAATGTGAGGAGGTCCTAGTAGAGTAGCCTACAGAGACACATCTTATCTGTGGCTTGCTGGGCACCCCCTACCCCCGACTCAGGTTTAAAGAAGCTTTAAGTGGACCCCTGTGGTGCCCTGGCCTGGAGTAGCCTGGGGGATGGAAGTGGTGTTAGCATTAGCATTAGCAGGGAGATAATTGATTGGCCTGCTAGATTAGCATCCTAAGCTAATGCAAAGGGCACCACACTGCTGACCTCCGCTAACGGTCACTCCGGTCCATATGGAGCCCCTCTGTGACTTGACTGCTCACCTGGACAAGGCTGTAATGCTCCCTGTGGTGGGGGCTACTCAATGGACAAATACTGGAGTAGCCAGTTATTAGATTGCTCATTGTTAACAGGATGAGATGCCCTACTACTCTCCTTTGAGACTGATCGTTCAGCGTAATGTGTATTACGTTGAGAAGAGGGGGCTCGTTCAGCGTAATGTGTATTACGTTGAGAAGAGGGGGGCTCGTTCAGGCTAATGTGTATTACGTTGAGAAGAGGGGGCTCGTTCAGCCTAATGTGTATTACGTTGAGAAGAGGGGGGCTCGTTCAGCCTAATGTGTATTACGTTGAGAAGAGGGGGGCTCGTTCAGCCTAATGTGTATTACGTTGAGAAGAGGGTGGCTCGTTCAGCCTAATGTGTATTACGTTGAGAAGAGGGGGGCTCGTTCAGCCTAATGTGTATTACGTTGAGAAGAGGGGGGCTCGTTCAGCCTAATGTGTATTACGTTGAGAAGAGGGGGCTCGTTCAGCGTAATGTGTATTACGTTGAGAAGCGGGGGCTCGTTCAGCCTAATGTGTATTACGTTGAGAAGAGGGGGCTCGTTCAGCCTAATGTGTATTACGTTGAGAAGAGGGGGCTCGTTCAGCCTAATGTGTATTACGTTGAGAAGAGGGGGCTCGTTCAGCCTAATGTGTATTACGTTGAGAAGAGGGGGCTCGTTCAGCGTAATGTGTATTACGTTGAGAAGCGGGGGGATCGTTTTTCATAGTTAAATCGGGTGTATAGCATTTCCGGGATGACTTTTTTTGTGTATTAGAATGTAATCTTTTAGAATAGAATATCCCTTAATTGCCGCTGCACTCCCGTTAGTCTTAATCTCCCCCCCCCCCCCCCCCCCAAGCCCATTGTTGATCTGCCGTTCAGACCTCAGTTGACTATCCATCCCCTGCCTTTACCCACTTTCTTCTGTACGACCAGGAGGGGCACAATATCATCAATAACCCTGTCAAAAAAGGAGGGATGAGTGAAGGATAGGAAGCGATCCCTCCCTGGTGATTGGCAGTGCCCCTGTCAGCACCATTCAATATGGATAATGGAGCTGTTTTTTATTTTTTAATACAGAAGGGAAGTAGAGCGGAATGGATTTAGCCTGTTGGAGGTTCTGGCATGTGAAATCAGTGGACGGAGGGAGGGAGACTGAGGGAGGGAGACTGAGGGAGGGAGACTGAGGGAGGGAGGGGGACGGACGGACCGATGGGCGGGTGGAGGGAGGGGGACGGAGGGACAGGGACGGTCGGACGGATGGTCAGACAGGGACGGACGGACGGACGGAGGGAGGGAGGGAGGCGGCCGGAGGGCGACGGACAGAGGGAGGGAGGGAGGCGGTCGGAGGGCGACGGACAGAGGGAGGGAGGGAGGGAGGCGGCCGGAGGGCGACGGACAGAGGGAGGGAGGGAGGCGGCCGGAGGGCGACGGACAGAGGGAGGGAGGGAGGGAGGCGGCCGGAGGGCGACGGACAGAGGGAGGAAGGGAGGCGGCCGGAGGGCGACGGAGGAAGGGAGGCGGCCGGAGGGCGACGGACAGAGGGAGGGAGGGAGGCGGCCGGCCGGAGGGCGACGGACGGAGGGAGGGAGGCGGCCGGAGGGCGACGGACGGACGGAGGGAGGGAGGGCGACGGACGGACGGAGGGAGGGAGGGAGGGAGGGAGGCGGCCGGCCGGAGGGCGACGGACGGAGGGAGGGCGGAGGGCGACGGACAGAGGGAGGGAGGGAGGGTGCCGGCCGGAGGGCGACGGACGGAGGGAGGGAGGGGGCCGGCCGGCCGGCCGGCGGGCGGGAGGGAGAAGGACGGACGGAGGGAGGGAGGGAGGGGGCTGGACGGAGGGAGGGAGGCGGCCGGCCGGAGGGCGACGGACGGAGGGAGGGAGGGAGGGAGGGAGGAAGGCGGAGGGTGACGGACGGAGGGAGGGAGGGAGGGGGCCGGCCGGCCGGCCGGAGGGAGGGAGGCGGCCGGCCGGAGGGAGGGAGGCGGCCGGCCGGAGGGCGACGGACGGACGGAGGGAGGGAGGGAGGCGGCCGGCCGGAGGGCGACGGACGGACGGACGGAGGGAGGGAGGGGGCCGGACGGAGGGAGGGAGGGGGCCGGACGGAGGGAGGGAGGGGGCTGGACGGAGGGAGGGAGGGAGGACGGGGGACGGAGGGAGGACGGACGGAGGGAGGGAGGGAGGGGGCCGGCCGGCCGGACGGAGGGAGGGAGGCGGCCGGCCGGAGGGAGGGAGGCGGCCGGCCGGAGGGCGACGGACGGACGGAGGGAGGGAGGGAGGCGGCCGGCCGGAGGGCGACGGACGGACGGATGGAGGGAGGGAGGGGGCCGGACGGAGGGAGGGAGGGGGCCGGACGGAGGGAGGGAGGGAGGGAGGGGGCTGGACGGAGGGAGGGAGGGAGGACGGAGGGAGGACGGGCGGAGGGAGGACGGACGGGCGGAGGGAGGACGGACGGGCGGTGGGAGGACGAACGGATAGAGAGAGAGAGGGAGGGAGGGAGGGAGGCCGACGGATAGATAGAGAGGGAGGGAGGCGGACGGATAGAAAGGGAGGGAGGCGGACGGACGGATAGAGAGGGAGGGAGGCGGACGGACGGATAGAGAGGGAGGCGGACGGACGGATAGAGAGGGAGGGAGGGAGGCGGACGGATAGAGAGGGAGGGAGGGAGGGGGCCGGCCGGCCGGACGGAGGGAGGGAGGGGGCTGGACGGAGGGAGGGAGGGAGGGAGGGAGGGGGCTGGACGGAGGGACGGAGGGAGGGAGGGGGCTGGACGGAGGGAGGGAGGGGGCTGGACGGAGGGAAGGAGGGAGGGAGGACGAGGGAGGGAGGGACGGGAGGACGGACGGGCGGAGGGAGGGAGGACGGACGGGCGGTGGGAGGACGGACGGATAGAGAGAGAGGGAGGGAGGGAGGCGGACGGATAGAGGAGGGAGGGAGGGAGGGAGGCGGACGGATAGAGAGGGAGGGAGGGAGGCGGACGGATAGAGAGGGAGGGAGGGAGGCGGACGGATAGAGAGAGAGGGAGGGAGGCGGACGGGAGAGAGAGAGAGAGAGAGAGAGAGAGGGAGGGAGGCGGACGGATAGAGAGAGAGAGAGGGAGGGAGGCGGACGGATAGAGAGGGAGGGAGGGAGGGAGGGAGGGAGCTGGACGGAGGGAGGGAGGGAGGGGGCTGGACGGAGGGAGGGAGGGAGGGGGCTGGACGGAGGGAGGGAGGGAGGGGGCTGGACGGAGGGAGGGAGGGAAGGAGGGAGGGAGGGAGGACGAGGGAGGGACGGGAGGACGGACGGGCGGAGGGAGGACGGACGGGCGGTGGGAGGACGGACGGATAGAGAGAGAGGGAGGGAGGGAGGCGGACGGATAGAGAGGGAGGGAGGCGGACGGATAGAGGGAGGGAGGCGGACGGATAGAGAGGGAGGGAGGCGGAGGCGGACGGGGATGGAGACGGAGAGGAGGGAGGGAGGCGGACGGATAGAGAGAGAGAGAGGAAGGGAGGCGGACGGATAGAGAGGAGGGAGGGAGGCGGACGGGGAGGGAGGGAGGGAGGGAGGCGGGCTGGACGGAGGGAGGGAGGGAGGGGGCTGGACGGAGAGAGAGAGAGAGGGAGGGAGGCTGGACGGATGGAGAGGGAGGGAGGCTGGACGGATAGGGAGGGAGGGAAGGAGGGAGGGACGGGAGGACGGACGGGCGGAGGGAGGACGGACGGGCGGTGGGAGGACGGACGGATAGAGAGAGAGGGAGGGAGGGAGGCGGACGGATAGAGAGGGAGGGAGGGAGGGAGGCGGACGGATAGAGAGGGAGGGAGGCGGACGGATAGAGAGGGAGGGAGGGAGGCGGACGGATAGAGAGGGAGGGAGGCGGACGGATAGAGAGGGAGGGAGGGAGGCGGACGGATAGAGAGAGAGGGAGGGAGGCGGACGGATAGAGAGAGAGAGGGAGGGAGGGAGGCGGACGGATAGAGAGAGAGAGAGGGAGGGAGGCGGACGGATAGAGAGGGAGGGAGGCGGACGGACGGATAGGGAGGGAGGCGGTCGGACGGATAGAGAGGGAGGGAGGCGGGACGGACGAGACGGGCGGTGAGGAGGACGGATAGAGAGAGAGGGAGGGAGGGAGGCGGACGGATAGAGAGGGAGGGAGGGAGAAGGACGGACGGACGAGATAGAGGGAGGGAGGGAGGCGGACGGATAGAGAGGGAGGGAGGGAGGGAGGCGGACGGATAGAGAGGGAGGGAGGCGGACGGATAGAGAGGGAGGGAGGCGGACGGATAGAGAGGGAGGGAGGGAGGCGGACGGATAGAGAGGGAGGGAGGGAGGCGGGAGGGAGGCGGGAGGACGGACGGGCGGTGGGAGGACGGATAGAGAGAGAGGGAGGGAGGGAGGCGGACGGATAGAGAGGGAGGGAGGGAGGGAGGCGGACGGATAGAGAGGGAGGGAGGCGGACGGATAGAGAGGGAGGGAGGCGGACGGATAGAGAGGGAGGGAGGGAGGCGGACGGATAGAGAGGGAGGGAGGGAGGCGGACGGATAGAGAGGGAGGGAGGGAGGCGGACGGATAGAGAGGGAGGGAGGGAGGCGGACGGATAGAGAGGGAGGGAGGGAGGGAGGGAGGCCGACGGATAGATAGAGAGGGAGGGAGGCGGACGGACGGATAGAGAGGGAGGGAGGCGGACGGACGGATAGAGAGGGAGGGAGGCGGACGGACGGATAGAGAGGGAGGCGGACGGACGGATAGAGAGGGAGGGAGGCGGACGGATAGAGAGGGAGGGAGGCGGACGGATAGAGAGGGAGGGAGGGAGGGGGCCGGCCGGCCGGAGGGAGGGAGAAGGACGGACGGACGGAGGGAGGGAGGGGGCTGGACGGAGGGAGGGAGGGAGGGAGGCGGCTGGACGGAGGGAGGGAGGGAGGGGGCTGGACGGAGGAAGGGAGGGGGCTGGACGGAGGGAGGGAGGGCTGGACGGAGGGAGGGAGGGAAGGAGGGAGGGAAGGAGGGAGGGAGGACGAGGGAGGGAGGGACGGGAGGACGGACGGGCGGAGGGAGGACGGACGGGCGGTGGGAGGACGGATAGAGAGAGAGGGAGGGAGGGAGGGAGGCGGACGGATAGAGAGGGAGGGAGGCGGACGGATAGAGAGGGAGGGAGGGAGGCGGACGGATAGAGAGGGAGGGAGGGAGGGAGGCGGACGGATAGAGAGGGAGGGAGGGAGGCGGACGGATAGAGAGAGAGGGAGGGAGGCGGACGGATAGAGAGAGAGAGAGAGAGAGAGAGAGAGAGAGGGAGGGAGGGAGGCGGACGGATAGAGAGAGAGAGAGGGAGGGAGGCGGACGGATAGAGAGGGAGGGAGGCGGACGGATAGGGAGGGAGGCGGACGGATAGAGAGGGAGGGAGGCGGGAGGACGGACGGGCGGTGGGAGGACGGATAGAGAGAGAGGGAGGGAGGCGGACGGATAGAGAGGGAGGGAGGGAGGGAGGCGGACGGATAGAGAGGGAGGGAGGGAGGGAGGCGGACGGATAGAGAGGGAGGGGCGGCGGATGGATAGGGAGGGAGGGAGGCGGACGGATAGGGAGGGAGGGAGGGAGGCGGACGGATAGAGAGGGAGGGAGGGAGGTGGAGAGATAGGAGGGAGGGAGGGAGGGAGGCGGACGGATAGAGAGGGAGGGAGGGAGGGAGGCGGACGGATAGAGAGGGAGGGAGGGAGGCGGACGGATAGAGAGGGAGGGAGGGAGGCGGACGGATAGAGAGGGAGGGAGGGAGGCGGACGGATAGAGAGGGAGGGAGGGAGGCGGACGGATAGAGAGGGAGGGAGGGAGGGAGGCGGACGGATAGATAGAGAGAGAGGGAGGGAGGCGGACGGATAGAGAGGGAGGGAGACTGGGAGGGAGGGAGACGGAGGGAGAGAAAGTCCTGGTTGTAATAGATTTTGGGTTTTTCCTTTTTCGTCTTATTTTTTAAATATATTTTTTAAGCTGATGGATATTTTGAAGCTCTACGGCAAACCGGGAGGAATGAGGAGAGGGGGGGGGGGTGGTGAGGCTTCTGATGAGGGTCAGCCTGAAATTAAAGAGAGCAATTACAGTATGAGGCGGAAGGGGGAGAGTGCGGATGGTTGGGGGAGAGGACTCAAAAGCTCTTTTCCAGGCAGGATGGAGAGGGGAGGGCTGGGTGAGGGAGGAATGTGGCTTCATTGGGCTCCCTGGGCCCCAGATGGAAGTTTATTATGTCAGTGGTGCACCATGGCGGCACGTGAGGGTCCGGCCCGTGGCTGCCAGCCCAGAGAAGTGGGAGGATAAGAGCAATGAAGGAGGGTTCATCTCCGGAGCGAGGGGGATAGCCCATCTCAAGCAAATCTACACTGAGCTCTACTGTGTCCGATGGCACTTGATCGTTTTGTCACTCTGTCCCATCAATCCAACCACTTCACCTTCCTCCTTCCATCCTCTTTCTTCTCTCTCGTTCTCATCTTCCATTGATCAAGTGGCTAGTTTTTTGTTTGAGTGGTGAAACAAAACAGGTCACCACAAAAATAGAAATGGACCGGACGATTCCCGTGTTCAGTTTCGCTGAAATGGGTCAGTGATCAGTGGGCTCTATCTTTCTTTGATTGAATGAATCCAGGGCACGGGAAATGTTTTGTCCGCTCAGACTGAACACTAATTTAGGTCACGTTCAAAGATATCCCATCCACATAAATAGTTTGACAAGCTGGTATCGTGGAAATTGGTATCAAAAGTATAATCTTATTTCATATTAACCACTGATCCCAATACATACTATTCATCATTACATTTTCAGCAGATCAGATTGAGCAATGATTGACCTGTTATACTGAGAGCTAAGGGCCCAAAATCTAGAAATAATATGCTCAGAAAAAGACTCCCATATTCTCTGAAATGGGGCAATAGGCTACATTCCAATAGTTTCTTTTGTGCATGTGATGTTTGTGGCACTTTGGCATTAAGAGTTCATGTCACTTTGTGTGAGCCCCCTCGGATTAGAAGGGGGTTTCACCCCCGGTCCCACCACACCAAAACAGCACGGCAGCAACTGGCCAGACGTGCTCTCATCATCCAAAACAGCAATGACCTAGTTATGAATCCGCCAGATTCATTTTCCCTGACGCCCCTGGTGCACTCAGTGGTTAGAGGCTCTAAGAGGCTAAACTGGCAGCGCTAGGCTATAATTACTGGCCGTGCTAACAGAGGAACCACTTTGAGCCCTCCATGTCCTCGGTGTCTGTGGAGAATACATAGAGAAGGGGAGGCGCTGAGAAACTGTCCCCCCCACAAAAAACGTTTTGGTTCTGTGTCGTGTTGTCTGAGTTGTCTCTGCGTCCCTGGTGTCCGGCATTATACTGGTCGCAAAGTTCAAACAGAATCCCCTCTGTTGTTTTGGTACCAAGTGACTAACGTTGAAAATATCCAGATATTTTTTTTTTTTTGCAGTTGGGGCAGTTTGTTTCCCCAAATGGTGGGTCAGGACTTGGGACCAAGTCAGAGTTGTAATTTGAGACTCAGCTGTGATGATTTGATTAGTGGGTCACAATGCTGAAACATTTAGCAACCACTGAGTTACAGGGAAAACAAAGCTGATAACATGATTTTCCTGATGCAGCCTTTAGTTAGTGCTCCATGGGGTGTTTTCGTGGCTGACCATATGGAGCAGAGTGCTTTACCAGACCTCGACCTGGGAAGGAGGTCTCCCTCTGTTTAGGTTTAATCCCACTCTGTTACTGTCATAGACATTAAAACCAGGCTACTGTACCCATCTCCTCTACCCTTGACTGACACCCGATGGTGAGGCAGTGAAACTGCAGGGGGTTTTTGCATTATCTCTCCAGAATTGCCTTAAGAGACAATAACAGAAAAGCACATTTCGCCCTCAGCTAGAGAGTTAGTTATATGCTGTGTCTCACGAGTTAAAGGGCAATTCTGCCACTTTTCAACCTCATTCTTCTCCAGCACCAAACCAGTGTCTACATATGTGAAAACAGCTCAGTGGTAAAACAAAATGTAAGGTCCTAAAAAAAAAAATGCTTTTGTGACATTACAGGGTAGTATTGAAAGTAAAATAAAACGGTGTTTTTCAAAACCTGCAGCGAGTTTGTAGCCCAAGGGAGGGTGTTTTTCTTGCTCCCCACGTCACCGCGAATCTCAGTGTTTGAAAAAGCACTTTTTAAAATGTTCACTTTTGACTATGGACTTTTTAACTTCATATATAATATGCCGTTTCTTCACACGTGTTGACACTGGTATTGCGCTGGAGATAAGGAGAATGAGGTTGAAAAGTGGTGGAGTTTCCCTTTAAACTACCTTGATTTCTTACCTCCATGATAGCTGATCTGGCAGGACATGAGGGGTGGAAGCAATATAGCGGAATCCTATTCACCTATCAAGTGTTAATGAAGAAAAAGACCTGAGGAAAGGACTTTCATTCTCCAACTATTGAGACATGGCCCATGTGTTTTAATATCACTCAAGGACATTAACTGTACACTCAGATGTGTAGGCATGGGCTCACTATGTGACTCACCTGTCTGGAAGATAATAAAGATAATGAATGAGGAGAGGTTGTTGGCTTTCTCTCTCAGCTGTCTGCCCTTTGCA
Source organism: Salvelinus alpinus (assembly GCF_045679555.1). Lineage (NCBI taxonomy): Eukaryota > Metazoa > Chordata > Actinopteri > Salmoniformes > Salmonidae > Salvelinus > Salvelinus alpinus. The sequence goes on along the minus strand of NC_092095.1, from coordinate 27,275,415 downwards.
GAGAGTGCATTGACTGGAGTCATCACTGCTTTTCGATGGGGCCTCTCTCTCGTCTCTCTGTCTCTCTGTCTCTCTCTCTCTGTCTCTCTCTCTCTGTCTCTCTCTCTCTCTCTCTGTCTCTCTCTGTCTCTCTCTGTCTCTCTCTGTCTGTGACGAGTTTGGCCAATTGTTGGATGATGGATCCTATACTCGGAGAGGGAAGAGAATGGGTAGACAGACCGCCATAGACAAACCAGAGACAAGTCACCCACCCAGGCTTAGCCACTGGACATGTCATCCTAGATACAGCCGAGGAGCAACACAACATTAGCACAACAACAGCTCCAGAGAAATAGAATTACTAGTAATGCCATAATGTGCACAGCACAACACCACAGAGCAACGCAGCGTACAGCTACACCACCTGGAAAAAATATAATACAGCATAACCCAAAACCACATACCGTGAGTTTAGACCCATGTGACAATACAGTACAGCAGGCCTACATGAAGCCTACCACTCAGCTGACGAAAGTCTGACGTCTCTATGTTCCACCTTTTGTGTTTTCAACCTGGCATGTGGCAAGCGCTGTATTTTCAGCCTTAGAACCAAAACAACTTCTGAAACTCCCTCCATACCCAGACAGGACCCAATTTCATGTTGGCTTCAAGGGAGCCCTTGTCTATTTTTGATAAGCCTCACTCTTTCAACAAACTCTCGTGTCTCGCTTTCCAACCTAATTGGGTGGCAGCCACTGCAGGTCAGGAGGAAATGAAGTTAGTTTCACGTGTCACATAAGGTGTCGTGTGGAAAGGGGCACAGGGTGGTGTTCCCCCCCCCCCTGCTAGTTCCTCATGTCATCAAGACTGGAAAAGGTACCCAGGTGTAATACTTGAGTAAAAGTAAAGATACCTTCTTAGAAAAGTGAAAGTCACCCAGTAAAATACTACTTGAGTAAAAGTCTAAAAGTATTTGGTCTTCAATATACATTCAAAATTAGATGTAATTGGTGAAATATACTTGATTATCTGAAGTTAAAGTATAAATCATTTCAAATGTCTTATATTAAGCAAACTGGATGGCACCATTTTCTTTCTTTTTTCTTTAAGGATAGCCTGGGGCACACTCCAACATAATTTGCAAACAAAGCATATGTCTTTAGTGAGTCTGCCAGATCAAAGGCAGTCAGGATGACCAGGGATAAGTGTGTGAATTGGACCATTTTCCTGTACTACTAAGCGTTCAAAATGTAACAAGTACTTTTGGGTGTCAGGGAAAAATGTATGGAGTAAAAAGTACATTATTTTCTTTAGGAATGTAGTGAAGTAAAAGTAGTCCAAAAATATAAATAGTAAAGTGCAGATACGCCCCAAAAATGCTTAAGTAGTACTTTAAAGTATTTTTTACTTAAGTACTTTACACAACTGGTACTATGAGAGATAACACAAGACTTTCAAATAGTATTGAGTTTACAGTCTGTTGCTTGCCTGGTATTTACTTAGCCACATTATATGATGTACACAATGGTTACCTAATAATGACCTTTTATGTTTTTTGGGATTAATTGAAGCAGTGCTTAGTAAGTACTAGGAAATAGACATAAGACAACATTCTTTGTAATAACCATCTGAAATAGGACTGTAAAATAAAGTATTATCCCTCAGTCACTAAGAACTGCCAGTGATTTCAAAAGGCAAGCCCTTTCCGTTCCATGTCATTTAGTTATATTAACTGTCTTGGATATTTTCATATTAACTTTGTGGCATACTGTGTTGTGAAATATTCATAATATTATTCACTAATCACAATCGTATGATCATGTGGTGAATCAAACCGTGTCAATAGTGGTATTGTAGTGCACTATCCCTAATTAGTGTGCTATGTTAGAACCAATCCCTCTAGCCAGATGGCGCCTTCCACACACTCCCTTGATCTAGATACAATATCTAGCTGTCTCCCCTGGGGGACACTGGAATAGACTCAAGTTCAAGTCGTTTTGACATCCCCCAGAGAAGTTTTGGAACAGAATGCCATTGCTTTAAGCCACACACACATACCCGCCACCCCAAACACACACACGACACCTCCGAAGCCCACCCAAGAGGAGACCCATGACCTTGTCTGGTGAACTAGCAGGACTTATCACTGTCTGTGGCTGGCTACAGAGGGAAACAGACTCTTAAAAAGGGTCTCTCCTCATTATCAGTGGCCATATATCATTATAAAGGGCTGTCTATGTCAACGCCAGGAGTGGATCACTCAACAGCTAGCATCGCCCGGGGCAGAATCACCCAGGTGGTGGCATAAGAGTAAAATGTTCCACCTCAACCCTGGAATGTCAAATAGCTGTACAGCTAAAGCTACTGCCCAGACCTAGCTGGAAGGCAGCATAACCACCACCACCAGACAGGAGACCAGACCTAGCTGGAAGGCAGCATAACCACCACCACCAGACAGGAGACCAGACCTAGCTGGAAGGCAGCATAACCACCACCACCAGACAGGAGACCAGACCTAGCTGGAAGGCAGCATAACCACCACCACCAGACAGGAGACCAGACCTAGCTGGAAGGCAGCATAACCACCACCACCAGACAGGAGACCAGACCTAGCTGGAAGGCAGCATAACCACCACCACCAGACAGGAGACCAGACCTAGCTGGAAGGCAGCATAACCACCACCACCAGACAGGAGACCAGACCTAGCTGGAAGGCAGCATAACCACCACCACCAGACAGGAGACCAGACCTAGCTGGAAGGCAGCATAACCCCCACCACCAGACAGGAGACCAGACCTAGCTGGAAGGCAGCATAACCACCACCACCAGACAGGAGACCAGACCTAGCTGGAAGGCAGCATAACCACCACCACCAGACAGGAGACCAGACCTAGCTGGAAGGCAGCATAACCCCCACCACCAGACAGGAGACCAGACCTAGCTGGAAGGCAGCATAACCACCACCACCAGACAGGAGACCAGACCTAGCTGGAAGGCAGCATAACCACCACCACCAGACAGGAGACCAGACCTAGCTGGAAGGCAGCATAACCACCACCACCAGACAGGAGACCAGACCTAGCTGGAAGGCAGCATAACCACCACCACCAGACAGGAGACCAGACCTAGCTGGAAGGCAGCATAACCACCACCACCAGACAGGAGACCAGACCTAGCTGGAAGGCAGCATAACCACCACCACCAGACAGGAGACCAGACCTAGCTGGAAGGCAGCATAACCCCCACCACCAGACAGGAGACCAGACCTAGCTGGAAGGCAGCATAACCACCACCACCAGACAGGAGACCAGACCTAGCTGGAAGGCAGCATAACCCCCACCACCAGACAGGAGACCAGACCTAGCTGGAAGGCAGCATAACCACCACCACCAGACAGGAGACCAGACCTAGCTGGAAGGCAGCATAACCCCCACCACCAGACAGGAGACCAGACCTAGCTGGAAGGCAGCATAACCACCACCACCAGACAGGAGACCAGACCTAGCTGGAAGGCAGCATAACCCCCACCACCAGACAGGAGACCAGACCTAGCTGGAAGGCAGCATAACCCCCACCACCAGACAGGAGACCAGACCTAGCTGGAAGGCAGCATAACCACCACCACCAGACAGGAGACCAGACCTAGCTGGAAGGCAGCATAACCACCACCACCAGACAGGAGACCAGACCTAGCTGGAAGGCAGCATAACCACCACCACCAGACAGGAGACCAGACCTAGCTGGAAGGCAGCATAACCACCACCACCACCAGACAGGAGACCAGACCTAGCTGGAAGGCAGCATAACCACCACCACCAGACAGGAGACCAGACCTAGCTGGAAGGCAGCATAACCACCACCACCACCAGACAGGAGACCAGACCTAGCTGGAAGGCAGCATAACCACCACCACCAGACAGGAGACCAGACCTAACTGGAAGGCAGCATAACCACCACCACCACCAGACAGGAGACCAGACCTAGCTGGAAGGCAGCATAACCACCACCAGACAGGAGCTCAGACCTAGCTGGAAGGCAGCATAACCACCACCACCAGACAGGAGCTCAGACCTAGCTGGAAGGCAGCATAACCACCACCACCAGACAGGAGACCAGACCTAGCTGGAAGGCAGCATAACCACCACCAGACAGGAGACCAGACCTAGCTGGAAGGCAGCATAACCCCCACCAACAGACAGGAGACCAGACCTAGCTGGAAGGCAGCATAACCCCCACCACCAGACAGGAGACCAGACCTAGCTGGAAGGCAGCATAACCACCACCACCAGACAGGAGACCAGACCTAGCTGGAAGGCAGCATAACCACCACCAGACAGGAGACCAGACCTAGCTGGAAGGCAGCATAACCACCACCAGACAGGAGACCAGACCTAGCTGGAAGGCAGCATAACCACCACCAGACAGGAGACCAGACCTAGCTGGAATGCAGCATAACCACCACCACCACCAGACAGGAGACCAGACCTAGCTGGAAGGCAGCATAACCACCACCAGACAGGAGAAACACAGTAATCACAGTCATCAATCATTCAGTGATTGGTCATTCAGGACAGGCTATCCAAGACTCCCAAAGAATATCACAAACCACTGGTTGAGGTTAAGACGTTAGTGACAGAGAGAGAGTAGTGAAATACAAAATGAAAGGTTTGAATGTTTGTACTGATAAGATGTGTGGTTTTACTTGTGGTCTGTGTGCATCCAATGCACGCCAGCATATAGCCAGCCTGTCAAATCCGAAACGCAAAGCAGCTTGTAAAATACTACTATTACGGTTTCAACTTGGTTGCATGTTTGTATGGAAAAGATGAGATCTTTAACCGGTCGGTGTGTGTCCACAGTGCAGCAGGAGGAGAGATCTTTAACCAGTGTGTGGCGGAGAGGGACGAGGCCTTCAAAGAGGAGGATGTGAAGAGGTTGATGAGACAGATCCTAGAGGGAGTTTCTTTCCTCCACAGGAACAACATGGTGCACCTGGACCTCAAGGTCAGTCCCTGGCCCCTGCTAGACACTTTACCAACGTGTTTGTTATATGCATGTGATCACATAGTCCACCTTGGGGTTAAAGGGATAGTGTAACATTTTGGCAATTTTTTTTTCTGCTTACCCAGAGTCAGATGAACTCGCGAATACCAATTTTTGGGGAGGTATGCGTGCAGTTTGAAGGATGTTGAAGGTCGTTTCTGGAGCCATTGCTAACTAGCAAAAAAGATTAATTGCCAGAATGTTGCCCTATCCCTTTAAATATGGAATCAAGCTTTAATATCGCTGTTTAGACGCAGTACCAAACACACGCAAGTTAGCCCCACTGGACCTCCTCTGAAGCTGCTGTGTTTTTCTTTCTTCCTCTCCAGCCCCAGAACATTCTGCTGACCAGCGATGCTCTTCTGGGGGACATCAAGATCGTGGACTTTGGTCTGTCCAGGATGGTGAGCAGCAGTCAGGAGCTCAGGGAGATCATGGGGACCCCGGAGTATGTGGGTAAGTAGTGCAGCAGACGCCATTTTGTTATGGACATCATGGTCACTGCACTCAACATGTCCAAAATCTTTAAAGGGATAGTTCACCCAAATAAAATAAAGACAAATGTTTTGCAGCTCCAGAAATCCTGAATTACGAGCCGATTAGCACAGCGACAGATATGTGGTAAGTGGCATTTCACTGTACTGTAACTTAGTGCAACAGTACGTTGTATGGCTTGTGATTGAATTATCCAAAAGCTTATTTGAAAAAGGGATAGAAAATGGAAAACTTCACACATGAAAGAAAACAGCACCGTTCCATTATGCACATGTAAAGTTATGAGTTTATCTTAGAGAGAAAATCTGGAACTTATTTCCAGTGGCTGTCTAACTGTTTGTCACTGTAAATGGCTGACAGGAGTATTGGTGTACTGGCCTATGTGATGCTGACGGGCATATCTCCCTTCCTGGGAGAGGACAAGCAGGAGACATTCCTCAACATCTCCCAGATCAACATCAGCTACCAGGAGGAGGAGCTGGAGCATGTAGACCAGGCCGCCATCACCTTTATCAAAGCCCTGCTCATCAAAGAACCCCAGTGAGTAATGACTCTTTAATGCCCTAAAAATGAATACAAATATAAATGCAACAATTTCAAAAATATTACTGAGTTACAGTTCAATTGAAATAAATTAATTTGGCCCTAATCTATGGATATTACATGATTGGGCAGGGAGGCAGCCATGGTTGGGCCTGAGAGGGCATATGCCCACCCACTTGGGAGCCAGGTCCAGCCAATTATAATGAGTTTTTCCCCACAAAAGGGCTTTATTACAGACATACATACTCCTCAGTTTCATCAGCTGTCCAGGTGGCTAGTCTCAGACAATCCCGCAGGTGAAGAAGCCTGATTTGGAGGTCCCCGGCTGGCGTGGTTACACGTTGTGAGGCCAGTTGGATGTACTGCCAATTTCTCTAAAACAACATTGGAGGTGGCTTATGGTAGAGAAATTAACATTAAGTTATCTGGCAACAGCTCTGGTGGACACTCTTGCAGTCAGCATGCCAATAGCAACACTTGAGACGTGGCCTTTTATTGTCCCCAGCACAAGGTGCAGCTGTGTAATGATCATGGTGTTTAATCAGCTTCTTGATATGCCACACCTGTCAGGTTGATGTATTATCTTGGCAAATGAGAAATCCTCAGTAACAGGGATGTAAACAAATTTGTGCACAAAATTGCGCTTTTTGTGTCAATGGAACATTTCTAGGCTCTTTACATTTTACATGTTGCATTTATATTTTTGTTCAGTGTATAAAGTGCATTCGGAAAGTATTCATACCTCTTGACCTTTTCCACATTTTGTTACGTTACCGCCTTATTCTAAAATGGATTAAATAAATAAAAACTCCTCTCAATACCCCATAATGACAAAGCAAAAACATTTTTTTTAGACATTTTGCAAATTCATTGAAAATAGAAAACAAAAATACCTTATTTACATAAGTATTCAGACCCCTTGCTATGAGACTCGAGATTGAGCTCAAGTGCATCCTGTTTCCATTGAACATCCTTGAGGTGTTTCTACAACTTGATTGGAGACCACCTGTGGTACATCCACTTAATTGGACATGATTTGGAAAGGCACACACCTGTCTATATAAGGTCCCACGGTTGAGAGTGCATGTCAGAGCAAAAACCAAGCCATGGCGTCGAAAGAATTGTTCGTAGAGCTCCGAGACAGGATTGTGTTGAGGCACAGATCTGGGGAAGGGTACTAAAAAATGTCTGCTGCATTTAAGGTCCCCAAGAACACAGTGGCCTCCATCATTCTTAAACTGAAGAAGTTTGGAACCACCAAGACACTTCATAGAGCTGGCCGCCCGGCCAAACTGAGCAATCAGGGGAGAAGGGCCTTGGTCAGGGAGGTGACCAAGAACTCGATGGTCAATCTGAAAGAGCTCCAGAGTTCCTCTGTGGAGATGGGAGAACCTTCCAGAAGGACAACCATCTCGGCAGCACTCCACCAATCAAGCCTTTATGGTTGTGGCCAGACGGAAGCCACTCCTCAGTAAAAGGCACATGACAGCCCGCTTGGAATTTTCCAAAAGGCACCTAAAGACTCTTTGGCCTGATAGCCAAGCATCACGTCTGGAGGAGACCTTGCACCATTCCTACGGTGAAGCATGGTGGAGGCAGCATCATGCTGTGGGGATGTTTTTCAGTGACAGGGACTAGGAGACTAGGATAGAGTGAAAAATTAATAGGGCAAAGTACAAAGATCCTTGAAGAAAACCTGCTCCAGAGCGCTCAGGACCTCAGACTAGGGCGAAGGTTCACCTTCCAACAGGACAACAACCCTAAGCACACAGCCAAGACAGCGCAAGAGTGGCTTCGGGACAAGTCTCTGAATGTCCTTGAGTGGCCCAGCTAGAGCCCAGACTTGAACCCGATTGAACATCTCTGGAGAGACCTGAAAACAGCTGTGCAGCAATGCTCCCCATCTAACCTGACAGAGGCTCTGCAGAGAAGAATGGGAGAAACTCCACAAATACAGGTATGCCAAGCTTGTAGCATCATACCCAAGAAGACTCGAGACTAATCACTGCCAAAGGTGCTTCAACAAAGGACTGAGTAATTGTAAAAAATAAAATAATACATTTACATAAATTTGCAAACATTTCTAAAAACCTGTTTTTGCTTTGTCCTTATGGGGTATTGTGTGTAGATTGGTGATGGAAAAAACTATTTAATCCATTTTAAAATAAGGCTGTAACATAACAACAACATTTAGAACAAGGGGTCTAAATGCTTTCCGAAGGCACTGTATATATGGCATAGAATAGGTCCCTTGGGCAATCAAACCCACAGCCTTGGTGTTGCATGAGCCATGCTTGCTGAAACCCACCAAGCCAGCGAAGAAGGTGGATATTCCCATTGATTCCCTGGCCTCACACTCTCCTTTCTCCCAACAGGAACCGTGCCACAGCAGAAGAGTGCCTGCAGCACCAGTGGCTCCAGCCAAAAGAGAAAAAGGAGGCGGAGGCGACAACAGCGGTGAAAGAAACTATCAGCTCAACCAAGTGCCCCTCGGAGCCAGCGAGCCCTGAGAGCCCCATCAGGGAAGAGGAGAAGGAAGGTCCTGTAACAGAGGAGCTGATCGTGGTGGCAGCCTACACACTGGGCCAGTGTCGCCAGTCAACAGACAAGGAGGTCATAAACCCCGACCAGAAGGCTATTTCCAAGCGCTTCAAGTTCGAGGAGCCCTTTAGCACCCTCCAAGAGGTCCCCGGGGAGTTCATATACTGAAGGACACAAACACACAGACACACACACAGACATCTCAACCTTTACACAAGGGGTCTTCGCTCCGGTCCTGGAGAGGTACTGGTTGTGTTGGGTCTCCCTCCTGCCGTTCACTAACACACCAGATCACAGCCCTAATTGGTTGGTTAGTAAAATCAGGTACATTAATGGCGGCTTGGAGCGAAAGCCTGCACCATCCAGTAGCTCGCCAGGAACCATAGTGGAGAACCCCTGCTCTTACATCTAGCTGAAAGCGGTACAAAATGTCGCACTTACAAACCAGAATAAATATGACACTTTTTAACCCACCTCATGGTCTGAACTCGTAAGCCAAACTCTTTTTTTTTTTTTTTTTTTCCTGTTGTTTTTTGTCTTATGTTTGTGCTGCTTTACTATACATGGGAATCGTTAATCCAGACTAAGGCCTAGATTCAGTCAGATCAAGCGTTAACCCATATCCGACACCCGCAGAGCTGATGTGTTGGCGGTGTCGGAAGTGGAACTGCGTTGGAGCTGTCAAATCAGAGCTGCTCTTGTGGTCATTGTTACGAAACCACAGCCATCCCACTTGCATTAAAGTTCAGGACGAGAAAGTGTAGGCTATATAGAAATAATGACGCTCAAATGGAAAATCATTGAGCAAAATAATGAGGATTTCTATCAGCCTAATCGAGGTGTAGATTACATCTCACATTCCAATGTTCCAACTTGTAAACAAGGCTGCATGGGGTTTCTCTCAATGCGACTCTGTGCAGCCAATGGCGATGTCCGCTTCAGGTATAATGCCGGGATCCGTTGTGGATTTGACAGCTCTAACACGGTTCCACCTCCGACAATGTCAAAACATCAGCTATGTGGGTTTGGCTAAAGCCGATCTGATTGAATCTGGCCCTAAACCTTGTTGTGATACTTTGTTTTGTTTTTGTTTTCTTCTTCTTTGGTGCCATGCTTGGAGAATTAGCAATGACTTGGGCCATTGCATATTTTTTTCCTTTTTTTTTCTCTCCAGTTTTTTGTCCATGTTTTGCCAGGCCATCTCTTTTCTTAAGGTGTTTTGTTTAAGGTTATAGATATCTTCTAAAATAGGAATGGGGGAGAGAGGGTTAATTCTATGTATATGAAACAAACGTTATGTTGCTTTGAGAGTATGTCTCTAAATTATACTGTTTAAAAAGCCATTGCACACGTTTGACCCAGAACTGGAAACATCCCATGGGTTTCAATCTCTTCAGCAATAATTGCAAATAATTTACTTGTATATGCAGACAGCGCTTGTTTTTCTGTCCTAACTCCCAATAGTAATTACTGTAAATTGGTCCAAGTTTGTCTCTATCAAACGAGAGGCTCCTTATTATGGGAACAAATTTGTACATGAATGTCCTGATACTGTAAATAAAGATACGTCTCTAAACCTTTTTTTGACTACGATTTGGTTTTTGTGTTGTGGCCTTGAATGAAGACATTCATTTCAGAGGAGATGACATGTAGTGTGTGTGCATGCGTACGAGTGTATGATACATCTGTGTGGACACACTGGCAACTGTGTCCGCTGGGTGGGGGTAAGGGAAAGGGCAGGCTATTTGCCAAGCATCAGTGTGATGCCCCTCAGTGGAGGCATCATAATACCCATAAAACCTAGCGGCCAAAAAGAGAGCCGGTTCTGATCGTTTTTCCACTATTCATTTTTCCCATAGAGGATTTTAGACACTTAAAAATATGGGCTGTTTCGTGTAGTCTTACCCTGGCTTGACATTTTGATAACTATGTAAATCTCAGACAAGGATACTTTTATCAGTATATTCGGCTCTATTTAATCTGATCCGAAAAATGCTAATTAGCATAAAAGTAGAAATCATGGAAGATTTCCTGCATGTCATCTCTAGCTGATACCTTTGCTAACAGGTATTGTGTAAATTTAAAACTTGCACAAGACCGTTCACAGAATTGTCCATTTTAAAGAAATGTAGCCAATATCTACATTAATACACTTAGCTAACATTAGATAGTTAATCCAGAGATTTGGCAGTCTCGTCCAGATCATCATGAAGGGGTGGCAGGTAACCTAGTGGTTAGAGCGTTGGGCCAGTAACCGAAAGGTTGCTGGATCGAATCCCCGAGCTGACGAGGCAGTTAACCCACTGTTCCAAAGTTGGCTGTCATTGTAAATAAGAATTTGTTCTTAACTGACTTGCCTAGTTAAATATAGGTTAAATAAAAAAAATAACAATAGCCACATTAGCAGATAATTAGCATTTCATTTTGGGGGGGTAAATACAGGTGAAAGAATATATTGATAAAAGTCACCTTGTCCTAGAGAGATTTACACGGTTATCAAAACGTCACACCAGGTTTTATGGGTATTATAACTCATACTGTGGCACTCTATCAGCCTTTCATATACAGCTGTTAAGTAGACTTCTCTGGCCTTGTCAGTCCTCTTTCTTTCTCTCCCTCTCCACTTCTGGTGAGGGTTGGCTTTCCAGTGGGTGTTCTTTTTACTACCCCCCTCCAAGACCATTATCTTAATGAAGAAGTTATTGAGCCAGCAATTTGTTTACAACCAGTAGTTCCACTAGTCCATTGAGGAACTCATGCCTTTGGTTCTGGTGTCTGGGTGGAGAATGATACATTATATTTGTCAGGAACGCAATAAGGAAGGGATCTATTCACTGTTTTCTGCCAAATGACCGCTAGATGACCATGTTGGTTCACAAGTCTGGGAACTGGCTACACATGAGCTGTTCAAATTCCTTAAAAGTGCATCTTTCCTCCCTTCCTTGAAGTAATCACTGATTACACATGATTGTACAGGTGAACGCAAGGCCTTCACCTCACGGCATTCACCTGTCCAGCCATTTCTAATGAGTAATTACTTAAAGGAATGAAAGAAGGATGCACTGTAGCCACCAGACTTGTTTGACACTATATAAAACTTGATATATTGAAGGCTATTTCTGTGGGAGGAAGATATTCACTCCAGCCTGACGTTGCCAGTCTGAGGGAGGTGATGAACAGCTATGGAACACAGCTCTGTGGTGAGTGCAATGAAATAATATATGACTATTTATATGAGCCTTCTTATTTGGTCTGCTTGTAAAGTGTGATCTAGCTTCATGAAATGTGCCTATACCAAGTATATAGTTATTATTAATGACTTTATTGGCCTATAATATTGTAGCCTACTATTCAGAAATGTCGGCCTACTATGAAATAGCAAAAACTGGCACTCAAATCAAAACATAAAATATTTAGAAGGGCCCAATGAGACATCTCAATTAACTTGTCAGAGAAATGTTGCAGTTGATTTTCTACCAGGCCTGTTGTGTTAATTGAGATTTAAATGTCTAAATATTTCAAAGATGGTATACTTATTTAAATTCACCAGGTGTTGAGCGTCTTAATTGATGTTTCCAGAGGATTAGAAGTTCTGACTGACTGGAAAGCTTTTAATGACAAATGGGTAGTATAATTAGTTTAATCATGTTGTTAATCAAAGTTGTTGTTTGATTTCACTATGGAGGTGCTAACTTAATTGAGCCTAAACATTTTTGACAACGCATGGTGGCAGTCCTACCTAATTAGGCCTATTCAACACAATTCGTCTCAAAGTTAACCCATCCCTCAAACTCCATTATCATGTGCTGTAGACCTACTGTATATTTTGCTAATGCATAATATCAAGCCTAGTTCTAAACTTCAACGTTAATTCAGGGGTCAGCCAATCATTGTTGTAATTCAGTCTGGGGATTTTTCTTGTTGTGCCAGAGCAGTGTGTATTATGCATCTCTCATTTTAACCATACAGAGGGGACTGGTGAGGTAAATGAATAGAAATACACCTTTCAGAATGCTGTCGTTAATGACGCATAGCACCAATTACACAATGAACATGGAACAGAATAATTGTTGTGACAGACTGCTTGACAAGCTCCCCCCAACGGCTATAGTCTACATTCGAAGACATGCACCCCCATATTAACTGTCTCTCTGGCTGCCGTTCCAGTTAATGTTGAGTAACTGATGCATGTTGATGGGAAGTATTGCAGGGCTGTCAAGTAGTTTACATTCAGAGAACAGGTTGGTGCTGTATTCTGTAATTGGTTAGGTTAATCTGCAATGATGTGGAAAAATATGGAAGAAAGCAATATGGTGCATGACTATTGGTAGGTTTTGTAGCAGAGGTGGTTCGCTGAACCAAGCTTGAATGAGTAACCTTGCCTGAGACCTGAAGACTTGCGTTAGCTCCCCTGAGCTAATCCCTAGGCTTTCGCTCAGTTGGTTGACACTGTCTTGTGGTGCACAGATGGCCCAGGTTCAAACCCAGTTGGTCAAAGTTACACAGTTCTTTCACATCAGTGTAGATGAAGGCAAGGAAACAAGTAGAGGGATCATGTTTAGGCTACTGAGATATCTGGCATTTCTACTGAGATTTACCTGAACAATTATTTTTCAATGTCACTGAAAATATTGTCCGGTAGAGGGCAGCATAGCCTATCACAATGTTCAGACTGTATCTATCCTATGTCTGCAGTGTCTATTGTCTGAGGCCAATAGCACAGGCTTACAGAAGGAAATTGGGTGGGTGGGTTGTGATATTTACATTGAAATATAGTAAATTTCCTTGGAAACTGGTGGAAAAGGCTTTCATCACAAGGGGAAAGTATGTGATCACTTTGGAAAGAACTGGCTAAGACACAGGTTCTACTAAATCCAATCTGTCCTTGTCATTGGATCTGGAAATGACTAGTAGAAAACCATATATCAAATCAAATCAAATCAAATTTATTAGTCACATACACATGGTTAGCAGATGTTAATGCGAGTGTAGCGAAATGCTTGTGCTTCTAGTTCCGACAATGCAGTAATAACAACAAGTAATCTAACCTAACAATTCCGCAACTACTACCTTATACACGCAAGTGTAAAGGGATAAAGAATATGTACATAAAGATATATGAATGAGTGATGGTACAGACGGCATAGGCAAGGTGCAGTAGATGGTATAGAGTACGGTATATACCTATGAGATGAGTACTGTAGGGTATGTAAACATAAAGTGGCATAGTTTAAAGTGGCTAGTGGTCCATGTATTACATAAGATGGCAAGATGCAGTAGATGATATAGAGTACAGTATATACATATACATAAGAGATGTGTAATGTAGGGTATGTAAACATTATATTAGGTGGCATTGTTTAAACGAGTCCAAGTGCGATATCACAGGCTTTCCGAAAGGTCAGGTCCTTCTCTGACAGAAGCCTTCTGTGATATGCTTCACCTGTGAGACCACATACAAACTTGTCTCGAAGAGCATCATCAAGAAATTGTGCAAACTCACATGTACTTGCCAGCCTTTTCAAAGCAAGGATGTAGTCTGCCACGGTTTCCCCTTGACTCTGGTGACGTTGGTAAAATCTGAAACGTTCTGCAATGAGAATTGGCTTAGGCTTGAAATGCCTTGAAAGAGTTTCAGTCAGTTCTGCATAGTTCAACTCCACTGCTTTTATTGGTTCAATGAGACCTTTCAGCAATCCATACTCAGTTGGACCCAAAACACTGAGAAATACGTCTGCTTTCTTTTCATCTTTGATTTCATTTGCAGCCAGCCAACGCTCAAAACGCTCCAAATAGGAATCAAAATCCTCTTTTGTAGCCTCAAACTCTGGTACTCGACCAATGGTTGCCATTTTCACAGTTAATTGTTCAGTTTCCTTATTCCTTGTATTCTTTAATTTTCATCTAATTCTTCACTTCAGAAGTTTCTGCAATTACTTCGTTCACTGCACTCATTGTAATAATGTACACACCGTGTTACGTTCCTTCTTCCTTTTTTTTTTTTTTCCTTCTTGACAATATTTCTCCACCGAGATCGCCTAATTTCAATGGGTTCAATGACAGTTTATTTTATTTTATTTAACCACCAGAGGGCAGTGTCGCTATTCTGGACTCCAATAGTCTTGCTACTTGGCAGCTCCTGAACACTGTATCTGCTAGCAGTGCTTAGCCGTTTTTTACTGGCGAAAGAAAATAAAAAATAACTGACGAATTACATAATTATTTTGAGTTTCATTACTCACGCAACATTCTTCCCTTCAAGCAATGTCCGTTAAAGAAGTTGAATCACCTCGTCGCCACTGTAATATTTGTGTTGTGGAGAAATGACCAGGCAGGAGACGGAGTACAGTTAGTTTTCGTTTAGTCAAAACGGACTACTAATCGAAAACCCTCTAGAAATAGAACCAAATGATGGGTCATCAGTATTATCAATCAGTAGCTGGTATGCATTTCCTTTTCTTTTCGATTGGACTTTACGTTTCCCATGTCTCTGTGCCAGCTCTTTGCAGATTTTAGTGAAGTGGCTCCATGATATGGCCAAGCTCTGGTAACAACACATTGACTGAGAGTTATAACCCATAACTACCAAATCATTGTTATTCGGTCGGGATAACAACTGAAATGGGAGACAATGAAAGATTAAGGAAGTTCTTTCTCTGTGCTCTCTCTCTAGTCCTGTTTTTCCCATTAACACTGTCTGTGTTGATGCTCCTGCAACTCAATCACCCAACCAAATTAAAATTGCAGCAAACCACCGAGTCCATTTCAATGGGCAGAACTCAGTTCTTTCTCTCTCTGTCTTCCAAATGCAGCACCGGTTTTCTAAGTAAACAATTCTTCAAAACAACATCAGAGCCCTTTTAGTTCACTTTTAATCAATTATTTATTTAACTAGGCAAGTCAGTTAAGAATAAATTATTATTTACAATGACGGCCTACCATGGCCATACCCTAACGACGCTGGGCCAATTGTGTGCCGCCCTATAGGACTCCCAATCACAGCCGGTTGTGATACAGCCTGGAATCAAACCGGGGTCTGTAATGACACCTCTAGCACTGAGATGCAGTGCCTTAGACCGCTGCACCATGGGAGCCCAATTACACAATTGAATGTGTCCAAATGCATTAAGCCATCTGTTATTATTGTTGTTGATATCCCTTCTCTAGCAGGATCCCAGGGTTTTGTTCATTTGACTTTGTCAGGGCCGGCTCCAGGCATAAGCGACATAAGTGATCGCATAGGGCCCCCAGCTGCTAGGGAGTTAATAGCATGGCTAACTTAGCTAGCTAACATACATTTTGAGAAAACAAGTTATATTAAGCAGCTAGCTAGCGTTAACAACATTTAGTCGTCAATGAGACTGAGAGATAGCTAACAAGCTAACAAACAATGTAACAAGAGTGTAATTTCAGATTTGAAAAATACTCCAGGCTTTGCATTTCAGGAATCACAGTAGAAAGTACCCCTGGTGCACTCTTCAGTTATTTAACCATTTAAACAATATGTTTTTTTTAAGAAAACTGTTTTTCCCACTTCCCTCATTGACTTTCATGTGTTTCAAACATGAGCTTGTCAGAGGTGTCGGACTTGACGACAATTGCTATCGATTGGAGTGCAGCAATTGGTTGTCCAAAAATCTGGGGAGGGGCTTAGTGAAGGGTCAATTAGCTGACCGTTAGCCATGTACATTTTTAGATTGGTAGTGAGTCTAACCAGCTATCTAAACTTGTAATATTCATAGTCGAATAAAGACCATGCACAGAGGGCAGTTACCCAGGGGCCCTGAACTCCAGGGGGCCCCCATTGATTTTGTAAGTTATTCTCACTCAGACATCATATTAACATGGCATAAATCATGTCAAAGTGTGTAGAATTGTAGGAAATTGGCTTTAAAACTGCAAAAACGTCTATCTACCCCATGGCAAAGTGATTAGAATTGCAGGAAGTTGGCTGTAAAACGACACATTTTTTCTCATTACTCCATGGCCGAAAGAGTAGACTTGCATTACATTTGTTTTAAAATTGCAAAATTTTCTCTCCGCTCCATGGCAAAAAATATGTAGAATTGACAGAAATTAACTTGTGTATGTATTTCTATCCGCCGTCGGGATAGAGGGGAGCTACAAATGTCTTGCCGCGAGGTGGGGGGCCCCAACCAAATCTCACTTAGGGCACCCAAAAGACTAGAGCCGGCCCTGGACTACATAGTTTGCAGGGAAAACTAGCTTGACTTGCACCAGATTCATAAAGGCCCTATTTGCATAATAAGAATAGCCTTCGGCTTAGTTCGAAACCCCTTCAGCATATAAAAGAGGGCCAAGACAAGAGAAGGCAGTGGTCTGATGTCTTTAGTAATGTTCTTAGTCTGACATAGTGTTCGTGGCAGCCACTGTTGTTGTGTTCCACAGTGTCTCAAGGAGTCTGTCCCAAAAAATCAGTCTTCACTCTGTGTCCCCATACTCTAGTATGGCTGGGCTCCAATTCTGCTTTCATCATCATAAATGCAGCAACAAGTTCTATGCCTGTGTGTTTTCCTCTATACTTTACAATTTCTTACCCATTGCCATGACAACTAGAGATATCACTCTGAAAGGTCTGAAACAGTCTGCCTCGTGCTAAGTTCTCCAGACTGTTTAGTTCCACATGCTGGTGAATCGAACTGGTGTTGCACAATGGCAGGACTGCGGGAGGTCCCAGGTTGTACCCCACAGAGTTGACTACACAACTCAGCCTGTCGCCTTTGATACAACTAGGGGGCCTCATCACTGGCTCAATGGGGGGATAATTGCTGCCTTTGAGGCTGACTGTCTGCATTCAGTACTGTAGCAAGGCGGACCAGAAGGCAGGAACTGTCTTTCCACGGTGGCACAAGCTATCTCGTACCCTCGCCACAGATGGTGTACTCACAAGTCAGATTGAGGGTATACTAAAAATGTGCACCGTACAATACCACTGGCCAGAAGTCACACCACAGATGGGATATGTCATGTACTGTAATAAGATAGAGTGACATCACCCACGGTAGGATGATGTGACACAGAGAATTAAGCGAACTGTACAAAGTGAAGGGAGGCAGGACTTCTCCCCCAATTACAGCGTAGAACACTAGGATGTTTGACTGAATGGATGTCATTTGGAGCAAATGATGAGACTGAAATTGAATTTGTAGATTCTCGCTGCTGACTCCTTGGTGAGCTTGGCCCACTGTTTCAGACTCGGCTCAGCTCAAAGTTCATTTTGAGCTGCTTGTGGTTCCCTTATACTCACTTCCCAGATGTCAACCTCCCAACATCAAATATGACCCCACTACCAAAAGTCTCTTAACCTCTACTGGGGAAAAGTCCGATCTACTCCTGGCTGGGCCAATCAACTGACCAGATTTTACTCAGGATTTAATCGTACTCAGGCCCATTGCTGCATGAGGAGCATAGGCCACCAATGAGGATCAACCTCTCCAATGAACTATAATTTGGGCAGTCTTTTGTCATTCCAGGAGAAACTGATGTTCCTGTATCTAGAAATGTCTACTTGGTACATATCGGCATGTGACGATAAACTGTACAAGGTTAATGTCTGGAGGTGGATCAAGGGGTGGGTGGAGGGGTATTTATATTCTAACAAATGGGCTAAGGGCCAATGTACACAAGCAACACCCGCCTCCAAGCAATGTCCAGGACCCCTGGGGTTAATCAGGGCTTAGTTTGATGGTTGTTGTTGTGTACTTTTAAGCTTACCCTTATTAGCAAATATTTCCTATGATGGTTATGGCTGTCAGACTCAATCTAACATGATCCACGTGTTAGTCTCTTGACAGACATTCAATATTTGGTTATGGATTCTTAGATTATACCCGTGCAAACCCAGTCAGTGGGAGTTATGCACATATCACGTTAGGACCCATGCCTTTTGTGATAATTCCGAGGTTGGAGGTTTTCTAGGGCGAGGTCGAGGTCTTGATCTAGCCTGTAATTGGTTGTGTGACAGCAGGAGCACAGCGACGGGTACGGAGGAAGGCTCCTTTTCATCCCATTGCAGCCCTGCAGGTGGTCCCCAGTTGCCTGGCAATATTAGAGAGAAAGAGAACACACCTGACTCCCTGGAGTGAATGGATACAGTGATACTGATCTAATATGATGGGGCTGTGTGGAATGATGCTATCGAACACAGGGGGATGATTGGGAAATGTGAGGGTAACGTGGTGAGTGGATATCTAATCACTCTGCCGCTGTTTCCTCGTTGTTATAGCAAGGCACATATTTTCTATGCCCTGTATATCACATGCTTATCCTGTGCTATGTTCCTCCACACTATCCTAACGATGGGGTTAGGTGTAGTTGGCTATGTTGACAACAGAGGAACAGCGACACTATAGCCTACCCCCATTTATGTATCTACACAAATCTATAGGATGGATGTTGTCATTAGCTAGTTTTCTGCGGCTAATGTCGATATCATTTTTGTCCCTGCTCTTCCACTGACCTTTCCTGGTCAATAACCCAATTCCACCAACTCCTCCACAAATAGTAGCCTGATTTCACCACATTGTACAGAGTGTAGACTTCAGTGCTTATCTCATGGGACTTCTCCGACCGATGTGTTCATTATAATGGATCGTCCTTATTAGTGTGGCACAAAAGCTTCTGTATAACAAGTCTTTAAGGAAGGGCTTCCATCAAAGGCTAACACAACAGATACCTTTCTCTCTCTACCCCATCCTTCCCTTCGACCCCTGCTGCAACCCCCCCCCCCCTCCAAGTCATGTATAAAGACACTCTCATTATGTAACGAGAGTTAAGGCCACAATGCTCTCTCCCCTTAAAGCATCCCTCCACGGTAACGGTTGATAAGCAGGCCCACTTTTCCAAACCACTGTGGCTTCCTCCTGCTGTAGGGAGGAGGCTCAGATCCCAGGCTATGCAGCATGAGTGCAGCAGGGGTGCTGGATCTGAGCACGGTTTACTCTCACCGCCAGGAGGGAGAGGAACGACCGTCTCCTCAAATGAGATGATCAGCTCTGAGGGGGGATCCAGAAAGATAAGGGGTTTAGAGCACTGCGAGGATTTGTGTCGATTTCGCTACATTTGAATGAATGTCTGAGTCTAAGTCTCTCCCAGTCAATATTACAGTCTTCGAAGACATGCTGTTTTAACTGCAGCTTCAATGGTGAATCTTATAGAACCCACTGATTGCAGATGTAATTAGTTATATTCATTTCATAATTCAAAGGTTATAGAATGACTCCATTTCAAGCACTGGATTTAAGATCATTTATTCTGATTTTAGTCTGGCTTTGCACTGTGTGTTAATGAGAATAAGATGCACTGATGCCAAGACTTTGCCGTAGGAGAAAGCTTGGGGAAAGCATTGCAAAAAACCTTTTAAATGCAGCGTCTGTTTGTAAGAACTGACAGTAGGTAGCATCTATAATTCAGTAAGACAAGACAGAGACCAGTGTTCTCAAAATTGCTTGACTGACAAAGTTCACTTTGAGGCCAAATCGCTCTCTTCTATTGGAGGACACCACAGCTTTCCATCTAAAATCTCAAGTTATTACATGAATTTTTAGGCTAGAACAAATCCTATGTGAGAAGCTTCTAGATAAAATGATTGGACGATTCTTTCCGAATTGCTCCATGCAAAGATACCCAGAGCTTGATAGTTACTATCCAAATGTGGATGGGTCATCACATTGTAGAAGAACTTAATCCATTTAAGAATTTAAACAGATGAATTGAAAAATGTAGAGGTTTTCATGTTAAAAACAAATCTGCTTACAAATTCTGATTGTCCTGGCAGAAAATGTATGACCCAATTCATGATATCCAGACTGATTGTGTGGGAAGACAACATGAGCACAATTTTTACTATCCTCTTTGAGGTGGAGAAACAGTGGAGTGTGTTGTACATGCAAAGAAAAGCTCAAGCTTTCGCTCTGGAATATAGCAGCCAATATATTGTAAATGGCTGCAGAGATGCCATTTACTGGTTTCATAACTCACAAGGGCCATTAAATGGCATTACTGCAGCCTGATTCCAGACAGCAATTGTACAATAAGTAACAATTATCACATGACAGTATAACGAGAGAAGGAAACTGATGTGGGGAAAAGGGTTGGAGCTGTATGCAGTCTAAGTACTTTGACAGGGAATCTGTCAAGCCACTCTTTAGATTTGCAGGTCATCATTCTCCTATTTTGCCATTTATGTTTTCCAAATGAGCATGCTGGTTGTCCTGATGGTTGATTGTAATGTGTTTGTGTTGCAAGGCCTTTATTGTTCACCGCAAGTGGTCCTGTCAAAAAAGGCATTTGATGGCCTACATTTATGCACTGATTATGTGCTGTATATTAGGCTGTAGGCCTACACCATACCAAATTACATTTTATTTGTCACATGTACCAAATACAACAGGTGTAAACCTTACAGTGAAATGCTTACTTACAAGCCCTTAACCAACAATGCAGATTTAAGAAAAATAAGTATTAAGTAAAACAATTGATAAGTACAAAATATAAAATAAAAGTAACAAATAATTAAACAGCAGGAGTAAAATAACAAGCGAGGCTATATAGAGGGGGTACCGGTACAGAGTCAATGTGCGGGGGCACCGGTTAGTCGAGGTAATTGAGGTAATATGTACATGTAGTTAGAGTTAAAGTGACTATGCATAGATAATAGAGTAGCAGCAGCGTAAAAGAGGGGTCTGGGTAGCCCTTTGATTAGCTGTTCAGGAGTCATATGGCTTGAGGATAGAAGCTGTTAAGAAGCCTTTTGGACCTAGACTTGGCGCTCCGGTACCGCTTGCCGTGCAGTAGCAGAGAGAACAGCGTGGCTGAAGTCTTTGACAATATTTAGTGCCTTCCTCTGACACCGCCCGGTATACAGGTCCTGGATGGCAGGAAGCTTGGCCCCAGTGATGTCCTGGGCAATACGCACTACCCTCTCTAGTGCCTTGCGGTCGAAGGCCGAGCTGTTGCCATTCCAGGCAGTGATGCAACCCGTCAGGATACTCTCGATGGTGCAGCCGAATAACCTTTTGAGGATCTGAGGACCCATGCCAAATCTTGTCAGTCTCCTGAGGGGGAATAGGCTTTGTCGTGCCCTCTTCACGACTGTCTTAGTGTGTTTGGACCATGATAGTTTGTTGGTGATGTGGACAACAAGAAACTTGACGCTCTCAACCTGCTCCACTATAGCCCTGTCGATGAGAATGGGGGTGTGCTCGGTCCTCCTTTTCCTGTAGTCCACAATCATCTCCTTTGTCTTGATCACATTGAGGGAGAGGTTGTTGTCCTAGCACCACACTGTCAGGTCTCTGACCTCCTCCCTATAGGCTGTATCATCGTTGTCGGTGATCAGACCTACCACTGTTGGGTCATCAGCAAACTTGATGATGGTGTTGGAGTCATGTCAGGCCATGCAGTCATGAGTGAACAGGGAGTACAGGAAGGGACTGAGCACGCACCCCTGAGAGGCTCCCGTGTTGAGGATCAGTGGGGAGGGTGTGTTGTTACCTACCCTTACCACCTGGGGGCGGCCTGTCAGGAAGTCCAGTATCCAGTTGCAGAGATGTTTAGTCCCAGGGTTCTTAGCTTAGTGATGAGCTTTGAGGGCACTATGGTGTTGAACGCTGAGGTGTAGTCAATAAATATCATTCTCACATAGGTGTTCCTTTTGTCCAGGTGGGAAAGGGCAGTGTTGAGGGCAATACAGATTCCATCATCTGTGGATTTGTTGGGGCGTTATGCAAATTGGAGTGGGTCTAGGGTTTCTGGGATGATTGTGTTGATGTGAGCCATGCCAGCCTTTCAAAGCACTTCATGGCTACAGACGTGAATGCTATGGGTCGGTAGTAATTTAGGTATGTTACCTTAGTGTTCTTGGGCACGGGGACTATGGTGGTCTGCTTGAAACATGTTGCTATTACAGACTCAGTCAGAGACAGGTTGAAAATGTTAGTGAAGACCCTTGCCAGTTGGTCAGCGCATGTTCGGAGTACACGTCCTGGTAATCCGTCTGGCCCTGCGGCCTTGTGAATGTTGACCTGTTTTTAAAGGTCTTACTCACATCGGAGAGCGTGATCACATAGTCGTCCGGAACAGCTGATGCTCTCATGCATGTTTCAGTGTTACTTGACTCGAAGCGAGCAAAGAAGTAATTTAGCTCGTCTGGTAGGCTCGTGTCACTGGGCAGCTCGCGGCTGTGCTTCCCTTTGTAGTCTGTAATAGTTTGCAAGCCCAGCCACCATTTCTTTACCATTTGGCCATCAGATTTGCCACCAATGCTCCTTATAGGACACATCACTGCACTCTATACTCCTCTGTAAACTGGTCATCTCTGTTTACCCATCGCAAGACCCACTGTTTGATGCTTATTTATAAAACCCTCTTAGGCCTCACTCCCCCTATATGAGATATCTACTGCAGCCCTCATCTTCCACATACAACACCCGGTTCTGCCAGTCACATTCTGTTAAAGGTCCCCAAAGCACACACATCCCTGGGTCGCTCCTCTTTTCAGTTCGCTGCAGCTAGCGACTGGAACGAGCTGCAACAAACACTCAAACTGGACAGTTTTATCTCAATCTCTTCATTCAAAGACTCAATCATGGACACTCTTACTGACAGTTGAGGTTGCTTCATGTGATGTATTGTTGTCTCTACCTTCTTTCCCATTGTGTTGTTGTCTGTGCCAAATCATGTTTGTGCCATGTTTTGTGCTGCTACCATGTTGTTGTTATGTTGTGTTGCTACCATGCTGTGTTGTCATGTGTTGCTGCCTTGCTATGTTGTTGTCTTAGGTCTCTCTTTATGTAGTGTTGTGATGTGTGTTTTGTTCTATATTTACTGTAACGAGTGCGCTGAGAGTCGGGAAGCAATTTCAGGAAGTGAGTGTTTTAATAAATAAAATGAACACGAAACGCAAACAACGCACTGACATGAAAACAGAGTCAATAGCACCTGAGGAAAGAACCAAGGAGAGTGACAGATATAGGGAAGATAATCAAGGAGGTGATGGAGTCCAGGTGATTGTCATGAGGTACAGGTGCGAGACGATGGTGACAGGTGTGCGGGATCATCAGCAGCCTGATGACCTAGAGGCCGGAGAGGGAGTATACATGAGTATACATGACACATTTACATTGTATTTATTTATTTATTTTAATCCCAGACCCCGTTCCCCGCAGGAGGCCTTTTGCCTTTTGGTAGGCCGTCATTGTAAATAAGAATTTGTTCTTAACTGATTTGCCTAGTTAAATAAAATTAAAATAAATAAATAAACATCCGACGCGCGTCGGAGCCGGTGTTGTATGATTCTATCTTAGTCCTGTATTGACGCTTTACCTGTTTGATGGTTCGTCGTATGGCATAGGGTGATTTCTTATAAGCTTCCTTGAAAGCGGCTACTCTGTCCTTTAGCTCAGTGCAGATGTTGCCTGTAATCCATTGCTTCTGGTTGGGGTGTGTACATACAGTCACTGTGGGGACGACATCATCGATGCAGTTATTGATGAAGCCAATAACTGATGTGGTGTACTCCTCAATGTCATCGGAAGAATCCCGGAACATATTCCAGTCTGTGCTAACAAAACAGTCCTGTAGCTTAGCATCTGCTTCATCTGACCCCTTTTTTAATGACCGAGTCACTGGTGCTTCCTGCTTTAGTTTTTGCTTGTAAACAGGAATTAGGAGGATAGAATTATGGTCAGATATGCCTAATGGAGGACAAGGGGAGAGCTTTGTAGGCGTCTCTGTGTGTGGAGTAAAGGTGGTCTAGAGTTTTTTTCCCCTCTGGTTGCACATTTAACATGCTGGTAGAAATGAGTTAAAACGGATTTAAGTTTCCCTGCATTAAAGTCCCCGGCCACTAGGAGTGCCGCCTCTGGCTGAGCGTTTTCCTGTTTGCTTATAGCTGTATACAGCTCATTGAGTGCGGTCTTAGTGCCAGCATCGGTTTGTGGCATTAAATTGACAGCTATGAAGAGTATAGATGAAAACTCTCTTGGTAAATAGTGTGGTCTACAGCTTATCATGAGATACTCTACCTCAGGCGAGCAAAACCTTGAGACTTCCTTAGAATTCTTGCACCAGCTGTTGTTTACAAATATAAATAGACCATCACTCCTTGTCTTACCAGAGGCCGCTGTTCTATCCTGAAAAAGTGTAAAACCCGCCAGCTGTATGTTATTCATGTCGTCGTTCAGCCATAACTCTGTGAAATATAAGATATTACAGTTGTGAACGTTGCTGTGATTTAAAACAGTCTAAACAAACATGATTCCCATGTTTATGCTGTAAACAGGACTATGTATTCAAATTTATATGCACAACACAGTGGCAGCCCATTAAATGTTTTGTTTTTGTAATTGGTCTTTTGACAAATCAGATCAGCTCTTTTGGCATATATTGGGCAAATTATGACAATTGGGCTGCCTGTGTAAACACAGCCATAGAGAAACGATTAAGTGTTCTGTTTAATTATATGGATTTTAAAGTCTTATGTATTTGTATATGTTTTTCACGCTCCTGATAAGATCAGTCGAAGAGAACATTTTTAGGACAAGGCTAACCCATCCAATCACACATTACTAATAATTGAAGGCTTCTTCCTTGTACTAGTTAGGCTACCTCAGACATCATTCGAATTACAAGGCATTGTCAAGCCGACAAAGTGGTTGAAGGCAAGATGGCGTCCATTTATCACAGCCAATGATCCTCAGTCATTACAAAGACAGGCCAATTAAACACAAGAGGTGTGTTGTGAAACAGCATCATCATTGCCACTCTCTTTCCTTTTGTTTTAGATGAACACTGCTTCCATGACAACGGACACCGGTGAATACACCAGAGGGAGAAAAAAAAACTCAGCTTTCACCTGTCTTTTTTTCTCTCTTTTGAAAACTATTTTTACTTTCAGGTTGCTAGACTGTGCCTGTATGTGAGAGACAATAAATAAGTATTTTGTTCTTATTCTGCAACAGTAGAACAGAACAGAATGGTCCCTTTTATATAAAGTGCCACTAAAACTATAAGTAGGTAGGCTACAGTGTACCCATTGTAAGTAGTCTACTTGCAACTGTTCAAATACTAGCAAAATAAACTATGGAAAATGAAATGACCATGGAGGGGAGAGGAGTTAAAACAAGTGTTTGTACACCCAATTCATCAGGGCATGGTCTCTACAAGGTGTCAAGCGTTCCACAGGGATGCTGGCCCATGTTGACTCCAATGCTTCCCACAGTTGTGTCAAGTTGTCTGTATGTCATTTGGGTGGTGGACCATTCTTGATACACACAGGAAACTGTTGAGCGTGGAAAAACTCAGCAGCGTTGCAGTTCTTGACACAAACCGGTGCGCCTGGCACCGACTACCATACCCTGTTCAAAGGCACTTAAATGTTTTGTCTTGCCCATTCACCCTATGAATGGCACACATACACATACACAGTCCATGTCTCAATTGTCTCAAGGCTTAAAAATCCTTCTTTAACCTGTCTCCTTCCCTTAAAGTGGATTTAACAAGTGGCATATATAAGGGATCATAGCTTTCATCTGGATTCACCTGATCAGTCTATGTCATGGAAAGAGTCAGTGTTGTTAATGTTTTGTATACTCAGTGTATATTCATCATAATAATCACATAGGATCGTAAAGACAAGCACTCTGGTCACTTTGGATTGGATTATTGTGTGGTTTTTACTGCATTAGTCCTTTTGGGACAATGTATGATACAGTGCTGTGCCCCCTCCCTCCTCCTTTGACAGTCCGGGTTCCATTGTAAACCTAAAATAGACTGTAGGATCTCTCTACTATACTAGGCTACTGCAATTCCATGAGATGTCAGAGAATCGGATTATTCATATTAGTTACCATATTGTATATATCAAATTTTAGGACTAGGCAACAGTAGATATCGTATTTAATTAGTATTCTAATTTCCCAACAGGCAACCTTTTGATTCACCTTATTTGAGTCACCTTAGCAGAATCTTCGGGTAGTTTAATCAGCGAAAAGGGGAGTGGATTAGTCGTTCTTACCGCTAATATTATCTTTCTTTGGGGCAGTTTTGCTTCAAAAGAAGCACTTCTCATGCCTATTCTTTGAGGTTATCTAGTCGCGGGAAACAATGCCACTGACCTAACAGGAACTCAAGCCGACATTGGGCTGTCACTGCTCCCTGCTCCTATCCCACATTGACAGCGGGGCTACTCGAAAGCTTGTAGGTCGTATGCTTTGCTTTGTGTGATACGGGAAGCTGCTCAACGTTTTGTAGCGCTATATGAAATCGACATTGTGATAAGGACTTTTTTTTCCATCTTTCCTTTCAAAAAGCTGAGTTTATAATTCGGCAAATAGAGATGAAGAATCTACTCCCTTGGATAGTCCTGACGTTTTGGATATTTTTAGAGGTGAGCAGTCCTTTAGTTGTCAATAGAAAAGCCGATGTTGTAAAACGGGCGTTTTATGGGATAACGCTCTACATTTGGCTAAAATTATTATTTTAATGGTCATTTATATTATTTTTGGTGAATATGGTGTTTTTTTGCCCCCCTTCCTCAGATGACATGCACTGTAGGCTACAGTATAATTTGGATATCCTTTGTCTTTTTGTCCAACGTAATTCTTCATGTATGTAACCAAGGCAAGATGGAAATTATTATGTTGCTGCATAGCCATACGTGATACTGTCTGGGTTCCTAACTTTATCAAGCCCCAACAATATAGGTTTAAAAAAATTAAACAGTAGCCTATTGGCTCTTACAAACTCTTTAAGAGCTACACATTTGTTTTCTTTGTACTTGAGAAACATACATGGGAAATTATCCTCTTAAACCACTCAAATTCACAATGTGGAAGATTGTAAAAAAAAACTTGACAATTTTACCTATTTTCTTGTTGTTGTTGCAGATGACCATTTCTATAATTGTTTTCTAATAATCTGCCATGATTTGTAAAACGTTTTCTGTGCACTTGGACTATCATAACATTGTAAGAAGTCTTTGTTAGGGATTCTGTCAAGTGTTAGCGCTTGCATTACAATATATATTTATTTCCCTTTTGAATTATGCCATGCTTTTAAAGTCTGTTGAACCTTGTCCTTGCTCTGTGGAGGATATCACGCTGTCCTGTACTTGGCTTTGTATGGATGCTCATGTCCTATAATATTTTATTCCAGTCATGTTATTAGAGTAAAAACTAGTGTAATAGGTTTTGTTTAGGGCATGTTTAGTCCATCAGTAAAAGACCATATTTCACACACACACACACACCGACACACTCTCAGTTCAAAATCAAATCAAGCTTTATTTATACAACACATTTCAGACATGGAATACAGCACAATGTGCTTAACAGGAAAAAACAAATTAAAACAATAAGGAAAAATTTAAATATTTACTACACAACAAACACAAGACAATGAAATATATATATATATATATATATATATATATATATATATATAAAAACGGAATGACTAACAAGCATCCTAAGTAGAAGCAAAGCTGAAAAGGTGTGTTTTGGGGGCATAGTAACTAAAGGCTGCCTTGTGGTCCTAGGCATGAAAAACAGTCCCACATCAAGTTGAATCGATTCCAAGTTATACCATGTTCACCAATCTGCTTTCACCCACCACCAACCTACCTCTCAAAAAGTGTCAAATCGTGGATAAGAAATACATGATTACCAGTGAAAAGCGGACTACTTATTTGATTTAATAAAGTGAGAGCAAATGCATAAATTCTAGCCTAGGCTGCAATTACTAGGCTTTGCTTGCTCATGAAGAAGATCCAGAAGTGGTCTGCTTAACTAGTAATAGTGAAATAGTTGGGTGCATGGTTGGAAAGGCAGATCACTTGATTTGCTTGGGCATATTTAACAGCTGTCCAGAGAAGTCACCAGTGTAACAGATTTAATCGTACTTTGTGTAACTCTCTTGCATTGTGTTTTTTAATGACAGGACTGTCCAGCCAGCGATCCCAGTTGATTGGTGTGTATTCTTACGATAGACACTAGGTAGCACATTAGATGTGCAGGACAACCGTATGTTGATGGCTGTAGAGTCGTGATTCGTCGCTTGCATATCAATATCAGACTGGGTATTTTGTAATCAAAGACAAAAAATAGTACAAAATAAAATGCAGGTCGGTACCTGACGATAGACAAAAGGAAACACAATGCATGTGCAGGACAACAGTATGTTGATTGCTGTAGATTTGTGATTCGTCTGTTAGCATGGAAATAGCTCCCTGCTAATTCAGTTAATGCGACCATTACAATTAGAGCATGCTAGCCAACTCACTCTTACAGCAATAACATAGAAAAGCACATCCTAGGATGCCCCAATATCTCAGGTACCATACACATATGTGACCGACCAGCTCGATTTGGTCTTTGCATCAACATTATAAATTGTGTTTTTTTACATTGGATAAAAGTAGAGATTTAGAGCTAGAAAATATACTACAGTTGAGGAACAATAGGAAAGTAATTCTGCTTTGAAAGTTGAAGGACTTGTAACCCCACTTTTGAGAAAATGGCCCCCCTTGAATGTTTTGGTACAGCCTCTTTGTCTACACCCATTCAGCATCGTTCACACCCTCTTAAGCCTTAGCCCCACCCATCTCTTTAAGGATTCACATGTGAGGCCATGTGCTAAACAGAGAGAGTACGGTAGTGTACTAAACAACCAAAGATGTCAAGACTAAAGGCTGGTTTATTCTACGTCTATCGACATGTCTGTAGACAGTTGTTGCAGTGACATTATGAACATTCTATAGTCGTCTGACATCAAACGTGTCGTTGTCGTTATGAAAAAGTATAAACACAAAAATTATAGGCTGCATGACATTGGCAGCCTGGTAGTCCAAAATAGCACAAATGGTGTATTTTAACATCAATAAACCCATCCGTTTAAAAATTATTTTAGTAAATGTCAATCTAGCAAACCGGGCAACTAAAAGTAACTTTGTAAACAATGTTTTGGTTTGTTTCTAGCTTGTTAGCAAGCTAGCTAATGTTAAGTTAGCTGGCTAGCCAGTTCAAATAATGACCATATTATATAGCTGACAACGTCTTTACTTCACCTAATTTGTATTCTTTATTACAGGAAATAATTGAAATGGTTACTTGTTTTGTTTAGACATGTAGCTAGCTAAACAATGAATCATAATCCCAACTCATAACGTTACTACCCTGTATGAATTTGCTGGTAGCTAAAGCTAGCCAACTAGCTAAGTTCAATGTTAGCTAGCTAGCTAACATTAGGCTGTAACTAGCAATGCAAATGGAACTTAGATACGAATAATATTACTACACAGATCATACACTGAAAACTACATTGGAGGCAGTTTATGGTAGAGAAATTAACATTACATTCTCTGGCAACAGCTCTGGTGGACATTCCTGCAGTCAATTGCACACTCCCTCAAAACATGAGACATCTGTGGCATTTGTGTTGTGACACAACTGCCCATTTTAGTGGCCTTTTATTGTCCGTAGCACAAGGTGCACCAGTGTAATGATTATGCTGTTTAATCATCTTCATGATATGCCACACATCTCAGGTGGATGGATTATCTTGGCAAAAGAGAAATGCTCACTAACAGGGATGTAAAATAAATTTGTGCACAACATTTGAGAGAAATACGTTTTTTGTGCATATCAAACATTTCTGGGATTTATTTCAGCTCATGAAATATGGGACCAACACATTGCGTTTTATATCTTTGTTCAATGTAAATTCAACCAACCAATAGGAATACATAAATCATCAAATATGTATTTCTGCAGTGTCAAGTGGAAACTTAACCAACCCTGTTATACATAGCCACCTTTCGACAGCGAGAGAGACTGATTATAATGTAAAGTGTCATGTCCTCATCCGGCCCGGGCCGGCTCAGTGGCAACGGAAGGCTCTCCAGCAGTTATGTGACCAGAAGCTTCTGTGGAGATGGAGGTTTAATGTATGGTTCTGTGGAGATGGAGGTTTAATGTAGGGATTGCGGTTCAGCGACCCTGTGAGTACAGAGTCTGCCTCGCCATGCTGGGAGGCCAGGATTCACCGTCCACCCGGGGTGCAGCTTGCCAACGATTGCATTAACCTCCCTTTCTCTCTCCTCTCCTCTCTTCTCGCTTCGTCTCTCTCTTCCATTTGTGCTTAGCTGGCAGCTCTGTGACTGGGAGAGGGCTGGATAAGAGCTGTAGTATAGATAGACTGCCTATGGGCTCCTAATTGTGTAAGATGCTGTTATGTTTATGTTTTGTGAACTTTCGTTAATGCACTGCATTAACTCAGCTTCTATCTCCAGGACATCAGACTGTTAAACAGTCACCAATAGCCGGCCTCCTCCCAGTACCCTGGCCTGAACCTTAGTCACTGTTACTAGCTGGCTACCACCAGGTACTCTACCCTGCACCTTAGAGACTGTCATTGAACACTGGTCACTTTAATAATGTTTACATACTGTTCTACCCACTTCCTATGTACAGTGCATTCGGAAAGTATTCAGACCCCTGACTTTTCCCACATTTTATTACATTACAGCCGTATTCTAAAATTGACTCAATGTTTTTTTCCCTTATCAATCTATACCCAATAACGACAAAAAAAATAGGTTTTTAGAAAATTTTGCAAATGAATGAAAAACTGAAATCACATTTACGTAAGTATTCAGACTCATCGCTCAATACTTTGTTGAAGCACTTTTGGCAGCGATTATAATGTAGCCTCGATTCTTCTTGGGTATTATTATTATTTTATTTTTTTTGACCTTTTATTTAACTAGGCAAGTCAGTTAAGAACAAATTCTTATTTTCAATGACAGCCTAGGAACAGTGGGTTAACCGCGTTGTTCAGGGGCAGAACGACAGATTTATTTACCTTGTCAGCTCAGGGATTCGATCTTGCATCCTTTCGGTTACTAGTATAATGCTCTAACCACTAGGCTACCTGCCGCCCCTATGACGCTACAAGCTTAGCACACCTGTATTTGGGTAGTTTCTCCCATTTCTTCTCTGCATATCCTCAAGCTCTGTCAGGTTGGATGGGGAGTGTCGCTGCACAGCTATTTTCAGATCTCTCCAGAGATGTTCGATCGGGTTCAAGTCCGGGCTCTGGCTGGGCCATTCAAGGACATTCAGAGACTTGGAGCAAGTTTTCATCAAGGATCTCTCGGTACTTTCTCTGTTCATCTTTCCCTCCATCCTGACTAGTCTTCCAGTCCCTGCCACTGAAATGCTTCCACCACCATGCTTCACCGTAGGGATGGTGCCAGGTTTCCTCCAGATGTGATGCTTGGTATTCAGGCCAAAGAATTCAATCTTAGTTTCATCAGACTAGAGAATCTTGTTTCTTATGGTCTGAGAGTCCTTTAGGAGCCTTTTTGGAGGAGTGCCTTCCGTCTGGCCTCTCTACCATAAAGACCTGATTGGTAATATGCTGCAGAGATGGATGTCCTTCTGGAAGGGTCTCCCATCTCCACAGAGGAATTGGAGCTCTTTCCGAACGACCATCGGGTTCTTGGTCACCTCCCTGCTCAGTTTGGCCGGGCGGCCAGCTCTAAGAAGTCTTGGTGGTTCCAAACTTCTTCCATCTAAGAATGAAGGAGGCCACTATGGTTTTGGGGCCCTTCAATGCTGTATAAATGTTTTGGTACCCTTCCCCAGATCTGTGCCTCGACACAATCCTGTCTCGGAGCTCTATGGACAATTCCTTCAACCTCATGGCTTGGTTTTTGCTCTGACAAGCACTGCCAACTGTATATAGACAGGTGTGTGCCTTTCCAAATCATGTCCAAACAATTAAATTCACAATAGGTTGACTCCATTCAAGTTGTAGAAACATCTCAAGGATGATTGACGGAAACAGGATGCTCAATTTCGAGTTTCATAGCAAAGGCTCTGAATACTTATATAAATACGATTTTAAATATGGGGTAATCCATTTTAGAATAAGGCTGTAACATATCAAAATGTCGAAAAAGGGAAGGGGTCTGAATACTTTCCGAATGCACTGTATATACTGTATGCTGGTTATGGCTCATCCTATATAACTACTGCTGTACATACCTTTCCTTATTCATATGCTGTCTATACATACCATTATTAATTTATATTGTTTGTTTGTTTGTTCTGGACTCTGATGTTGCTCTTTCTGATATTATTTGTTTTAAACTTTTTGGATGATGTGTGTATTACTGCATTGTTGGAGCTAGAAACAAGCATTTCGCTGCACCTACGATAACATCTGTGTACGCGACCAATTAACTTTGATTTGAGCTGAAATCGAGTGTACATGTCTCGATGTATAAGATTTGGTAGCCTAGCAGTTAGAGCGTAGTGCCAGTAACTGAAAGGTTGCTGGTTCCAATACCCGAGCTGACAAGGTGAAAATTGTGTCACTGCGCCCTTGAGCAAGGCACTTAACCCTAATTTGCTCCAGGGGCGCCATACTACTATGGCTGACCCTGTAACACAACACACCTATCCGGTGTATGTGACAAAATATATATTTTTGACCTTTTTAGGCCACCATACGCCCTATATGTGTTAGACAGGCATTGCTCTGTGCAGTCACCCATTTTAATGAGAAGTTCATTTTGAGGCTTAGTGGATGCGGCCTGTCTGAGCGTAATTATTTTGTAATTATATTTAGCATGCCTTTAAAGGGCGAGTGCACTTTCTGATTTTGGCCTTGTTTTTCATTTATCCTCATTAAGAAGTGCTAGCGGCCATGACTGAAGGCAAACGAGAGTTGTCTTGGGTGTGGTTTGAGGTGGGTGTTTCTTGGGTGTGGTTTGATGTGGGTGTTTCTTGGGTGTGCCTTTTGCCATTCAATCACAAAAAAGGCAGTAGTGCAATAATTAATTTATTGACAGCAAGATGCCCAAACACACACAATATTTGACTAAAACATAATCATTTCTCAAACCTTGCTTGCATTTGTATACGATCAGTGTCTCTGTTATACGTAGAAATTAAAATCACTTAGAGCTGATTTCCTGGTGTTTTTACAGTCTTTTAGTTAAAAAGGGCCACCAGTTGGGGAATCCTGCAATAGTAAGTACAGCGAGGTAAGCTAAGCTAGCTTTGCTATGGAGAGAACGATTCGCCATCTTAAGATGGTCACCTAATTCAGTTCTTTGTGTATGCTAAAGCCTGCGCTGACCTTGTGTTTAGCCAAGCTGACAGCAGCTAGCGAGCATAGCTTGGAGATATCAGCTGTCTAGCTGATATTTCTCTGTTAAATCAGTTATGGCAAGATGGCAAGAGCCAGTGGCTGGAATGTGTTTTTATAAGACACTACTATAGTTCTGCAACATCTTGCTGCGAAGAAGCATGCAACTTCATTTCAACGTTTCATCACATTATGTAAATGCAGGTTATCATTGAAATGTTGTCAACCGTGAGTTGAATGCCAAGTTTGGAGATCGCTGTACTACAACACAATATTCTATAACTGGCTATTTTTGTCTCTTCTCCTCTCTCCTTATGTCCGCTGTTAGATCTTTCCCGGGGGACAAATCCCATAACGACTAGCTAATATTCCTACAAAAGGTGTAGACTACATGTGGACAGTGCACAAACATCGCCCAGCTTGAGTGTACATATTTATCCACAAAATCAATGTGTGTTTGTTACAAAGACAAAATTTTATGCTGTAAATATCATATTGATATGCTTATGAAGAAAATATGTCAACGCTTATTTTATTGAAGCCTTTATTTTCAGGGAGTCATCCTGAGACCCAGGTCTGTTTTTACAGATGAGCCCTGGATTACAAAAAATACTAACATCAAAATATAAATACAAAATGCAAGCAGAAAGAAAAACACTGTCATAAAAAACAAACACATCAGTAATAAGATCCTCAATCATTTTACATTTTAGCAGACACTCTTATCCAGAGTGACTTACAGGAGCGATTAGGTGAATGCTTGCTGAATTGTCCTAGAGGTACCAAAACATCAAATTTCAGAACATTTTGAATATTGTTCTACAAATATGATGCAAGGTAAATCGGCTTTTAGTTAACTCGGAGACCAAAGACATTTCCAGAGTTGGCCATCCCTGAGACCGGGTGTGGTAACTCAAAGGCTAAAGTTTAAAGTAATGATGTTCAGTACAGTGGGTGTTAGTATAAAGGGCTTTATACATGAAAACATAGCAATGTATCAACCTACATGACATCAGAGGGCCAACCAACTTTCTGGTAGAGAATGCAGTGATGAATACTAAAACTGTCGCCCATTTAAAAAACAAAAAGGAAGTGCGCTATTATAAACTGCATCGTACAGCTTTAATGAAGTGGCATTTGCTTTCAAATGGACGTCGCCATAGTCTATGACTGATAGGAACGTTGACTGAATAATCTGCTTTCTACTATTTAGCGAGAGGCATTACCTATTTCTATAGAAGAAGCCCATTTTTATTCTCAGCTTAACTAACTCCTCAATATGCTTTTTAAAAAGACAGCTTGTCTTCTTTCCAGATGCCCAGATATTTGTAAGCAGAGACACGATCAATAGGGACCCCATCCAAAGTACCCAAGGTTTAAATCATCAGTTATTTTTATGCGCTCTAGAGAACAACATGTACTTAATTTTACCTGCATTCAATACTAATTTCAGGTCAAAGTTTTTCTGGAGTACAATGAAGGCAGACTGTAGTTCAGATAGAGCCTGGTCAAACGTGGGGGCAATAACATACACAACAGTATCATCGGCATACAAGGACAGGTAAAAACATTTTTGGACAGAAGTAAATATTGTTAATGCGAAAGTACAGGACCCAGAATTGACCCCTGCAGGACAGTTTTCGTTATGTCCAGAAAATTTGATTTAACACCATCAGTAGATACAACTGAATGTGTATCTAAAGTTATTTTTAAACCAGTTACACGCAGCTTGGCCTAGGCCAATTTGAGGAAAGCCTCTGCATTATAGCAGTGAGTGATCAACAGCATCAAAGGCTGTTGATAGGGTGATTTTAATTATTTAGGTCACAAGGTTCACCACCTTTTGTGAAGGGGGAACACATAGGCCTTCCTTCCAAACCTTGGGGATTCAGCAA
The DNA here is from genome assembly GCF_045679555.1 of Salvelinus alpinus. Lineage (NCBI taxonomy): Eukaryota > Metazoa > Chordata > Actinopteri > Salmoniformes > Salmonidae > Salvelinus > Salvelinus alpinus. The sequence continues at coordinate 27,239,742 of NC_092095.1, read as the reverse complement.
TCAGGGGGCAGAGTTGCAGCAAAAATGGTTCAAGCAAATCAACCCTCATCAATCTTAAGCAAGGCATCTAGCACATTTCGGGCAGTAAATTGTTGAAATGAAAACAGATTCACTGGAAGTTGACGGGTTAACCGTAGAGTCAGCTAGAGGCTGGCAGAGGGAAGAGAAATCGATTAACTGACCAGGCTCAATTAAACCAAATAAAAAGCCTGCCGAGATAAAAATTATGTTTAAGAGCATCACTTATCCCATTCTTCTCAGTTTAGATGACTTAGACGGAAGTTGCTTAGGCAGGGAAGATCAATTTGTACACTTCAGTGCATTAACTGTTTTCCAAAATGTTGAAGGATCACCAGCAGAGAGAAAAAAAAGTAGCTTATCTAGCAAATATGAACAAGTGTGTAGAGTACAACTCCAGCTGTCTTCAAGTCTCCAGTGGCTAATGACGTTCTTTCCATCTATACTGAACCAAAATATAAACACAACATCTCAGGAGGCTGGTGGGAGGCGCTATAGGAGGACAGGCTCATTGTAATGGCTGGAATGGAATTTATGGAACGGAGCCAAACGTGGTTTTCATATGTTTGTGTTTGAAACCGTTCCAGCCATTACCACGAGCCCATCCTCATCCCATGTTTCGTGAGCTGAAATAACACTTCCCAGAAATTGTCCATATGCACAAAAAAATGTATTTCTCTCCAATTATGTACACATCCCTGTTAGTGAACATTTCCCCCTTGCCAAGATAATCCATCCACCTGACAGGTGGGGCATATCAACAATCTGATTACACAGCATGACATTTACACAGGTGCACCTTGTACTGGGGACATTAAAAGGCCACTCTAAAATGAGCAGTTTTGTCACACAGCACAATGCCACAGATGTCTGAAGTAATGAGGGTGCGTACAATTGGCATGCTGACTGCAGGAATTTCTCTACCATAAGCCGCCTCCATCATTTTAGAGAATTTGGCAGTATGTCCAACCGGCCTCAAAACCACAGACTACAAAATTATATAGCCTAATTGTCTTACTCCTGTCTACAGAAATAAATAAAACCATTCTACAGAAATAAATAAAACCATTCAAAATTGGCTACTACACCAGAAAGCATGATTTGGCCACAGAGGATCATTGGCTTAAAAAACAAAAAACGGAGTTGTTTTTCCGACTGTTTTAGCCTACAGTTGGAAGGGTCCACAATTTGGGCAACACGTGCTGCAAATACCAAATGGATGACTGTTGAGTTGTAACTGTCAGTGAAAAGCAGAGAGAACCAGCCAGGCATATCACAATATTTTAAAATACAAATCATGGAAAAACTGTTTGGAAAACAAATGGCTATTGCTGTAAAGAGATGAGAATGAAAAGACCAATCTGTCTTTATCAACATTCTTAACTTAATTGAGCGAACAGTAGTCTATATTATTGGCACCAGTGAGTGGTAAAGGCCATATCCCCGGTGAGTGTGCATATTCACTGTCTTTATCCCTGGGTCAGTGCCACAATATGACGTCCAGGTTAGATGGATGTCATATTATAAACTCAGCAAAAAAAGAAACGTCCTCTCACTGTCAACTGCGTTTATTTTCAGCAAACTTAACATGTGTAAATATTTGTATGAACATAACAAGATTCAACAACTGAGACATAAACTGAACAAGTTCCACAGACATGTGACTAACAGAATTGGAATAATGTGTCCCTGAACAAAGGGGGGGTCAAAAGTAACAGTCAGTATCTGGTGTGGCCACCAGCTGCATTAAGTACTGCAGTGCATCTCCTCATGGACTGCACCAGATTTGCCAGTTCTTGCTGTGGGATGTTACCCCACTCTTCAACCAAGGCACCTACAAGTTCCCAGACATTTCTGGGGGGAATGGCCCTGGCCCCCACCCTCTGATCCAACAGGTCCCAGATGTGCTCAATGGGATTGAGATCCGGGCTCTTCGCTGGCCATGGCAGAACACTGACATTCTTGTCTTGCAGGAAATCAGGCACAGAACAAGCAGTATGGCTGGTGGCATTGTCACGCTGGAGCGTAATGTCAGAATGAGCCTGCAGGAAGGGTACTACATGAGGGAGGAGGATGTCTTCCCTGTAACGAACAGCGTTGATATTGCCTGCAATGACAACAAGCTCAGTCCGATGATGCTGTGACACACCGCCCCAGACCATGACGGACCCTCCACCTCCAAATCGATCCCGCTCCAGAGTACAGGCCTCGGTGTAACGCTCATTCCTTTGACGATAAACGGGAATCCGACCATCACCCCTGGTGAGACAATACCGCGACTCGTCAGTGAAGAGCACTTTTTGCCAGTCCTGTCTGGTCTAGCGACGATGGGCTTATGCCAATAGGTGACGTTGTTGCCGGTGATGTCTGGTGAGGACCTGCCTTACAACAGGCCTACAAGCCCTCAGTCCAGCCTCTCTCAGCCTATTGTGAACAGTCAGAGCACTGATGGAGGGATTGTGCTTTCCTGGTGTAACTCGGGCTGTTGTTGTTTCCATCCTGTACCTGTCCTCTACCTAGGTGTGATGTTCAGATGATGATCAGCTGTCCATCCTGTCTCCCTGTAGCGCTGTCTTAGGTGTCTCACAGTACAGACATTGCAATTTATTGCCCTGGCCACATCTGCAGTCCTCATGCCGCCTTGCCTAAGGCACGTTCACGCAGATGAGCAGAGACCATGGGCATCTTTCTTTTGGTGTTTTTCAGAGTCAGAAAGGCCTCTTTAGTGTCCTAAGTTTTCATAACTGTGACCTTAATTGCCTACCATCTGTAAGCTGTTAGTGTCTTAACGACCGTTCCACAGGTGCATGTTCATTAATCGTTTATGGTTCATTGACCAAGTCATATCTTGTGTATCTCATACCGGTAAGAAAGAAAATCTACTTTCACCCCTGCTCCAATGTAATATGAAAATAGTGCAATTGCTGAACTTGTGTAGATATTCTAAACAGTGTTTTGATAACTTCCAAGCGTAACAGTTCCATGTAGAATAAACTATCCTTCACATAATACTGTAGAAGCAGTGTTCTTCTAATATAACATCGACGGCACCATTTTAATTAAATAACAAAAGACGATAAAAAGTGTAAAAAAAAGTACTTTTTCTGCTGAGTGCAAGGTCTCTCCCTATTCAGACATCAGTATCAACCGGTCTTTCAGTCAGAGGACTCCATTTCAAAAGCATCTATTTTGCCCATCTCCCAAAATGAGAGAGTTGATGAGTGACATGTATTGAAAGGGTGATATTGCTTAACACTTCTGATGTACTGTGTTATTAATAATCACCTTTTGTCCCTTCGGAGGTGTTTGCCAACGCCTGATGGGCATGGGAGTGTAGAGCAGATCCAGGCCCGTCTCGTCACTGATATTGATCATGAAGGAGCCTGACTTCGGCTCTTATATCACGTAGGGGCATAGAGGGGAAAGACCGAAACCATACAGTCAAGGAAGCCACCTGTAAATACACAGTGGAACATAGCCAATCATAGATGCTAATTCACAAGGGACACGTGCTAGCATGTCACTGACTGGTTGGCATTACTCACTCGGGCCCAAGAGTAGTAGGCACAGTGGAAGGGGGCATCTCCTTACAACAGACATGATGCACATATACGCACAGCACTGATTACATTATCAATGGTGGGTAGGTGAATTCCAGGACTGATAGTATTTTGACTAGATCAACTGTCACCAACCTGATTCAAGTGTCCTCCATTACTCTGAAGAGGGACTGGTGTCTGGCCACTGCTTCAGTCTTCTGGAACAGCTCTTGCTATGGTAGGGGGTTCCCACGATGCTGTTAAACAACACATCCAGCAGGTTTTGTACGTAGCCTGTGAATGAAATGAAATATCATCACTCAATAAACATATAGCGAGGGGGAAAATATCTTTCTCTAGTTTGAAAGTAAATGATATGCTAATAGAGGGGCTAACTACAGAATAGATTCAGGCAGGTGATGATACGTTACTATGCAACCAGCTTTGTACGTTGCTGAATGCTTGCTGATACGTTTTGATATTTGCTGCCAGAGCTATGGCTATATTTGTAGTAGGCAAGTACCATTCTTTATTTATTTTTTACTTTGGAAATTTTGACAGTGGAATGAATGTTTCTGACTCATATGGATGCCACAGGCCGTTTTTTAAAAGCCGAGAAGTTGGTTCAGTTGAATTTTAACCTGCGTATGATCAACAATGTATCTGTCTGTTTTCATTCAATATCCAACTAATGATCTTAAATTAAACTGATCCGCTTGCTGAATTGCTAAATTGTATTGCCTTTATTTTTGCATAGTGATGTTTGAGAACCTCCTTTTTGAAAGCTTTAGTATTGCAAGGGTAAGTGCACCCAATGATATGCCTCTGGACGCGTGGTGCTTACTTGCATTTGCCCTATTGTATCTGTATTAACAATGTATTAGGGAAATTACTTTGACTTTTTGAGATCAAACATCCACCGTCTCAGTCTGTCTGTCTCACACTCAAACACAGACACAGGTGTGGATATTTCAAAGGATTTTAAATGTAACACAACTCTCATTATTTTCTTGCATGCTGTTATTCACCATTCAACTCAAGAATCCCCTTGTAGTTAAAACACTGGAATAAAACAAATTTTTCTCTGTCAAACCATCCTCCTTCATATTCCCCTGTCCTGTTGAACTTCAAACATGAATGTTTGTCCAGCCCTTTTCTGCTTTACTTTACTTAGTCTTTAAGTGGGGCTTTACATCTGGCTCCTCAGTAGTTTGTATTAGGCCTAAGCACAGAGAGGCTTCCGGCTAAACGCGGTGACGTGGTGGGCTAGCCAAGCTAATCTGAGGAGAAAGTATTTTGAGGGATTAGCGTCAGCTCCCGGCTCACCCGCCACACTGGATAGCCGCTGTGCAATGATCCTTTCTGGGGTTGTTTGTGCTCACTAATGGAATCGACATCCCTGTGGTTTGACATTATCGAGCCACTTGTGCAAGGGAGGGAGGTGGTGGGGTCGGGGGGGGGGCGGAGAAAAGCAAAGGACTGGAAACGTGTTTCATCTGTTTCCTTTCTCATATCAAGTGAGCTAAACATGTTAATGTGTGGTTTTCCTCTGTAATGAGAATTGTCCTCTGTGGCAGTGAAGTTATACTTCCTGAAACAGTGCTGCAGTAAAATTAGCATTTCAAAATGATTTGAAGAGACTGATGTCTCATACATATTCTGTTTTTCAACTAGACATGATGAACCATCACATATTTATGGTTGCTCCCCAAGTGCAAAAACTGGGAAAATGGTAGTAGGAACATGCAAGGTCATGCGTGGCTACATTTTAAAATGTGTCTTATCACAAGCTAAACACTACACTACTATGTTAGGTTCACTGTGAGCCACACAGTATAAAATCAAGTTGACCATTATAATCTTATGGATTAAGTAGTTGCCTTACCATTAGGAATACGCCTTCGTTGTCTGATTTTATAACCCAGCTACAGACAAATGACATGAGTAATGAATACACACAGGTCGGATTAATGCAGGAGTTTAAAATCATCTAGTAATCCAATATCGTTTCGATGTAAATTGCCTTTTGTGGTACACTGTGGTGGATTTCCCCACTGTTACTTTACATAAAACCAGCCAACATGGGGGATGCTGTCCGGTGGCCTGCGTAAACTGTGGGTGAAGAATACTCCAGAGATTTTATATCACATTAAATGGTTTTAAATGTCTGAGGCTGATTTGTAAAGAGGGAGTTAAAAAAACTAAACTAAACCAACAACACATGTCCTTCCAATGTCCCGGCCTATCTGGGACAAATCTGAGCAGGACGCCACAGTTTGCCGTTGCATAGCGGTCACTCATTCAGTTGTCCCTTCAACTGTCGCTCTGCTGGTCTACTGAGAATACATTTGTAAACTCTCTTGTTTTAATGAAGCTTGTCAGTGGGGTGGGAGACTAGCTGTTCTGGTTTGCTCTGAGGCTGGCCTGGATATCTGGAGTCTGTCAGTTCCTGATACTACAATACATGGCTGTGGACCCTGCTGTTGGCAGTGTCAATGTGGGTAAGTTGGTCCCACAAACAGACAGGCTGGGTGGTTGTCTCAACCATGGCGTCCCTCTTCCTGCCAGGGCTTCCCTGCCAGGGCGTCCCCATATTGTCCATCCCAACAGCCAACACGTTGACAAATGCTCCATTGTATGGCCCTAGTCTGTATGACCCAACCTCCCTCGTGACTGTCCCCCTTCTCTGGTGGCAAGAGCCAGGAAACATCCTAGGGTTGTGTTTAGGGGTTGAACCCCCATCCATTGTGCCCTCAGTGGGCACGCATTGTGTGAAAACACCCCCCCCCTACCCCTTCCCTTTTTTTGGGCCCATGGCACAAACCAGAAAAGGGATTCCTGGGGAGAAAATATCACCCCAACCTGCCCCTCATGGCTGGTGTGCGACTGGCGTGGTGCGGCAGAAAAGGTCTCCACTGATGGGAACTGTTAATTACGTGCTCATGACCTTTCCCCAACCCGTCGGTCGGCGCCCTTTTTCACTTCTCTAATGAAGCTGCTGTGGAAGTGGGTTTTTGTTTCAACCACACTTCTCGGAAGACAGACCAGGCTTCATTGTCTTGTTTACTTCATCTCTCACCTCAATGAGAGCTTTGTCTGTGGATGCATCTCAATAGTCTGAACTAAAGTGGCGCCTCTCCTCATCTTTTTCCAGGACTGGGCAGGTGAGCGCAGTAGGGCATGGGTGCCAATTCTGTGCAAGCCGCATTAGACTATTGAGATGCAGCCCAGGTGTACCCACATGATACCAATTTTATAGCCTTTATATGAATTATATTACTATACAGTGGATGGGGGATTGTTTTATTTAGACAACACACAGAGCGTGCCAAATCTGTGAAAGTCAAAGAGAATTACAGAAAGGCAGAGTGAACAGCTTTGCAACATGTCCTTGACAAGGTGGTATCATTTAAATGACTCTGACAACACATAATTATTCAAATCAAAGACTCCCTTTTCAAGGACACAGCTGCAAACCTTTCCTGAGGCTTCGGCAGAGGACGGTACTGTGTGTTGCACAAAGCCAAGGCTGTCTAGGAGAGAACCAGTATGTATGATTCAAAACAGCAAGACTATTTGCATGGGTTAACATACAGGGATAAAATGTATGTTCATTTGCTCATGGGCAAACAGATAATCTTGACACTGAAAAGCATCCCAGTTACAGTACTGTATGAATAACCAACATGTTTTCATATGTGAGCAGAGCTGTTTCATTTATCTTTAGAAGCTTCAGAGTGTCTCCTATTTAATGAAAAGCATTACTTGCACATAAAGCATTCGAGGCTACGCCTGGCCTTGTGCATAACAGATTCCCAGTTAGTCTAGGACATATTCCCTTCTCTCTCTCTCTGTCTCCTTTCCATCTTTCATCCTCTTTTTCTATTTCAACATCTTACAAAGACGGGCTTCGGTCTGCGTTTTGATAGAGGGCAGTTGGAGGCAGCTGCGTCGTGTAGCCGGAAGGCGTATTGATTATTAAATGACAGTCCTGCCCAGATGAATGAAACCCGGCGTAATGGGATGCAGGCAGACGGCCCGCTGCTCTGAAATGGGTTTGTTGGTATGCTCTTTATCGTAAGACCGTCTCGAATTCTTATCCAATTAGACCGAGAACATCATCTCTCAAATGGTGAAGCCCAGAGCATGTGCTGATTAGTCTAGCACTAGGTTGACAGAGAATGGAGGTTATTGACAGCATGGATGAAGCCTGAAATAACTGCAGACTTAGTTTAGAAGGAAGGCCTTATATAGTTTTTCCCAATAGGCATGGGCGGTATCCAGATTTTCATATTGTCTTTACCGTCCTTCTCTTATCCCGGAAGTGTACGGTATTACAAGCATAGCACAGAAGGGACACTAAAAACGCAAGAAATGCTAATAGCTCATCAAGTCATTTTCAGTGAGTGAGGACATTTACAAGCAAAAGAGAACTAAATAAATTGTGGAAATGAATGAAGTTGTGATTTATAGTTTTCTGAAGGAAGAGCAGCATGTGTACATGGAGGGGGAAAAAACGCTAGTAGGAAGCGCAGGGGGAAAAAAATGAAACTTATCCAGAGCTCTTTGACTTCTGGCAGAAAGCCATTGTAAGATATCTGATGGCAAACATTTAGTAGTGAATTACATACAAGTGTAACTTCATCCAGTGTTGCCAACTCCTCAGTAAGGAAAGTAGCTATTGGCTGTCCTAAAAGTCGCTAAATGATGCCATCACCTAATTTGCATAATTGGCCATGTGAATGTAATTGTGATGGACACTGTAGGAGAGAGAAAAAGTGAGTAAAAAACACCCTAAATAAGTTTAGAACTACAAATGAAATTTCTTCTGTCGATTCTTGTTTGTTTTTTTGTCACAATTCCAACCCTCCTCCTTTATCCGGGCTTGGGACCAGCAAAAGTGACCCAAAAGAGACACTCTGGCAGTTATTTATTTTATTTTTTATTTTTCTTTATTTGTTTTTAACCTTATGGTCCACTTAGGAGCCTACAACAAGTCACAGTAAAACATGAACATTTTTAACCATAACATGTTTTAATTTTTTTTGTATACAATCTACATTAACAATCTAAATGGACCAAAAGGAGACCATAGAAAAAAACTGTCAATGTGAGAAAATTATGGTAACTAGTCTGGCCCTAATTCAGGTTAATAGTTTTTTTTAAATGTTAGCCAGGGCGGGATCAGCCAGCAGTGGCTTTCCGCATGCGCGATTCATTTGCAGTCTGGACGCGGAGGGGTGAACATCTCCTGCTCTGACTACAGCGTGAGGACTGGGCCGCCTGTGAATGCTTTGGGATGGGCCCACGGCAGCACCCGCTGCTCGTTGAGAAGAGTAAGAACGTACTTTCACGTCAGAGTCTCCACTAACACCAGAAAAAGTCGCTAGATTCACTTTTTTGGAAATGTGTCGCTAGAGGGGTCTGAATTCTCGCTAAATATAGCGACTGAGTCGCTAAGTTGGCAACACTGACTTCCTCACCTCATGTGTGACGCTACAACTCGCGGATAGATGTAGAATGCTATGGACTCTCCAGCGGACCCTCCAGCTTCCGCTGTCTCCCATTGTGCTGTTACAAACCAGCACGTGACTGTCTCAATTGTTCTGGGGTAACACGGAACCCAAACCGGTTGCGCCCATCGTGCATAAATGTATTTTGTCCCCCCCCACCAAACGCGATCACGACACGCAGGTTAAAATATCAGAACAAACTGAGCCAATTATATTAATTTGGGGAAAGGTCGAATAGCATTAAACATTTATGGCAATTTAGCTAGCTAGCTTGCACTTGCTAGCTAATTTGTCCTATTTTGCTAGCTTACTGTTGCTAGCTAATTTGTCCTGGGATAGAAACATTGAGTTGTTATTTTACCAGAAATGGACAAGGTCCTCTACTCCGACAATTAATCCACACATAAAACGGTCAACCGTTTCTAGTGATCTCTCCTCCTTCCAGGCTTTTTCATCTCTTGACTTTATATTGTGATTGGCAACTTTCATAAATTAGGTACATTACCGCCACTGATCTCGTTCATCTTTCAGTCACCCATGTGGGTATAACCAATGAGGAGATGGCACGTGGGTATCTGCTTCTATAAACCAATGAGATGGGAGAGGCAGGACTTGCAGCGCAATCTGCTTCACAAATAGAACTGATTTCTATTTTACACAGAACCCGGCTGCACACGTGCGCCATCGTGCATACATTTATTTTGTCCCCCTACACCAAACGCGATCACAACACGCAGGTTAAAATATCAAAACAAACTCTGAAGCAATTACATTAATTTGGGGACAGGTCGAAAAGCATTAAACATTTATGGCAATTTAGCTAGTTAGCTAGCACTTGCTTGCTAATTTGTCCTATTTAGCTAGCTTGCTGTTGCTAGCTAATTTGTCCTGGGATAGAAACATTGAGTTGTTATTTTACCAGAAATGCACAATGTCCTCTACTCCGACAATTAATCCACACAAACGGTCAACCGTTTCTAGTCATCTCTCCTCTTTCCAGGCTTTTTCATTTTGAACTTGTATGGTGATTGGCATCTAAACTTTCATAGTATTACCACGACGACCGGCAACACAGTTCGTCTTTCAATCACCCAGTTGGGTACCTGCTTCTAGAAACCAATGAGGAGATGGGAGACTGCAGGTATTAACTTAAAAATAGTCAAATGTATTGAAAAACAAATAAATAGTTTTGATGGTATTGAAAAACCATCCTGTGGCTTTTTCTAAATACCCCGGTATACCGCCCAAACCTAGCGTCCAACCCAGCTCCACAAGCATAAGACTGAGGCTCTATCAATTGCTGAAGACTGTCCTCTCCTTCCTTCATCTGCACTGACCGGAAAGGACATGAAGGGTGAAAACATGGTAGGAACTGGTCAAGTCTTTCAGATCAGTTCAATGGCAGGAGAGGTGGCAGGGAGATTTTTTTTACAGTTGAGAAAGAGCCAGCAGAGACACATAGAATAGTCCATTTCTGAGAAGAAACAGGTTCGCACCTATTTGAAATCTCTGTTCCATTCCAAACGTCCAGTCCACCTGGTCAGTCTCCAGTCAAACAGCTGTGGTCCTTTCCCGGGACCTTTTTTGATTTGTTGTCATGTTACCTGGTCTGTCAGTGAAGTGGTTGTTTGAGGCCCATTTAAGAAAGGCTCTCTACGAGCAACCACCCTAGGAAGTTGCGGAGAACCTCTCGTACTCTGGATAGGGATGTATTTTGACAGACTTCTGCTGTTCCGGGAGAGGTTTTCAGGCAATTTGCTCCTGTCAAACGGCAAAAGCGTCTTGGCCTCAGGGCCACAGCAAAGTACCGCTCTTGGCGATGTACTGAACCCAATGTCAGGTCATACTTTGTGGGATAAGTGGTCTGTGTTGGGGGAAGGGAGGGAGTCTTAAAAAGAAAAACTGTTTCCTAAAGCGAGAGAATGCATGGACTGACTTTTTTTCTCTCCCTCTTGCAGTGTATAGAGGCCAAGAAGTCTTGCTGGTATTTTGAAGGTGGATACCCCATCTACTTTATGTAAGTACCACCTGCTATATGCCACAACATGGTGTACAATGTCCGATTTCACATTTTTTTTGTACCCAGCACAAGGTGCACCTGTGTAATGATCATGCTATTTAATCAGCTTCTTGATATGCCACACCTGTCAGGTAGATGAATTATCTTGGCAAAGCACCAGTCTCAACGTCAGCAGTGAAGAGGCGACTCCGGGATGCTGGCCTTCTGGGCAGAGTTCCTCTGTCCAGTGTCTGTGTTCTTTTGCCCATCTTAATCTTTTATTTTTATTGGCCAGTCTGAGATATGGCTTTTTCTTTGCAACTCTGCCTAGAAGGCCAGCATCCCGGAGTTGCCTCTTCACTGTTGACGTTGAGACTGGTGTTTTGCGGGTACTATTTAATGACGCTGCCAGTTGAGAACTTGTGAGGCGTCTGTTTCTCAAACTAGACACTAATGTACTTGTCCTCTTGCTCAGTTGTGCACCGGTGCCTCCGACTCCTCTTTCTATTCTGGTTAGAGACAGTTTGCGCTGTTCTGTGAACGGAGTGTACACAGCGTTGTACGAGATCTTCAATTTCTTGGTAATTTCTCGCATGGAATAGCCTTCAATTCTCAGAACAAGAATTGACTGATGAGTTTCAGAAGAAAGGTCTTTGTTTCTGGTCATTTTGATCCTGTAATCGAACCCACAAATGCTGATGCACCAGATACTCAACTAGTCTAAAGAAGGCCAGTTTTATTGCTTCTTAAATCACCATCCACCATCAACAAAACGCCAAATTATGGAATTTCTTGTGGAAGAATGGTGTCGCATCCCTCCAGTGGAATTCCCAACATTTGTAGAATTTAAGACACTTAATATTGGTATTTCCTTTATTTTGGCAGTTTACTGTATATCTACTGGCGAAAGGGGATACCTAGTCAGTTGTACAACTGAATGCCTTTACCTGAAATTTATTTTCTGCATTTAACCCTGAATCAGAGAGGTGCGGGGGGCTGCCTTAATCGACATCCATGGCTTCGGCACACGGGGAACAGTGGGTTAACTGCCTTGCTCAGGGGCAGAACAACATATTTTTACCTTGTCAGCTCAGGGATTCAATCCAGCAACCTTTTGGTTACTGGCCCAACGCTCTAACCACTAGGCTACCTGCTAGTGGTTAGCGTCCAGATTATTTACATGAGGAAACAGTGGAGTGAAGAAGAGCAATGGGTGAATCACATCATGCCTCCAAGCTGTTTAATGTCCATTGGTGTCTGGATGAAACGGGCTAGTCTTAAAGTCCCAGCCCTGGTTAGAGAGCAGCTCATCAGGGGCCCCAGAGCTCCTGATTAATGTACAGGCCTCTGACTGCTGACTGCAGGCTCTGGAAGGGATTTGCCTCCGCTCTCCACCCCTGTCTTCACCCACAGAAAGAGCTTTGTGCTCTGGCGTTAAGATGTAGGTCCCCCCCCCCCCCCCCCTCCAGGGGGCCAGGCAGAAGTTCACTGGGCAGGAACCAATTATAGATAGCGCTGCGCTTTTCCGGGGCCTGGAATAAACATTGGATTTGCATTTCACCACAACGTAGTGCTAATCATCCGACTCATCTGGATGTAATGCCACTGATCGCGTAGAGCGTGATGTTCCGGGGATGTGGCAAGCCGTAGCCCCGGCACGGAATGATATGGCGGCTGAGTTTTGTTCGGCAGTAATGAAATGAGGGGCTGTTGCGGTATTAGGAAAACGTGCCCATCCGTTTGAGTGAAGCAAAGGAAGTATATGTGAGACTGGGAGAGGTGTCTGGTGCTTATCTCTTTTATAATCCCTGTCACACGCATACACACACACATTCGTGATGGGCAGACCACAGGCTGTGAGGATCGGGAACACCATCTCCTCCACACTGACTCTTTACACAGGGGCGTGGCCTCAGCCCTCTGCAGTACTCCCTATTCACCCACGACTGCGTGGCTTTGCACGACACCAACTCCAAGTTTGCTAACAACACCACGTTGTAGGCCTGATTAACCAACAACGACAAGTCAGCCTATAGGGAGGAAGTAAGTGAACTGGCATTTTGGTGCCAGGACAACAACCTCTCCCTCAATGTCAGCAAAACAAATGAGTTTGATTGGTTACTTCAGGAAGCAGAGGAGGGAACATGCCCCAATGTACATCAATGGGGCTGCAGTATAGTCAGCTGTTTTATGTTACTTGGTGTCCACATCAACAAGGACTTGACATGGACCAACAACAACATCTCTTGTCGAGATGGCGCAACAGCATCTATACTTCCTAAGGCGGCTGAAGAACCCTGGGTCCTCTCCAAATACTACCGCTGCACCATCAAAAGCAGCCTGACCGGTTGCATCACAGCCTGGTACAGGAAATGCTCCATCCACGACCGCAAGTCCCTCCAGCGGGTGGTGAAGACAGCCCAGTACATCACAGGTCCGTGTGCACACCCATCCAGGACATCTACTTGAAACGGTGCCTGAGGAAGTCCCGCAGCATCATCAAGGACCAGACACACCCCAGCCATGAGCTGTTCAATCCCTTACTATCGGGCAGACGGTATCGGAGCATGAGGTCTGTTACCAACAGGGTTAGAGACAGTTTCTATCTACAAGCCATCAGAACAGTTTAACTGGACTGACCGCCTGCACTGACTCTCCGTACCTTAGCACACATGCACTCATTCATGCACACACCCACACAGACATACACTCACCCACACGCGCACATATACATTCATGCTACACACACATCACAACTGCTGCTACCGGACTCGTATGTATTATTGCTAAATACTACACAACTTAAACACTGGCCCCCCAATCCCCCCTTTCCCCAAAACACATGTAAATAATATAATTTGTACCTTCCTGTATTATACTTGTGCTAAAAATTGAATTCTATTCTACTGAGCCATTTACATTGTTTGTATTCTTATCTTTTGTTTGAAATTGTTGTTTCATTGTTGCAGGAAACTGCAAGTAAGCATATGTATCCTGGACGTACGGCTAATTAAAGTTAACTTGATACACAGACAGACACACACACACACACACGTGCCTGCTCATTCCCACCCCAGCCCAAATAGGTGGTGAGCCGTAGCAAGCTATCTGCTTAAGTTCTCCAGATGATCGATCTCTGTCAAAGGGAGGAGCTGGTTTTTACATATTGTGTATTTATTTCTTCTAAACACATTTCCGTTTATTGGATTCTTGCAAATTTTTCAAATACTTTTATGTTCGCTAGCTGGACAGGAAAACGCCACGAAGTACTAAACTGTAAAAAAAAAAAAAATCTAAACTCGTGTACTATCTCTGCTGATCACGTCTGCCAATCACTTTATCCATATCTAAGATAGTAGACAGCTGGTGACATCTCGATCTCCGTCCGACAAACTGCTATCAGGTAAAGTATATATATTTTTTATTTGTAATCTAATTTCACGTTTCTATATTTAGTTCTAGAAACGTGATGCTGTAAAATGACTCCCAACTTAGAAAACAGCAACCGTGGTAATGTAGCTAGCTTGCTAGTTACAAGTAGATATGTTGGTAGTTAGCTCGAGAAGATAGCTGTTTTAGCTATCAGTTTAATCCAAGTAATAATTGAATACCACAAAAACCGATAGAACAAGTAGTGTAAATCTAATATAGTCATCAAAGCAGGACCCACTAATTTAATTCATATTGACAAATAAGAAATGCCACATTTATCCCTGTCAATAGGTGGAACAGGATGATTGCAGAGCACCCTGCCTCAGACTGTCAGGATGTTCATTTTCTAGCTCACAAACTACATTCCTTTGCTGTGATTTGTTTTATTTATTCTTGTCTCTCACTTTCGTATGACAGGATCTATTCAACTCTCCTGTATCCTGCTCCCAGAGATCAACCAAGTGCTATTCACCAAGCATGGGGTCATTTACTTACCTGTGAGAAGAACCATTCGACTGCAGTTTCAACTCACTATTTAGACATTGGGACCACACATGGATTTGCCTATTGTCTTTTCTTTGTGGGTTTTGTCTTACACAGTCTAGTGCCCTCAAACTCAACTCTGGACCTCGAAGCCCATTCCACTGCATTTTTTAAATTGTTCCCTTCTCAGGGACTGGTTTTAGACCTGGGACACCAGGTGCTTGCACTTAATGATCAGATAGAACAGAACGAGCAGGCTCCGGATCTTGTACCTTGTAGGGTAAGAGTTGAATACTCCTGATCTAGTGCATTTTAGAATGTAAGAACAGCCACTACAGATACAGATGCTTGTTTGAGCATCTTTATTAATTGTCTCTCACTTTTGTCTCCAATGATCTATTCACCAAGACCTGCAGTTTGAACTAGCCCTGCCGTCACTATTTAGACAAAGACCACGAATGTATTTGCCTGTAGTCTTTTCTTTGTGGGTTTTGTCTTAGTCTAGTGCATTTTAGAGTCGAAGAACACCAACTACAGATGCAAGTGTTTGTTTGAGCATCTCAAAGACTAAATTCAATGTAGAATCAGTTTAACAGGTGACAAACAGAATATTTTACTATTGTAACATGCAGTGGGGAGAATTCTATTTCCCCTGTCAGGAGCCCAGGCTTTTGCTGTAGATGGTAGTTTTCGTGTCTGGACCACACTGGCTTTTGATTGCATTCTGTTGAAGCCACTCTATATTGGTCAGCTTCATTCGTGACCAAGGTGGAATCCTTTCGATATGCCTATGGGGCCTGGGCACACAAATGCTCCTAGAGAGAAGCGGATATACTGAAGCATGCGTTGATGACAGATCTACAGACTCCATCAGAGGCCCAGGCTTTTGGCATAGATGGTTAAGTTCTAATTTCTGGACTGCAACATTGTAAAATTGTGCCCTCCACAGCACTTGATATGCAGTGTCCTCTGTAATTATTGGGACAGTGAAGCATTTCTTTTCTTCTTTTGGCTCTGTACTCCAGCACTTAGGATTTGAAATGACACAATGATACAGTACATTAATGTGGATGCTACCATGATTACGGATTGTCCTGAATGGATCATGAATAATGATGAGTGAGAAAGTTAGACGCAAAAATATCCTAATCCCCCCCCCCCCCCCAAAAAAATGCCAACCCCTGTTATTGGAATCGTGAGAGGTTAGCATGTCTTGGGGGTATGATATTTGTGCTTTCTCACTCATCATTATTCATCGAGGACTATCCATAATCATGGTAGCACCCAAATTAATATGGAAGTGTTTAGAAACATATATTCTTATTTACAATAAAAGTGACTCCAAAATGATACAATATATAATTTATCATTCATTTCTATTGGGCACTAAATAGTCTCAAACACACCTAAAACAAACAGCAAATGCATTCAGAAGTTTGAAGTCACAAGCTTGATGTAATCATTGCGTGCTAGGAATATGGGATCAAATACTACACATATCACCTATGTAATGATCATGCTGTTTAATCAGCTTCTTGATGTGCCACACTTGTCAGGTGGATGGATTATCTTGGCAAAGGAGAAATGCTCACTAACAGGGATGTGAACAAAACATTTGAGAGAAATACAATTTTTGAGTGTATGGAACATTTCTGGGATCTTTTATTTCAGCTCATGAAACATGGGACCAACACTTTATATGTTGCGTATATACTGTATATCTTGATTAGAAAAGTGTTCACCCCCCTGAGAAAATACATGTCAGAAACGCCTTGTTTTTGGCGTAAGTCTCTAAGATTGTACAATATTTGCACTTAAAAAATATATATATATTCTTCAAGCTTTATCGAGTTAGTTGTTGATCATCGCTCATCATTTTCAAGTCTTGCCATAGATTTTTATGAAGATTTAAGTGAACTGTAACTTGGCCATTCAGGAACATTCAATGTCGTATTGGTAAGCAACTCCAGTGTATTGTATTTTAGGTTATTTTCCTGCTGAAAGGTGAATTTGTCTCCCAGTGTCTGGTGGAAAGCAGACTGAACCAGGTTTTTCTCTAGGATTTTGCCTGTGATTAGCTCTATTTACATTATAGTCATTTAGCAGACGCTCTTATCTAGAGCGACTTAGTCGTGAGTTCATACATTTCCATACTTTTTTCGTACTGGTCCATCTTTCTTAAACTCCCTAGCCCTTGCCAATGATGCAGCCACCACCATGCTTGGAAATATGAAGTGCTACTCGGTGATGTGTTGGATTTTCCCCAGACCTAATGTTTTTTGTATTCATTTCTTTGCCACATTTTTTGCAGTATTACTTAAGTCCCTTGTTGCAAACAGGATGCATGTTTTGGAATATTTGTATTCTGCAAAGGCTTCCTTTTTCACTCTGTTATTTAGGTTAGTGTTGTGAAGTAATTACAATGTTGTTGATCCATCCTCAGTTTTCTCATATCACAACCATTAAAACTCTAACGGTTTTAAAATCACCATTGGCCTCATGGTGAAATCCCTGAGCAGTTTCCTTCCTCTCTGGCAACTATGTTAGGAAGGACGCCTGTATCTTTGTAGTGACTGGGTGTGATGATACACCATCCAAAGTGTCATTAATAATTAACTTCATCATGCTCAAAGGGATATTCAACATCAGATTAAAAAATATATATATCTACCAATCTTTTTTATTCTGCAAACAAAATTCCACTTTCACGTTATGAGGGGGGGTGTAGATCAGTGACACAAAATCTCAATTATGAATTCAACAAAAAGTGGAAAAAGTAAAGGGGTGTGAATACTTTCTGAAACGTACATTATGGAAAACATTTCTGACACAGTCCTAGTTAGTAGAATAATGAATGGATTGGCAAGTTTTTGGCACCGTCATCCTTGAAGTTAGTAGGAAACAATTTAAATCACCTAAATATACTCATATTACTGATATTTGAAAATCAAACATTCATTTCCCAACTGCCTTTTATATTATCCCAAGGCTCTTTATCATTCTCCATACTTTATATTCCAATGCGTTCAACATTATGCATGCCCACCATGTTATTGGGCAGCTGCTATTTGAGAACTCATCTGGTTTAGAAATCAAACTCTTGTTATCTTATTGCAGAGCACATTGTACAGCTGTTTTTAGATTGTATTGCATGGTATGCTATATGTCTAGGCTATGCCGTATGTATTGGCTAATATGCATATGCAGCTGTCGTTTTTAAACCTCCATTCTAGCATACATAACACACGCACACACATCTTTCTATCTACATGCTTTTATTTGGGTTTCTATGCAAAGTATATGATTGAGTGTTTCATTCAGCCTGCAGCTAGTCACTTGAAAGGAGACATATAATCATACCAAAACATGGTAAAAATGTTGAATTCACTGAGATGGCTAATGAAACACATTCATATTTATAGCAGCTGGCTAGGCTAGTCTGTAACATTGGCTAGCTTTCAATAAGTTGGCTAAATGGTCAACGGAATTGCCTCTTCATGCGATCAAAACTATTCGTATTACATTCAGCATATTTCAAGTGCACTCAAACTTATTTATCTGATTTCAGTCTTTGGTAGCTAACTATATCTGTTCCTCTTCATCAGACAGCAGCTCGTGTTTTCACACGAGACTGTTAACGTCGTAGATGGAAGTAGGCCGTTGGCGATCTTTGTCACGAGCAGTATGTACGGGAGTTCTGATAGGTTCCAAGTTTGGCAAATTTGCCTGAGCAGACACTGTTGAAATATACTTTTTATGAGAAAATGTGCAAGAATTGAAGGCGACCCCCCAAAAATGTCAAAATATTTTAGTCATACAAAAAAATCTGCTCCTCCCTCGACGGGGATTGATAAACTTCTTGTTTTCCGGCTTCGACCCACCACCTAAAATACTTTGTTGTGAACAATCAGAGGACGATGGGGTGAAGGGTGGCTCCCTGCTGGTCCCTGATATCAACCCTAATGTCCTGATGATGACTGCCACATTTCTCTCCCACTGTTATGGAAAATGTTCATTGCCAATTGAGTGTGACAGCCAGGGAAGTAATGTACCCATCCTGTACTCTTGGAGCAAGTGTTTTTAACGTGCAACGGTTTATGTGAGAGAAACTGTCTTCACTGACTTCTATGGCTGGTTCTGCTGCGTTAGATTTTATTCACAAGGCCAAAAAATCAGAGTAAGGGCAGGAAGGAAAGAGGGAGGGAGCTGGAGAATGTTTCCAACATTCCTAATTCACAGAAACCTAATCAAATGTTCAGGGAACCTTTTGAAGAATGAAATCTGAATTGCTGCGAAGAGACGGAAGTGAAATGAAAAGACGGAAGTGAAATAAAGAGACGGAAGTTTACTTATTACAGGTTTATGAGCATGGGGGTTTTTCCACTCTTTTTCTTTATTCTGTTTTCTGATGACTAGTTTTGCGCTCATTCTCCTGACTCTCGGTCTCTCTCCCAGTCTCTCTCCCTCTCTCTCTCCCAGTCTCATGCCTGTCTACTTCTCTCACTCTCCCTGTCATGCCTCGGTCTCCTTTACGCCCCCCCCCCCCCCCCCCCCGTTCAGATTAAACATTTGCATTGGGGTAAAATCCTGGGTTTAATGATTAGAGAGGACCTTGGATTGACTGTGCTGGCTCGTAAATCACTTCATCTCTCTCTCGGGTTCCTCTCTCGTTCCCTTATTCATATCCGACCATCGCCACGCGAGACAGGAAACAGCGGATTACAAATGAGACCGTACATACATGTCTGTCTGGAGCCAGTCACGGCGCCACTTTCCAACCCCATCAATTGCCACTTGGAGTGTCTCGTCACACACACACACACACCAGCCCTCCAATTACAATGGCTTTATAATGTAGGCCTGCCTGACTCTACTCATCATATACCTTATCAGTGTACTGTAGCTAGGGACCCATTTTCAGAATATAATCTGCCGAAGGCTGCTGCGGGAGGCATCACATTTTACTTTGTTTCTGTCTGCACCGCAGGTGTACCTCAGAGAGGGGAATCGAGGATAGAATAGTGTAGAAGCTTAGTTTGTTAAGAAAAGGAGTCTGCTGGAGCGTCTATATGAGACTCTTTATACCAGGGATGGGCAACTCCAGTCCTCGGGGGCCGGAGTCGTGTCACACTTTTTCCCCATCCCTAGCAAACACAGTTAATTTAAACTATACTGAACAAAAATATAAACGCAACATGCAACAATTTCATTGATTTTACTGAGGTACAGTTCATATGAGGAAATCAGTCAATTGAAATAAATTCATTAGGCCCTAATTTATGGATTTCACATGACTGGGAATACAGATATAGATCTGTTGGTCACAGATACCTTAAAAAAATGGGCCTCACAATGGGCCTCAGGTTCTTGTTACGATATGTTTGTGCATTCAAATTGCCATAGATTAAAATGCAATTGTGTTTGTTGTCCGTAGTTTATGCATGCCCATACCATAACCCCACTGCCAATGTTGACCTCGGCAAACTGCTCGCCTACACAACGTCATGCACGTGGTTTGCTGTTGTAAGGCCAGTTGGACGTACTGCCAAATTCTTTAAAACGACATTGGAGGTGGCTTATGGTAGAGAAATTAACATTGAATTTTCTGGCAACAGCTCTGGTAGACACTGTAGTCAGCATGCCAATTGCATGCTCCCTCAACTTGAGACATCTATGGCATTGTGTTGAGTGACAAAACTGCACATTTTGGCGCCCTTTTATTGTCCCCAGCACAAGGTGCACCTGTGTAATGATCATGCTCTTTAGTCAGCTTCTTGATATGCCACACCTGTCAGGTGGATGGTTTATCTTGGCAAGGAAAAATGCTCACTAACAGGGATGTAAACAAATTTGTGCAGCAAATTTGAGAGATATACGTTTTGTGTGTGTGTATGGAACATTTCTGGAATCGTTTATATTTACATGTTGCGTTTTATATTTTTGTTCAGTGTAATTGCATTCTAAACTGAAGATCATGATTAATTGATTATCGGAGTCCGGTGTGTTAGCTGGGGCAAAAGTGTGACACCAAGCAGGCCCTGAGGACTGGAGTTGCCCATCCCTGCTCTATATAATGTAGTCTTATTTATTATTGATTGGATGGGTTAGAAAAGTATACTGCTTAAGAGACTCCATATAAGGAGTCTATATATATATATATATATATATATATATATATGCTGCATCCCTGTAATGATGGTGCAGGGCGGGGGGAACTAGGAGGAGGGGGTCAGGGAAGGAGGGGGGGAATGGTTTACAGGGAGGGTTTTCTGGTTGGAGAACAACCAATGGGTGGGTCTCCCTGTCTGTCCTGCTTCTTTTTTTTACACATCCATGTGCTTATCAACACGAAATATAACAATTAATATCATTAATATAACATTCCTTTCTGATAAACAATGACACCGGTCACTAATCTCTTGGAATTTGAAAGGCCTAAATTGTTCTATCAAACGTCCCAGCTGTCTTGATATCCAAGCAAGAAACCATATTGATTTAGCAATGCTCCAAGTCACACACCTGCTCCAGAATTATCCACATAGAATACAGAACCATTTGTTCAAACTGGCTGCTTTTTAGTCAGCTCTAAACAAAACTAAGGGTGTAATCATAATGATACATAAGAAACTCAAAATCACCATCCTTGGTAAAGGCGAAGACCGAGAAGGCAGAATCCCTTTCCTTACATGCATCCATAATGTAAAGAAAATTGCCTTTTTATTCATGTTTCACATGTTTCCAAATTCATATGATCCTACATTTTTGGATTCTCTGACTAGAAAATTGTTGGAATTAACTTAATTCCAACTCGTTATTGGGACAGACATGAATGCCATTTTGGACATGCGGGCCTGTGGAACAGTCGTTAAGACACTAACAGCTTACAGACGGTAGACAATTAAGGTCACAGTTATGAAAACTTAGGACACTAAAGAGGCCTTTCTACTGACTCTGAAAAACACCAACAGAAAGATGCCCAGGGTCCCTGCTCATCTGTGTGAACGTGCCTTAGGCAAGGAGGCATGAGGACTGCAGATGTGGCCAAGGCAATAAATTGCAATGTCCGTACTGTGAGACGCTTAAGACAGCGCTATAGTGACACAGGACGGACAGGGTCGCTACATCCGAACATCACACCTGCGGGACAGGTACATGATGGCAACAACAACTGCCCGAGTTACACCAGGAACGCACAATCCCTCCATCAGTGCTCAGACTGTCCGCAATAGGCTGAGAGAGGCTGGACTGAGGGCTTGTAGGCCTGTTGTAAGGCAGGTCCTCACCAGACATCACCGGCAACAATGTCGCCTATGGGCACAAACCCACCGTCGCTGGACCAGACAGGACTGGCAAAAAGTGCTCTTCACTGACGAGTCACGGTTTTGTCTCACCGGGGGTGATGGTCGGATTCGTGTTTATCATTGAAGGAATGAGCGTTACACCGAGACCGGTACTCTGGAGCGGGATCGATTTGGAGGTGGAGGGTCCGTCATGGTCTGGGGCGGTGACGTTAAGACACTAACAGTCATCGGACTGAGCTTGTTGTCATTGCAGGCAATCTCAATGCTGTGCGTTACAGGGAAGACATCCTCCTCCCTCATATGGTACCTTTCCTGCAGGCTCATCCTGACATGATCCTCTAGCATGACAATGCCATCAGCTGTACTGCTCATTCTGTGTGTGATTTCCTGCAAGACAGGAATGTCAGTGTTTTGCCATGGCCAGCGAAGAGCCCGGATCTCAATCCCATTGAGCACGTCTGGGACCTGTTGGATCGGAGGGTGAGGGCTAGGGCCATTCCCCTCAGAAATGTCTGGGAACTTGCAGGTGCCTTGGTGGAAGAGTGGGGTAACATCTCACAGCAACAACTGGCAAATCTGGTGCAGGCCATGGGGAGGAGATGCACTGCAGTACTTAATGCAGCTGGTGGCCACACCAGATATTGACTGTTACTTTTGATTTTGATTTTCATTCCCCCCCTTTGTTCAGGGACACACTATTCTATTTCTGTTAGTCACATGTCTGTGGAACTTGTTCAGTTTGTCTTAGTTGTTGAATCTTGTTTGCTGAAAATAAACGCAGTTGACAGTGAGAGGACGTTTCTTTTTTTGTTGTTGAGTCCACATGCAACCAATGTATACGCTCTGATTTACAACGTCATTGATGCCTGGCGAGCACATAAACCGAAAGCAAAAGACTACACCTTCTACTCAAACAGACAGAACATTCTCCCGGATCGATTTTATATTATATACAACTACATTTTCAAAAATTAAGAAAATAGAAATTCAACATGCGCTTGTCTGATCATCACGCTTGCTACTGCCAACTACAAATGTCAGAATCTCCCAAAAGAGCCACAAGATGGCGTTTCATCATTTCATTACCAAAAAATCCTACATTCTGTGATAAATTTTACATTTAATTAAATTAATTAATAATGATCCATAATAATTCAGTCAATTACCCCCATATTCTGTGGGATGCCACCAAAGGTTTTAATAAAAATAATTCAACTTCATTTGCATCTGGGTTGAATAAATAACAATTAAAGAAGATATCAGAATTGGGAATGTTAACTGCTTTCTAGCGTTCTCAACAAACACTTTTTGTTCCAGACCAGGTAGATATTACTCTTTCTAAAGTCGAGACAACTTAATTTATTGATTAGACGGAGAGCAGAATTGGCCATCCATAGTTAGACTCAACCATTACTTTCACGGTAATCGTCAGGATGCCACCCAGTGTTCTCACTATCACCCCTTCTTTGATAAGCACAGATTTTAAACTGTTTTGCAAAATGTTGTTGTCCCATCTCAATACTTATTTGTCCAAATTGGACCAAAGTGGGTTTGTTAAAGGTTTATCCTCGGATAACCTCCGTCGACTATTACATATCTTAAATGCTTAATAAAAATGGGCTGTTTTATCTCTCGACACAGAAACATTTCATATGTTTAAAATACTAACATGCCAATCCCTCAGCCATAGTTATAACAGGCAAGATCTGCTCTGCTCCGTTCATAATTACTAGACGCAGCAGACAAGATTAATCACATTTTTTCCTTTGCTAATTTATTTTTCATGGAAGCCCAGGCAATTCGTCAATCAAAAGAAATAACACAAATTTCCCTCAAATCTACTGATCACTTCATCTCATGATACGCAGACAATATTTTACTATATCTACACAATGTCTCTTAATCGCACCCAAACGCATTGAAGATCATAGATAAATTCAGCTTAATCTTAAATTACAACATTAATCAAATCAGCCCTTCTGCCTCTCAAGACCGCAACTGATTTGATTAATATTTCCATCTCTACTTATGGAATCCCAATCGTTTCCAATTTGAAATATTCGGGAGTAGATATATTTCCTTCCTTAGATAAAACCATTTCTACAAACTTTAATAAAACTCTCAAATTAATTAAATTGGACCTCCGTAGATGGACTAACATCCCAGTTGCTTTATCCGGCAGAATATCTATCGTCAAAATGTATTGCCACGGCTGAATTCAATGCTTCCCATATCTCCCCCTTCTGGCTATTGGGATACAATTCCTGGTGCGGTTTCAATTCAAGGTAAAAGATTCCGGATGAAATGAACAAACTTACAAAGAGAGAAAGACGTAGGAGGACTATCCGTACCAAACTTTAAATTGTATTTCAGGCACTAACATTTCGCTTCATCCTAAATTGGTTTAAGCATGATTCTTCCACCCCCTGACTGAGTGTATTTAAATAAATATGGTGTCTACTATTGCTTTGGAAGAGATAGTCTTCACTGATATATCCCTTAAATGTAAACTACGCTTTGCATCTATTATTGCTCACACAATTTCTATTTGGCGTAAAATTGAAAAACATACTCCATTATTTCACAATAATGCCTTGCGATTTGGAGGGTGGCCTTTTGCATACCCCCAATGGTCCAAATGTAGGATCCATACTCTTGCCGATGTCATGGATGGTTTGAGAACATTCCAAGATTTAAAAGACGCATAACATTACCAGGCAACTCCTTTTAATATATTTACAATTTATGTCAGCTATGCTGTTCTATGGAGTCCATTGGGAAACACGCTACCGAACCATGCAACGATGGGATTTATGGATGATCTGGGCTCCCAAAAGGACTGATCTCTATTATACAGTATATGAACAACTTTTGGAAAGCTCATATTCTGAGCTAGCCATTTTTTTATTAAAGTATGGTTCACAGATCTACTTAAGTGAATCTGAGCAACCCTTTAACTGGAACAGAATATGGAAAAATATGACCTTGGCATCCCATAATCCGAACCATCAATTGATACATTTTACATTTGTTCAGACTGTATTTGACACCAAAGAAAGATTTTACGATGAAACTGGCCCCAGCTGTTTACTGTGTTCCCTAAATCAGGTAGGCACATTCCTTCACATGATGTGGGAGTGCCTTGCAGTTAAATGGGACAAAGTTAAAAATATATATATTTCAAAGTGCATAAATGTAAATATTCTATTTTACTTAACAATGACAACTCCTTGAATCTCCCAATCAGAGATGATCACTGCGGGCAGGCAGCACTGCCGCAAAAAGATGATGGCTCAGTCCAATAGTTCAATAATGAATGGTGCTAGTCCAATAATGAATGGTGCTAGTCCAATAATGAATGGTGCTAGTCCAATAATGAATGGTGCTAGTCCAATAATGAATGGTGCTAGTCCAATAATGAATGGTGCTAGTCCAATAATGAATGGTGCTAGTCCAATAATGAATGGTGCTAGTCCAATAATGAATGGTGCTAGTCCAATAATGAATGGTGCTAGTTCAATAATGAATGGTGCTAGTCCAATAATGAATGGTGCTAGTTCAATAATGAATGGTGCTAGTCCAATAATGAATGGTGCTAGTCAAGGAACAATTGAGGCCTGGACAAATATACTTGACTCTAGATAGAGATATGAGGGGGTGTGGACTGACAACCAACCTGTCTTGCTAGGCAGGGTGGGAAGCGGTGGAATGCAGGGGGTTGTGAAGACATGTTGGGCTGGGGAGAATGGAATGGGGAGTTGGGGGTGTAGGCCCACCTTTTTGTTTCTTTTTCTCTACATACCAATTTTATTATTATAAAATCCTGTGTGATAAATATGATTTCTCTGTATTTTGTATACAGGAAAATCTACGGGTGAATGTGGCAGCATACGGGTCCATGTGGTATAAACTAAGTGTGTAAATTGACATGAATATGGTACCTGTAACCAAAGCAAATCAATTATGGATTATGCTGTATATGGAATCAGGTCCCTTAATGAATGTATATATATTGTGTGCTTTTATTATTGATGGGCATTTGTACTGTATGTGTAACAACAGTAAATATGTTTGTGTTCTTAGGGACACTGTACGGGACAGCATTCCCATTGATGTTTGTTCTGATATCGATATTGGTTGTGGAAGGACAGGGCAACATTAGCTATATAGGTGCACACTGAGATATATACACTGAGTGTACAAAACCGTTATGAACACCTGCTCTTGACAAAGACTGACCAGGTGAAAGCTATAATCCCTTATTGATGTCATTTGTTAAATCCTCTTCAATCAGTGTGGATGAAGGGGAGGGGACTGGTTAAAGAAGGATTTTTAAGCCTTGAGACAATTGAGACATGGATTGTGGGAAGCATTGGCGTCAACATGGGCCAGCATCCCTGTGGAACACTTTCGACAAGCTGTAGAGTCCATGCCCTGACAAATTGAGGCTGTCATGAGGGAAAAGGGAGGTGAGCTTAAAAATCCCTCTTTAACCTGTTTCCTCCCCCTTCATCTACACTGCGTTTGAAGTGAATTTAACAAGTGACATCAATATGGGATCATAGCTTTCACCTGGGTTCACCTGGTCAGTCTTTTGTAAAAAGAGCTGGTGTTCCTAATGTTTTGTACATTCAGTGTATATCTCATGAGAAAGAGAGGCAGAGGAGTGCACTGAAACGCACCTCTCCCGTGCCTGCTCTTTTCATCTTTCTCACCCTTCTGTGTGATAGAAGAGAAAGATGAAAGGAGCAGACAAGGAAGAGGCGTTCACGGAGAAGACAGTCCTCTCAGTGCACTCCTCTGCCTCCGCCCAAATGAAGTCCTGTCGTCCTGGCAGCCTTCTTTAGCATCTGCTGCATTGCCTCTAGTGACGGGAGCAAAGACAGAGTAGGAAGATGATAGGCTAAAACTGCTTCTCCAATAGAAATCTCCGGTCAGACTTGTAGGCAATGTCATGGCGACGTTGGTTAGCTAAACTCGTGCGCAGAATTACGTCATCGGGTCTAACGGTTGTCTCGCGCTGAACTGTGCATGTGCAGGCCTTCAAATCAAAGGCACTCCTTCGATATCAAGTTTTTTTTTAACTAAGATGAAAACGTGTCAGTTTGTCACTTTCACAAGGTTGGAGTAATAACATGTTCAACTGACTTGAATCTAGGTTGTGCCTTTTAGATTTATACAATTCTTCCTTTGTTTTCACTTCTCTCATTGACTTGTTATTTTCTATTAAGGTATCATTACTTTTACTCAAGTATGACAATTGGGTACTTTTCCCACCTGGTAATTTATGCAACTTTAGTTGTGATACAAAAGTTAGGCTATATGTTTAGATATTTTGTATACATTCGAAGGCTGCGTGATGCGGCTGATAATGATTTGAAAAAAGTATCATGAAAGGCATGAGCTCTGTTTCTTGCGCAGTCTACACACACTTCACCAGTCTCTTATTCACAATTTGACAAGCACTTCATAATATTCTCACCCATCAGACTATTCTTAATTGAATCTGGTCTTTACATATAGCCTACTTATATATGTGTGGAATTTATTTAAATCTAGAAGGGCCCACAACAAATATATAATAATGAATGGAGGTTATGTGCGGTTCCGTTTTTTAATATGCAAGCATAGGCGGCACGTCCATAAGGCTGTGGGACCTTTCCCCAAAGTATATTGCCACAATTATATAGGCTAATTAGCCTACTCCTGTCTATACATAAATACAACTTTCAAAATAGGCTACTTAAGATTGATTTGGCCACAGAGGATCATTGGCTTCTTAAAAAAGTATATTTATATATTTTTTTATATATATATATATATATATATATATATTATATATATATTTTATATATATATATCATTTTTAATCACATTGCCTACAGTTGGAAGGAAAGGCAGCCCGCGCAATTTGGGCAGATTATTGTTGAGTTGCGACTGTCTGTGAAAAATAGAGGGAGGCCAAGCCAGGCATATCGCAATATTTTAAAATACAATCGACGGGAAAACATAGTTTGGAAAGCAAATGGTTATTGCTGTAAAGAGATGACGATGAAAATACTTCTGTCTTTTAGTATCAAAATTGTCAACTTAATTGAGTGAACAACTGTATAGCCCATTTTATTAGCACCAGCGGAGAGCATTGGCAATATCCCTGGTGAGTGCGCATTGCACATATTCACTATTTATAATTGTTGCGTCAGTGCTTCTTAAAAGTTAGTTTTTGGACAATAATTTCCTCCTTAGGTTTAGAATAACTCACATTCTATTTGTGTCTCCCCTTCTCATAGGCCTATTGTATGGATAATGTAGTTTTTTATTTATCTCTTTGTCAGTGCCAGCAGAGTCGGCTACCCTGTAATTTGTTGTTTTAAAATAAATTCTAACAGGCCTCCCAAATGGCGCAGCGGTCTAACGTACTGCATCGCAGTGCTTGATTTGTCACTACAGCCCCTGGTTCGATTCCAGGCTGTATAACAGCCGGCTGTGACCGGGAGACCTATGAGGCAGCGCACAATTTGCCGATCATTGTCCGGGTTAGGGGAGGGTTTGGCCAGCCAGGATTTCCTTGTCCCATCCCGCTGAAGTGACTCCTTGTGGCGGGCTGGGCACCTGCAAGCTGACTTCGGTCGTCAGCTGTACAGTGTTTCCTTCGACAGACAGGTGCGGCTGGCTTCCGGGTTTAGTGAGCAGTGTGGCTTGGCAGGGTCGTGTTTCGGAGGACGCATGACTCTCGACCTTCGCCTCTCCCGAGTCCATACGGGAGTTGCAGCGATGGGACAAGACTGTAACTACCAATTGGATATAATGAAAAAAAGGAAGTCCCATATGACGGCTCACAATTGGCCCAACTTCATCCAGGTAAGGCAAGGGTTTTGCCGGAGTAGGGCGTCATTGTAAATAAGAATTTGTTCTTAACTGACTTGCCTAGTTAAATAAAATAAAAATACTCTACACTATACGCGCTCAGCCATGCATTTTTGAATGGCCTTTTTTTGCTAACAGTGATTGAGTTATATTATTAGTCTAAATTATGACTATCCAATCCACTCATTACATTACGAATAGTACGAATAGTCCTGTATTAGCGGACCGTTATAGCCACCCCCTACACTGTTTGTAAAGCGGATTAATGTCCTTTATTTTAAGAATTGAATAATAAATATAGCATGAGAAAGCTGAGATGCTCTTTTTAAATATGTAATGGATACATAAAGTGGGAACAAACTTCACAATCTTGAGTTCTAAGTAGGACCATTTTGGTGTAATTATGATGTTATTCGAACTCTGGAGAGAAATACATTTTAGAGAATGACGTTGGGCAGAAGTTCCGTGTTTTAGTCAAATAGAATCGATCTCTGTGACAACAAAATAAACAGTGCTTTGAAGATGGAAAATAGATGACCTATATGAAAATGACTCATTGGTGTCTGCTCTTCAAACAAAAAGGTCATCTATTGTTTGCCACTAATGACAGAGTGCAATTAAACGCAGTCTGTTTAAAGGTTATCATTAGTTTGTAATTATCCACTTCACAACAGTGGCTTATTTTCAACAGCAAGCTCATTCCATGCAGGACTACAATGTGTGGTTTTTAAGCCTACATAAGCCCCCACTGCCACATTAATTCACTACTTCACAAGTGCATTGAATAAAGTACTTAACAGATACTTACAGTATGTGTAATGCGTATGTGTAACATAATGTGTAATGCATATGTATCACTTGTTTTTATAGGAAACATTAATGTGTGGAAAATCCCAAATTGTTTGCATAGTCAATTTACACACAGCTCTGACACACACACACACACACTCTTACCCCATCAGACATGCCACCAGGGGTCTTTTCACAGTCCCCAAATCCAGAACAAATTCCAGAAAGCATACAGTATTATATAGAACCATTATTGCATGGAACTCCGTTCCATCTCATATTGCTTAAATGAACAGCAAACCTGGTTTAAAAAAACAGATAAAGCAACACCTCATAGAACAACATCTCTCTCCTATTTGATCTCGAACGTTTGTGTGTATGTATTGATATTTGGCTACGTGTGCCTTTTTAAAAATTGATGTAGTTCTGTCCTTGAGTAGTTCTTGTCTATTGGTGTTCTGTATTATGTCATCTTTTGCAACAGCTAATGGGGATCCTAATAAAATACCAAATACTAAACGTGTGCTAGCACTAGCAGCTAATTAGCCATCAATGCATAGACAATTAGAGTGGACAATATTAGGCTAAGCTATACTCGAATGAAGTACCAGACCATTCACAGTATTTTGATGAGCTCTAAAATGTTACCCACAAGAGTACAGCAAAACGTGCAAACTCAATTTAGGATAAGAGGGATATCATACATTATGTATGTTACCTCCATCTCCAGAAATAGGTTTGTTTGTTCCTCTATTTGCTGTGTTACTGTGAGGCTTAACTAACCCACCCAGTGTCCCCACAGAGCGAGGTGACGTCTGTGTAAACACACGTCATGGGCCTGTGCCTCATCAGTCACAAGACCACTTGTCAATCATGATGGAGACACAGACAGCACCGTGTCTCCCTCAAACCCAAGGAGAATTTTAACATCTGTACGGAACAATATCATTCCTATAACTGATTCTAATAGATTGGTTCTTTACCAAATACACTGTAAGCGAATGTTTCAGTTCCTTCGATGGTTCCAATAGTTTTTGATTACCACTGTGTACTTTGATACTGTATTGACACCTATCTGTTATTCCTATAAGCATAGTGCACTATTCAGAACCTATGATGTAAATCGAACACAGTACATTGCATATTTGGAAAAAGGGTTGATGGGCACAAGGCCAGTGGAGGCATTCTTCCAGTGGGATACCCAGCACAGAATCTCAAAGCCCTTGACATCTTGACACTTACTCAAAGCAGAAAGAGGTTGTTGCAGAGCAAGGCTTTCCAGGCCCTGGCCTTTAAAATGGCTTTTGGTCATAGCAGAGATCTCTCTTACGTTGCACTCTTGCTGAATAAGAACATTAGCCTGTTATATTCAGACTTCGGGCTTTGTTTGAAACGCTCAAAAGGGTGTTCAATGTCTTAGGTTGGTTAGAAATGTGTGTATAGTACTTGTTATGGGTAATTCCATGGTAACGGAATTACGCTGAGACTCAGATTTCCCTTTAAAGTGTATACCAAACAAAAACCATTGACTTCAAAGTTTAACAAACTATAGAACTCTATGTACAAGGACTACTTTCAACAATTGTGACTGAACAATTTTCAAAAACACATTTACAGGAAGAACTGTGTAAATACAAAGTTTGCATCTGCACAGTTTCACGTAAACATGTATTTTTTTACTGTGTCAATTGTTCAAAGCAGTCATTGGCATAGTTGTATGGGGTGTTAAACTTCGAAATCAACGTTTTTTTGTTTGGCATACATTTTAGTGGTCTCAGCATAATTCTGTTACTGTGGAATTGCCCTTTAGTTTATGAAAAATAAGGGTGACATTGCCTTCAGAAAGTATTCACACCCCTTGACTTTGTGGGATTAAAATTGATTTAAATGTATTTTTTTTGTCAAAGTGAAAGAAATTCTAACATTTGTAAAGAATTCATGGAAAATAAAACACTAATATACACTGCTCAAAAAAATAAAGGGAACACTAAAATAACACATCCTAGATCTGAATGAAGGAAATATTCTTATTAAATACTTTTTTCTTTACATAGTTGAATGTGCTGACAACAAAATCACACAAAAATTATCAATGGAAATCAAATTTATCAACCCATGGAGGTCTGGATTTGGAGTCACACTCAAAATTAAAGTGGAAAACCACACTACAGGCTGATCCAACTTTGATGTAATGTCCGTAAAACAAGTCAAAATGAGACTCAGTAGTGTGTGTGGCCTCCACGTGCCTGTATGACCTCCCTACAATGCCTGGGCATGCTCCTGATGAGGTGGCGGATGGTCTCCTGAGGGATCTCCTCCCAGACCTGGACTAAAGCATCCGCCAACTCCTGGACAGTCTGTGGTGCAAGGTGGCGTTGGTGGATGGAGCGAGACATGATGTCCCAGATGTGCTCAATTGGATTCAGGTATGGGGAACGGGCGGGCCAGTCCATAGCATCAATGCCTTCCTCTTGCAGGAACTGCTGACACACTCCAGCCACATGAGGTCTAGCATTGTCTTGCATTAGGAGGAACCCAGGGCCAACCGCACCAGCATATGGTCTCACAAGGGGTCTGAGGATCTCATCTCGGTACCTAATGGCAATCAGGCTACCTCTGGCGAGCACATGGAGGGCTGTGCGGCCCCCCAAAGAAATGCCACCCCACACCATGACTGACCCACCGCCAAACCGGTCATGCTGGAGGATGTTGCAGGCAGCAGAACGTTCTCCATGGCGTCTCCAGACTCTGTCACGTCTGTCACGTGCGTGTGAACCTGCTTTCATCTGTGAAGAGCACAGGGCGCCAGTGGCGAATTTGCCAATCTTGGTGTTCTCTGGCAAATGCCAAACGTCCTGCACGGTGTTGGGCTGTAAGCACAACCCCCACCTGTGGACGTCGGGCCCTCATACCACCCTCATGGAGTCTGTTTCTGACCGTTTGAGCAGACACATGCACATTTGTGGCCTGCTGGAGGTCATTTTGCAGGGCTCTGGCAGTGCTCCTCCTTGCACAAAGGCGGAGGTAGCGGTCCTGCTGCTGGGTTGTTGCCCTCCTACGGCCTCCTCCACGTCTCCTGATGTACTGGCCTGTCTCCTGGTAGCGCCTCCATGCTCTGGACACTACGCTGACAGACACAGCAAACCTTCTTGCCACAGCTCGCATTGATGTGCCATCCTGGATGAGCTGCACTACCTGAGCCACTTGTGTGGGTTGTAGACTCCGTCTCATGCTACCACTAGAGTGAAAGCACCGCCAGCATTCAAAAGTGACCAAAACATCAGCCAGGAAGCATAGGAACTGAGAAGTGGTCTGTGGTCACCACCTGCAGAACCACTCCTTTATTGGGGGTGTCTTGCTAATTGCCTATAATTTCCACCTGTTGTCTTCCATTTGCACAACAGCATGTGAAATTTGCCTATTTTATTATTTTCTAAATTCTTCATGCTCTGTCAAGTTGGTTGTTGATCATTGCTAGACAAAAAAATTCAGGTCAAAACTTAATCTCGGCAATTCAGGATCATTCACTGTCTTCTTGGTAAGCAATTCCAGTGTTGATTTGGCATTGTGTTACTGTCCTGCTGAAAAGTGAATTAATCTCCCAGTGTCTGGTGGAAAGCAGACTGAACCCGGTTTTCCTCTAGGATTTTGCCTGTGCTTAACTCCATTCCGTACATTTATTTATCCTGAAACCTTCCCCCTCCAGTCCTTAACGATTACAAGCATACCCATAACATGATGCAGCCACCACTGTGCTTAAAAATATGGAGAGTGGTACTCAGCAATGTGTTGAATTGGATTTGCAACAAACATAACAATTTGTATTCACACTTTCACAATTTGTACACTCTATTGTAGTTTTACTTTAGTACCTTGTTGCAAACAGAATGCATTTTTTTGAATATTTTTTAAATTCTGTACAGGCTTACTTTTCATTTGTCAATTAGGTTAGTATTGTGGAGTAACTACAACTGAAGATGGATCATCAACATTTTCTCCTAAACTCTGTAACTGTTTCACCATTGGCCTCATAGTGAAATCCCTGAGCGGTTTCCTTCCTCTCCGGCAACTGAGTTGGGTAGGACTCCTGTATCTTTGTAGTGACTGTGTGTATTGATACACCAGTATCCACCAGTGTGTTTAAAATTCACTACTTGATTGAGGGACCATACAGATAATTGTATGTGTGACGTACAGAGATGAGGTAGTCATTCAAAACTCATGTTAAAACACAATTATTGCACACAGAGTCCATGCAACATATTATATGTCATTTTCCCATTTTAATCCCACTTTGTAACAACAACATTTTGAAAAAGTCAAGGGGTGTGAATACTTTCTGAAGGGACTGTATGTGCCACAGCTCTTTCCAAGAATTGCTTGAATCGACCGTTGACTGTTCAACTCAAACAGGTCCTCAAACTTATTTGAATTTCATACATTCAACACTTGAAATGTCCTACTAAAATAACCATGGCAGACAGAAGAAAATCATTTCCCCAGAGGCTTTCCTTAGAAAAAGCAATTTTGACTGTTAGTGAGGGTGTCTGGGACTCTGGCCAAGGCATAAAGAGCTTAATTCTACTTTGGTGGACATTATTGGAGCTATCTCAGAGAGTGGACCACAGAGGAGGGTAACTGCTCCTGGACTCAGTCCAGCCTAACCTGGCAACACTGCAGTTTGCGTCTGATTTAGGGGATGGCCACTTTTCCTGTCTTTCTAAAGAGGCATTACTCTCCAAAATCAACTTTTTTCAGACCTCAAATGTCAAGATAACCCAGGCCATCGGTTGTGTAGATCTAGCTATATGGTTCAACCCCAAATTAATGGAAAAGATAAGCACCATAAATCAGAAAAATGTTCCATTCATTTTGGATTGTGGTGTATAACTGCAGCTACAAAACAGATGGCCAGGGATGTGGACTTGTTTTGATATTACACTAAAAAATGTCCTCAGTTGAACAGAATTCATTCCACCAAAAATTGGTCTCTGACTTCATCAAATGGTGAGCTGTCTCCCACCATGCACCAGTATTATGTGTCATTACCCTGCAGTTCTGATTGCATTGCTTTAATTTATATGGCCATTGTTCCCACATTCTATTTGGCTCTCCTAATGTCATTGTCAGTGTCTCCCTTTTACATGGCTCATTGACTATGTTAATATCTCCTCTGGAGGTTAATTCCACTGGTCCTTAATGTCATATCTATGTGTTGAAATGAAGTGGAAGGTATTGCACTTTTAAGGACTGGTTAAGAATTTCAAAGCCCATTGGCGACGTTGTATCTTACCGTATACATTTATTTCATGCTTGTTTACAAACGTATTTTTCCAAATACTGAGAACAAAGTCTTGTTTATAACCAGTTTCGTCATCAGTTTCCCTGGCAACAGGGATTTATTGTGCTCTCTTTACTCCTGGGTTCATTTTGATGACTGTCTGCGTCCCACATGGCACCCTATTCCCTATATACAGTAGTGCACTACTTTTGACCAAGGCCCATAGGGCTCTGGGCAAAAGTAATGCACTATATAGGGAATACAGTGCCATTTCAGTCAATGTCTTAGGCACCTACCGGTGGAGTAAACCTCTAAAGCAAATCTGTCTTTGATGTAGCCGACTTGTCATTTCGTCAAGTTCATGAGCTCACCAGGAGGGAAGCGTTGCAACCGTTCAGCCCTGCTTTATCTTGGGGTACTGCACTCCATTTGTGAGCAATCGTGTCTCTGGCGTTGAATACAACCAAGGTACCATTGATTAAATATGAGGTGGGATTGTGTGAGGTGCCATGGGAGCCTACAGCTGTGGAGTTTGGATTGTTAACAGAACAAGAACAAACACGCATGCTGACACACACACACACACACACACACACACACACACACACACACACACACACACACACACACACACACACACACACACACACACTCAATTTGTCTCTCTGACTCTTTTCTCTGTGCGTGTGTGCATGCCTGTATGTGTTATAACTCAACGAATTGTCACTTGTGTATCTTAATCACTGTCTTATCAGGTAATGCCACCATAAAGGGCTGGAGATAAGTCTATAGGGCCATACTGTTCTGTGGATGAGAAGAGGTAAAGGAGAGAAGAAAGAGAGTGGGAGTGAGGGGGCATTCCAAACAGCTCCAGGCTGTATCTCCTGACCTGGCCCTGGGGAGGGTCAGGATAGCCTGTCCACTGATGACAGATTTGGTCTGTGTGTTTTGTCATGCGGGCAGGGGGATAGATGGGTGTCTAATAAAGGTTTTGCACTTTCTCCCGCTGAATCTATCGATCTACCCTGCCTCTGACCCTCTATCCCCCTGCCAGCGAGAACAATACCAAGCATGACAACGGTAAGAGACCTCTCCCCTCAGGGTCATCCACCATAAGCTGTAGATTCATAAAGCCTCACACAGCTCTATTCTTTCAGCTTTATCAGGCGCTTCACCCAATGGTAATTTCCAGAATTTCTACTTTCCATATCATAGTCGTGTAAGTGCCCCTGTGTCCTCTGGCTTTAATCTCTCTATGAAAACCCTAAGCCAGCACTTTTCCCCTTTTGTCTGGGAGGAAGTCAAGGCAGGCGTTTTATTATCTGATTAAATGTAAACTGGAAGGTCAGTGGAGAACAAGTTGTCATTTTAAATGATGGCAATATGGGGTTACATTTAATATTCAAGGTTCTAACCACCAACTGTGCTGTAAGGGCTACATCCCAACTTGAGAAACATGCATGTAACTTGAATTTGTGTGTAAATAATGCATTGATGCCAATGTAGGATTTATAAGATCCATTACTAGGGCTGTTGCGGTGACCGTATTACCGCCACACCCGTGCTCACCAGTCATGAATGTAGTCAAATTCCACGTGACCATTTAGTCATGGCAACTAGGCTTCTCCAAGCTCTGATGCTGCTGATGGTCATTAGTAGCCTACCAAAATTGCTAACTGTCCCTCT
Organism: Salvelinus alpinus; assembly: GCF_045679555.1. Lineage (NCBI taxonomy): Eukaryota > Metazoa > Chordata > Actinopteri > Salmoniformes > Salmonidae > Salvelinus > Salvelinus alpinus. The sequence goes on along the minus strand of NC_092095.1, from coordinate 27,202,834 downwards.
AATCACTCTGACATCAATGCAAATGTAAGCGAAAATCAAATCAAGCACTTCATGAGAGCCTATGAGCTCATGTTGCGCAACATTTCCATAGGCTATGCAATTGTGTGAGACAACACAGTTTTGATGGTCTTATTTCTCAACTTTCCTAATGTTAAGCACATTGCTTCGCTTTACAACAGGAGTATAGCCAAGCTGGCTGGCATGAAAATGAACCACGGGAAAAGCGTCCTCCATTCGCTATTTAAGTGCACAGATGACATTTATTTTTGCCCCTGTTCCGAAACAGCTGCAAGATAATGGTCCATTCTAAATCAAAATTAATTCCACACATAGAGTATATTATTTATTATATGTAAAGACAAAATTAAATTAAGAATAATCTGATGGGTGACAATATTATCACTTGTGAATGATTTCCAGCGTGTGCAGCAAGGCAAGAAAGAGCCCATGCATTTTTTTTACTTTTTCAAATCATAGTCGCATACCTCATGTAGCTTAGCCCTTAGGCTTATGTTTTGATAAGGTTTGTATCACAACTAAAGTGGCCAAATAACTTAAGCACATGAATCCGCTTTACAGCCGGTGTAGAGCCTAACTGGCAAACATAGGTGGCGCTTGAGTTTCAAGTTTGGGGAAGATATTTTCCCCCCAAAAAATGCACCTTTTTATAATAAAGCATTACATGCATAATCACATTTGCGGTCACTTTTGAGAACAGTGTTTTCTCGTTAATTGATTTCATTTTGGAACATTTGCTCTAATAGCCTTCTGCCGTGTGTGCATCGCTGCGTGTGTGCGTTGCTGCGCTTATAATTTGAAGAAATAGCCTAATAGTTGATCAACATTTTAAGCTTAATGATCTGATCTGTTGCATCAACCTCATTGCTTTGAATTTTTTTTATTTTATGTGAGTGGTTGTATTCATGTGGGATCTATCAGCATCCCACAACTGTCCCAAAGTATATATGGAATACTTATTTCTCACACAGGACAAGTTGACCAATAGAGTAGGTCAACTTTTGTACAATGGGGGATAGTAGATTGACTTAGGCTAGTGCTATTGGCCTACTCATCTTGTTGGCTGACAAAAGGTAAATGTGGACAGTTCTAACATCTTCAATATGCACCTCGGAATTCCATAAGGACGCGCACAGTTGCATCTCCGATGTGTCTGTCTAAATTTGTAGCCTATTTCGGAGCTGAGATGCCTGTGAGAAGGACCCAATCACGTGACGGGCATTGGCTAATAAGAATTGAGATATCTGAGAGATCCATGTGAGTGAGAGGTAGGTGTTTCGGAGCACGGCGATAGGCAGCCGGAAGAAGGGAATTATAATGATTATATTCAGCCCAAGGGCACAACGGCCACACAAGGGGGATGCCACTGAGAAATTCGAGGCCTGGTGAGAGTGAGAGACTGATGAAGTGTGTACAGCCTGCGCAACAAACACTAAGCAGAGCTCATGCCTTTCATGCTAATTTTTTCAAGTCATCATTAGAGTCGCATCATGCAGCTGTAGAATGTATTTCAAATCAAAACATAGCCAATGTTTGTATCATATCTAAAGTTGCATAAATAACTCTAAATTAAGCATATAGGAGGACCTGTTTCTTTGCTAACCGCTCAACACAAAATAGCCGCATGTGCGCCCTCCCTTTGAAATCTTTTGTAGAAAATATCCTTTCTATTTTATTCAGCTATGTTCAATTTTATTCTTCATACTATAAAATAATATAAAATAATGCCACAGAATTCAAAGCAAATCTTGTCTGCTAAATTAACTAGTGTATCCCATAGCCATATGGCATATTCAGATCAGGGCCTAACATAATGTCTGAGTATGCTATTATGTTCTTCTGAAATAGACTACATTTTCTTCATATCATGTCTCTTTAGACGTGTCAAAGATAAATAATGGATTTATTGTGATGGTGTAGGCTATATTAAATGGATTTATTAGACTTTTTAAAATGTCGATGGTCTGCGTCAGTGGCTTGTAGGCTATGCGTGGAAGCCAGGAGATGCTAAACGTGTTTATGTTCATTAACGGTCAATTACTGTGAGACCAGCAGTTATTTGCTTGACCATCACCGATTGACAAAATGTCATGACCGCCACAAGCTTATTCATTACAAAGGCACTACATCCTGTGTTTTTCCCCCTGGTCTGCTTTACATAGCGTACCAACTATCTAGGCCTACCTCTTTGAGGAGTAGGTCAGGGGTTTTCAAACCTCATCGGGGACCCCCAGCCATTCCATGTATTTCAGAGCTATCACACCTGATTCAACTTGTCAAGTAATTATCAAGCCCTTCAACTACTTTAATCAGGTGAGCTGGTTTAGGGCTACAACCAAATTGTGAAACGTCTCAGAGGAGAGGTTTGAAAACCACTGATGTAGATGGGTGATGGAGGTGACATTTACATTTACATTTTACATTTTAGTCATTTAGCAGACGCTCTTATCCAGAGCGACTTACAGTAGAGTGCATACATTTTATTACATTTACATACTGAGACAAGGATATCCCTACCGGCCAAACCCTCCCTAACCCGGACAACGCTATGCCAATTGTGGGTCGCCCCACGGACCTCCCGGTTGCGGCCGGCTGCGACAGAGCCTGGGCGTGAACCCAGAGACTGGTGGCGCAGCTAGCACTGCGATGCAGTGCCCTAGACCACTGCGCCACCCGGGAGGTATTTTGTGTTGGTGATGTTAATGTTGGTGACAGGACCAAAGAGTAGTAACTGAGGTGACAAGGGCAGAGAAGTTTGTGTAAATGTGACAAGGCAGCGTCCCCCCCCCCCCCCCCATTCTAAAGGCAGTGAAAGCTAAAGTGACCCAATAGGTTAGTTATTCATGTGAACCAGATGCCCTGTTACCCAGAGGAGCGCTGACAGATGCTTTGTAAACAACAGAGGCTGTGTGAGGATACAGAGCCTGTCATTGGGAATTAACTCACCCCTTGGTTTTGGCTGCTTTTTGTGAGCATGGTGACAGTATTAGAGAATCCGTTGATGTTTTCATCTGATTGCTAGAGAAGGATGTATGAAACAATTTGTCTGAACTGCCAGGAGGCCGACTGTCATTATCTCTCGTGTTATGTTGAATCAAATAAAATGTTATTTGCCACATGCGCCGAATACAACAGGTGTAGACTTTACTGTGTGAAAGTTTACTGGGTGAAAGTGACTAGGCAATCAGGATAGATAAAGAGTAGCAGCAGTGCAAATAAAAAGAGGGTCAATGCAAATAGTCAGGGTAACCATTTGATTAACTGTTCAGCATTCTTATTTGCTTGGGGGTAGAAGCTGTTAAGGAGCCTTTTGGTCCCAGACTTGGCGCTCCGGTCCCGCTTGCCCTGTGGTAGCATAGAGCACAGTCTATGACTTGAGTGGAGTCTTTTACAATTTCTGGGCCTTCTTCTGACACCGCCTGGTATAGAGGTCCTGTATGTACTTGGCAGTATGCACTACCCTCTGCAGCGCCTTACGGTCAGATGCCAAGCAGTTACCATACCAAGCAGTGATGCGTCACTGGGCATCTCGCGGCTGACTGAGCGTCAGAGCCGGTGTGGTAGGATTCGTTCTTAGTCCTGTATTTAAGCTTTGCCTGTTCAAGGGTTCGTCGGAGGCCGTAGAAGGATTTCTTATAAGCATCCGGATTAGTGTCCGGCTCCTTGAAAGCAGTAGCTCTAGCCTTTACCTCAGTGCATATGTTGTCCATGGCTTCTGGTTGGGATATGTACGTAGGTCACTGTGGGGATGTTGTCCTCGATGCACTAACACCTTAGCCAAATATATTTCAACTCCGTTTTCACAATTCCTGACATTTAGTCCTACTAAAAATTCCCTCTCTTAGGTCAGTTAGGATCACCACTTTATTTTAAGAATGTGAAATTTCAGAATAATAGTTGAGAGAATGATTTATTTCAGCTTTTATTTCTTTCATCACATTCCCAGTGGGTCAGAAGTTTACATACACTTAATCAGTATTTGATAGCATTGCCTTTAAATTGTTTAACTTGGGTGAAATGTTTCAGGTAGTCTTCCACAAGCTTCCCACAGTAAGTTGGGTGAATTTTGGCCCATTCCTCCTGACATAGCTGGTGTAACTTGCTCGCACATGGTTTTTCAGTTCTTCCCACAAATTTCTATAGGATTGAGGTCAGTGATGGCCAGTCCAATACCTTGGCCTCCCCCTTTTTCTTCCAAATATAACAATGGTCATTATGGTCAAACAGTTCTATTTTTGTTTCATCAGACCAGAGGACATTTCTCCAAAAAGTATGATCTTTGTCCCCATGTGCAGTTGTAAACCGTAGTCTGGCTTTTTTATGGCGGTTTTGGAGCAGTGGTTTCTTCCTTGCTCAGCAGACTATCAGGTTATGTGGATATAGATACTTTTGTATCTGTTTCCTCCAGCATCTTCACAAGGTCCTTTTCTGTCGTTCTGGGATTGATTTGCACTTTTCGCACCAATGTATGTTCATCTCTAGGAGACAAAACGCGTCTCCTTCCTGAGCAGTATGATGGCTGCGTGGTCCCATGGTGTTTATACTTGCGTACTATTGTTTGCACAGATGAACGTGGTACCTTCAGGCGTTTGGAAATTGCTCTCAATGATGAACCAGACTAGTGGAGGTCTGCAATTTTTTTTCCTGAGGTCTTGGCTGAGTTCTTTTGATTTTCCAATGATGTCAAGCAGAGAGGCACTGAGTTTGAAGGTAGGCCTTTAAATACGTCCACAGGTACACCTACAATTACTCAAATGATGTCAATTAGCCTGTCAGAAGCTTCTAAAGCCATGACATCATTTTCTGGAATTTTCCAAGCTGTTTAAAGGCACAGTCAACTTAGTGTATGTAAACTTCTGACCCACTGGAATTGGGATACAGTGAATTATAAGTGAAATAATCTGTCTAAACAATTGTTGGAAAATTTACTTGTGTCATGCACAAAGTAGATGGCCTAACCGACTTGCCAAAACTATAGTTTGTTAACAATAAATTTGTGGAGTGGTTGAAAAACAAGTTTTAATGACTCCAACCTAAGTGTATGTAAACTTCCGACTTCAACTGTATGTCAAATCAAAGTTTAGTGCACAGGATACAGGGTGTAAACGGTACAGTGAAATTATTCTCCTTTTGTGACTGAGGTAGGTTTTAAGTCATGCCAGCCACAATTTCAATTAATTCGTTGTTTCTATAGGAATTTTGATTCTTCAATTGTATACATTGTAGCCTGGACATCTAACCTGTGAGAAACATTATCAATAAAACATTTATTCCTTGGTCGCCCCTATGGGACTTTGTGAAGTATGTGCTGCAGTCTGAATCAGATATCCATAGTTGATATGTTTCATAAGGCCTAACCTCAGAGCGACTACTTTGGAAATTAGAACTTAGAAAGTTATATTGCACAAAAACTTTGAGTCAAGGGTGAGGAAGTTAACTGATAAGACTGGTCAGACAAATGTTGAGCCGCAGAGAGAGAATGAACTACGAAAAAGTATTCTGTCTTTTCGAAGAGATACTCGACTTTGTTATAGAAATGAAAAGGTCAGTTAATAAGGAGTCTCTGGCCTCGGAATGGAGTGAGTGAAAAAGCGACGTAATGAAAACATAAAGAACAAAGGCATTTATCACTGGGTGTTCGGCAGGGATGAAAAGGAATCTTCAGAGCAGTATTGATATAGTTCTGCTTGGTGCCATGACTCATTTGTAGAGTTTGGAAGGCTTGCAGCTGGCTACTGCATCAGCGCTGGAACAGAATCACACCCCAAATCGCTTCATTGAGGAACACTGAATAATTCAAACATGCAGTATTGGCAGCTCCAATCACCTACTTTCAGCCAGGTAGCATCAAAGGGCAATGGAATGTATAATTTGATATGAGATAGTAATTAGTACTTTTTTGATATCTTCAGAGTTTCAAAAGCTGTTTTGAAAAATGTTACTTTATTTATGGAACGTATGGTATTGTCAGACATCAAGGGCGCTCATGCCACAGTACTGCAGAGAGATTACAGGCCTCTCTGCATTATTTTGTTTTATATGTATATGTGTGTGTATGTATATGTGTATATATATATTTATTTATTTATTTAACTAGGCAAGTCAGTTAAGAACAAATTCTTATTTACAATGATGGCCTGCCCCGGCCAAACCCTCCCCTAACCCAGACGACGCTGCGCCAATTGTGCGCCACCCTATGGGACTCCCCATCGCGGCCGGTTGTGATACAGCTCGGGATCGAACCAGGGTCTGTAGTGACACCTCTAGCACTGAGATGCAGTGCCTTAGACGCTGCGCCACTCGGGAGCTGCAAAAGGCCATGTCTATGCCTGGTATTGAAACTACGCTTTTAGATTCGATTACAAATCATTTGGACAACAATGCTTTGCGGTCACAAGGTGTTCAAAAGTATCCTATCCTAGTTTTTGAAATAGGCATGTCTGAAAAGCGGTCACATTTAGTGACCCATTAGCCTTCACAACATTGACACACTCATGTCCTTCTCCAGAAGTGCTCACAGCCAGATCTGATCACGATTGGATCACAATCTTTTGCTCGTATACTCCTGACATTATGACATAAGTGGGCACATTCTAAAAATACCAAACAATTTAAACCACCAAATCTCTAACCTATTCCTTAACTTTTCATTACAATAAAGCAGAATCAGATTAAATACTGCTACGCTCAAGAAGCCATTCTGAAACGATTATGCTATTTTCAAAGAATTAATCTGTCACCACATTACGCCCGAGGTACCAGACTCACCAGGCTCTCTGCTGTCTCTACACCTCTTGTTGAATCGATGGTGAAATATGTCCCCCGTGCTGAGCCCTCTGAGCCTTCACACCCGTGACCTTTCCTCCTCTTATCTCCTTTGTTGTCAATCAGCTAGGGGATACTGTGGCATAGTCGCTGGCCACAGTACTGTCACCAGCTCGCTCCCCAGACAGCCAGGACATTGTAAAACGCTGGCCTCGGTCAGCACGGGCTAATTGGGTGGAGTGTAGCATCAGGAGAGAGGGAGGTGACTGCTGCTAGCCTCGCTTGTTGATGTTGCTGTGTGAAGAAGTGGACAACGGCCCGTGGAGTTTAGATACTGATGCGTCTGCTGCATCTAACAATTATATACTGGAGTCTACTGGAGGCTTGCGGAAATGGAAGTTGGTCTTATGTGGCCACTTTTTAATGCAATACATGAACTGTATTTAGAACCATGTCTTGTAAGGTGTGCTGTTATTTCAAGATTCAACACTGAAGCTGCCTGGTCAAAAATAGAGATTGAATGGAAATGAAAAGAACTGCTGATATGGTGTGGGTTTACTGTAAATGACACATTCCACTCTGTTTCTACATGTGATTAGAAGAAATGTGTTTCGCCAAGGTTGCTTTGTGTCTCATTTCAGATGCCGCTCGTACGAGGACTGCTGTGGCACGCGCTGCTGCGTCCGAGCCCTCTCCATCCAGCGGCTATGGTACTTCTGGTGAGTCCTACCTACCAGGCTGTCCTTTCCAATGGATCGACATTTACTCTGCCCTCCCCCTCTAACTCCCCTCCTTCCCTCCATGACAGTCCCAAGGCTACATCCGTCGCTATTGGTATTCAAGGCCCCAACTCAAGGATTCAGGGGGTCAGGCAGCCAAATCAATACCCCGCTCCAGAGATGACTGCGGTGTTAGCATACAGATAATCCCCTGCGACCATCACCCCTGTGACCTCTCTAAACAAGGTGTTTTGTGAAGTGGCCCTTGGCTGATAATGAAGAAAAGGAGCCTTGTAGTAAGGGTTAGATGAAATGTGTCTGTGTGGAGCGATATAGGCTGGTCAATACTGAGCATTGAGTATGTTGTAGTTAAGCTCTCGAGTCAATGGGGAGCTGATGTGTTGAAGCGAAGAGCTTGTGTAGGATAATTATGACCGAAACAATGGCATGCTGAGGACAAGGACATCATGAAACCGTTAGGGACCCAGAAAGAGAAATGCAGCGCACTGGGCACGATCCTGTCAGGCATTGTCTTATACGCCTATTGTGGGATATGCAATTAAGCATGAAATAGGCCTCTCTTTTCAATGATTAATGCATGTTAGTGGTGCAATTAGCCATAACAACCTCTTGAGTTACAAGAGTCTAGGGTCACTTATTCTCTCCTTCATCAGCCTTTGTTTTTCCAGTTGAGCCGTGTGGCATCACTGCTTTGCTTTCGCAATCCAACTGCGAAAACAGAACATGGAACCGCTACTCACCATGGAAATAAAACCATGGTTTCATGGTGCTCTAATGGCCTTGGGTGAAGGGTTTTGATCCCCGACTGCCTGGTCTCTGTTACCTTTCACGGAGCTTGTGGGTCAAGGCTGGTGTCAACTCAATTGCGAGGTTCTCAAGGCCCACGTGGAGGGTAATGTCCTCGCTCCCCCTCTCAATTTAATGGACACCTGACCTTGTCTGTTTGGAGCGATTGGAGAGGTTGGTTCACTCTACTGGCAGGATCTGTGGATATAATGGTTGCTTATTCTGATAGTGCCACGTCAAGGCAAGCTGACTATATAAAGCCAGTGGCAAGTTGAATCCAATTCTCAAACAGAACAGGGGTTACTTGTTAAACTTCACTCCTGACCAATGTCACTAATGACAGTACAATGTCAGGGATGTCTCTCTAGCATTCATAAGTACAGTTGAAGTCGGAAGTTTACATACAAGTAGGTTGGAGTCATTAAAACTCGTTTTTCAACCACTCCACAAATTTCTTGTTAAACTATAGTTTTGGCAAATCGGTTAGAACATCTACATTGTGCATGACACAAGTAATTTACAGACAGATCATTTCACTTATAATTCACTGTATCACAATTCCAGTGGGTCAGAAGTTTACATGCACTAAGTTGACTGTGCCATTAAACAGCTTGGACAAATCCAGAAAATGATGTCATGGCTTTAGAAGCTTCTGATAGGCTAATTGACATCATTTGAGTCAATTGGAGGTGTACCTGTGGATGTACAGTCATGGCCAAAAGTTTTGAGAATGACACAAATATTAATTTCCACAAAGTTTGCTGCTTCAGTGTCTTTAGATATTTTTGTCAGATGTTACTATGGAATACTATATTGTCAAAAGGACTTTATTGACAATTACATGAAGTTGATGCAAAGAGTCAATATTTGCAGTGTTGACCCCTCTTTTTCAAGAACTCTGCAATCCGCCCTGGCATGCTGTCAATTAACTTCTGGGCCACATCCTGACTGATGGCAGCCTATTCTTGGATAATCAATGCTTGGAGTTTGTCAGAATTTGTGGGTTTTTGTTTGTCCCAACCGCCTCTTGATTGACCACAAGTTCTCAATGGGATTAACGTCTGGGGAGTTTCCTGGCCATGGACCCAAAATATCGATGTTTTGTTCCCCGAGCCACTTAGTTATCACTTTTGCCTTACGGCAAGGTGCTCCATCATGCTGGAAAAGGCATTAATCGTCACCAAACTGTTTCTGGATGGTTGGCAGAAGTTGCTCTCGGAGGATGTGTTGGTACCATTCTTTATTCATGGCTGTGTTCTTAGGCAAAATTGTGAGTTAGCCCACTCCCTTGGCTGAGAAGCAACCCCACACATGAATGGTCTCAGGATGCTTTACTGTTGGCATGACACAGGACTGATGGTATCGCTCACCTTGTCTTCTCCGGACAAGCTTTTTTCCGGATGCCCCAAACAATCGGAAAGGGGATTCATCAGAGAAAATGACTTTACCCCAGTCCTCAGCAGTCCAATCCCTGTACCTTTTGCAGAATATCAGTCTGTCCCTGATGTTTTTCCTGGAGAGAAGTGGCTTCTTTGCTGCCCTTCTTGACACCAGGCCATCCTCCAAAAGTCTTTGCCTCACTGTGCATGCAGATGCACTCACACCTGCCTGCTGCCATTCCTGAGCAAGCTCTGTACTGGTGGTGCCCCGATCCCGCAGCTGAATCAACTTTAAGAGACGGTCCTGGCGCTTGCTGGACTTTCTTGGACGCTTTAGGTGCAATCTTACTGGCAGCAATATCCTTGCCTGTGAAGCCCTTTTTGTGCAAAGCAATGATGACGGCACGTGTTTCCTTGCAGGTAACCATGGCTGACAGAGGAAGAACAATGATTCCAAGGACCACCCTCCTTTTGAAGCTTCCAGGCTGTTATTCAAACTCAATCAGCATGACAGAGTGATCTTCAGCCCTGTCCTTGTCAACACTCACACCTGTGTTAACAAGAGAATCACTGACATGATGTCAGCTGGTCCTTTTGTGGCAGGGCTGAAATGCAGTGGAAATGTTTTTTGTGGATTCAGTTCATTTGCATGGCAAAGAGGGACTTTGCAATTATTTGCAATTCATCTGATCGATCTTCATAACATTCTGGAGTATATGCAAATTGCCATCATACAAACTGAGGCAGCAGACTTTGTGAAAAATAATATTTGTGTCATTCTCAAAACTTTTGGCCACGACTGTATTTCAAGGCCTACCTTCAAACTCAGTGCCTCTTTGCTTGACATCATGGGAAAATCAAAAGAAATCAGCCAAGACATCAAAAAAAGAATTGTAGACCTTCACAAGTCTGGTTCATCCTTGGGAGCAATTTCCAAATGCCTGAAGGTACCACATTCATTTGTACATACAACAATACGCAAGTATAACCACCATGGGACCACGTAGCCGTCATACTGCTCAGGAAGGAGACGCGTTCTGTCTCCTAGAGATGAACGTACTTTGGTGCGAAAAGTGCAAATCAATCCCAGAACAACAGCAAAGGACCTTGTGAAGATGCTGGAGGAAACAGGTAAAAAAGTATCTATATCCACAGTAAAACAAGTCCTATATCGACATAACCTGATAGGCCGCTCAGCAAGGAAGAAGCCACTGCTTCAAAACCGCCATAAAAAAGTCAGACTACAGTTTGCAACTGCACATGGGGATAAAGATCGTACTTTTTGGAGAAATGTCCTCTGGTCAGGAAGTTAAAGCTTGGTCGCAAATGGGTCTTCCAAATGTATAATGACCCCAAGCATACTTCCAAAGTTGTGGCAAAATGGCTTAAGGACAACAAAGTCAAGGTATTGGAGTGGCCATCACAAAGCCCTGACCTCAATCCTATAGAAAATGTGTGGGCAGAACTGAAAAAGCGTGTGCGAGCAAGGAGGCATACAAACCTGACTCAGTTACACCAGCTCTGTCAGGAGGAATAGGCCAACATTCACCCAACTTATTGTGTGAAGCTTGTGGAAGGCTACCAGAAATGTTTGACCCAAGTTAAACAATTTAAAGGCAATGCTACAAAATACTAATTGAGTGTATGTAAACTTCTGACCCACTGGGAATGTAATGAAAGAAATAAAAGCTGAAATAAATCATTCTCTCTACTATTATTCTGACATTTCACATTCTTAAAATAAAATGTTGATCCTATCTGACCTAAGACAGGGGATTTTTACTCGCATTAAATGTCAGGAATTGTGAAAAACGGAGTTTAAATGTATTTGGCTAAGGTGTATGTAAACTTCCGACTTCAACTGTATGTCAATGTTTGTATATTTACATTTAAACAGAAATGGCGAAATGAGTAGGATATTAAATGTGGCACTGCACAAATTATTTGGAATTATTCACATCACATGTTTTGTCAATACGTAAATGGTTTAATATATTTTTGTATAATAATTTTAAAAAACTGGTGATTCATTCACAATTTACAGTATTCACAATAGAGATAGTCACCGCCAAAATTATTGACACCGTTGATAAGGGTAAGCAAAAAAGACAGCATAAAATACAAATACTGAGCTATGCAAAACAATTTTTTGAATGATATTTTAAACTAATGCAATTGTTCAAAACAAATTCTTATGAAGATGTTTCAAAATGATTGGCACCCCTAAAGATTCGTATACATAAAATCAAACAAAATGTATTAACGTTCTACTTTTTTGAAAGCATCTCAGCCTTCCATAGTTTCACTAGTGTATAAAGAGACACATGTAAGACACATGTAAAATCCATTTGTCATCCATCACCATGGGGAAAGGCAAAGAACTCACAAACTTAAAGAAAAATGGTTGTCAGCCTTAGTAAATCAGGCAATGGGCATAAAACAATAGCTAAAATAACTAAATGTACCACTATTAGGTCAATAATGAGAACTTTAAAACCACTGTAAAAGTGCTAAACTTTCCTGTTCTTGTCCACACGCACAGTGAGGAAGTTGGTTCTGGAGGCAAATAAAAATTACAGAACTTGGTCGCATCTTGGTTACCAAGTCTCTTACAATAGGCTCTTTGGAAGGGTTGACAGAAAAAAAAGGCTTTTATTGAGAGCAACCAACAAATGTAAATGCCTGGTGCTTGCTAAACGGTAGTGGCACTTGGATATGAACCAGGTGTTATGGACATATGAGACGAAAAGAGGTCTTTGGCCACACAGTGGTGGGTTTGGCATCGAAAGAAAGATGCGTAAGCAGAAAGGTACCTCATCCCTACTGTAAAATATGGTGGAGGATCTTTGATGTTATGGATCTATTTTGCATCCACTGGTCCTGGGGCCCTTGCTGTGGGCCAAAAACTCCATCCAACTTGATTTATTTTTTTCAAATAGCTCTTACATTTAAAAGGGCATTATCATTTTCTCAATTACAGAGTGTTATTTTGACCTCGTAGTGTGAAAATATTGTTTTTGACTGCACTGCCCTTTAAGTCAATAGCATCTGCCTCTGCCAGGAGGCTGAAACTTGGCCCCAAGCACACATCAAAGTCCACAAATATATGGTTAATTGACCACATAATCAACATTCAGTCTCCGGATTTAAATCCCATCGAATTGAAGAGGGCAGTCAAGTGCAGACTGAAGGATATCAAAGATCTGGAAAGGTTCTGTATGGAGCAATGGTCTAAGATCCCTCCCAATGTGTTCTCCAATCTCATAAAACATTATAGGAAAAGGCTCAGTGCTATTTTCCTTGCAAGGGGAGGGTGCACAAAGTATTGAAAATAAGGGTGCCAATAATTGACTTATCTTTTTGAGAAAAAGTTAAGTAAGAAAAATGATCTGTTAAACAGGCTCTTTCTCTGAGCAATTTTATTAGTATAAAATAATACAGTATAATTCCCTTTTTTTGGCGCATACAATATAGCTATATAGTATAATCAACTTTGTGTTCTGTAATCACATGAATGGAGAAAGAAATTAATGTTAAAGATATCCTCAATCTAATCAAGAACACATACATTGATTGAGGACAGTATTGTCTGTCAGCTGGTAGATTAAAACACAAAGATTGTCACACACATTCTTGATAGACACAGGCTTCTCTGCATATGCCCTGCTGTTACAGTGGCCCTATCAACTGCCTGCTACCTAGGCAGCACAGGGCTGGGGATTGGGGTTAGGCTGACAGCGTTCTGCCACTGCGGCAATTTCCCCCACCTGTAGACCTTGGTAGACGCCCGTCACTGTGGTGGTATGGGAAGTGCCGTCAGTGTACTCTTTAGCCAGGTGTGCGGTGAACGGGATTTTAATCTTATACTTTTTTCCTGCCATTTTCACCGTGCAGTGATGGTTGGCTGGGACAGCCACCTCTACACTCATTGAGTGGCTGATGGTTTCAGTCACAGAATTGCCGTTTGTGTGGGTTTTCTCAGAAGTGACGGCGACACTAGCTGTAACAGAGATTATTGGTATCCCTACTGTTATGGAGGTGGATATGGTCAGGGAGGAGGAGGCGCTGGTCTGCCAGGTGCTCTGTCTTTCTGTCCTCTCCTCTAGCTGCACCGTCTGCTTCACTGAGTGGCAGTTCTTGTTGGTGGCACTGTACTCTCCCAGCGCCACCGGTGCTTGGGAGAGTGTCACCAGTTGATCGACATGGTACTCTACGTTGAAGATTCTCTGTGTGTATCTCTCCTTTTTCAGTGTTAGCAAATCAAAGTCCCTTTTGTATTTTAACTCTTTGCCATTCAAAGGAAGAAAGAATATATTTTTGTAAACGGATCCTATTCCATAATGATTTTTTGCAGAATAGGCTTTGTTCTTGGCATGGGGTGCGATTGAGTTTGTTGGAATAGACCTTGAGAATGCTCTCCATTGCAAAAGCTCAAGGTTCTGCTCGTTAACTAGCAGATCAAACTGTGTGCGTCGGTCCTCCTTCCCATTGCAGGGGTTATAGCAGTATGGTCCTTTGGAGGGACTATAATGACCAGTGGACCAGTTACAGCCCTCGAGGGGGACGCAGATATAGTCGAGGCGTTTTGCTGCCTGGTTATAGATGCTCACTGTCCAGCTTGGCAGGGACCCGGTCCATCTGACCCACTTCAGATGTTTGTTTTCTCCGAAATTGGGCCGGATCAAGCTCCGCAGCTTGAGAGAGGCTTTTGCTTGAGTTTCTGTCTGGGCTTCTGTGGAGGAAGGTTTGTTGATTATTTAGCGTTGATTCTTGAAGAATATGAAAGCCTCTTGTATTCATTAATGGTGCATTCAGCAGAATGGGGAAAGAGCTTTACGTTCTTCATGCTTTCCCAATCCTTTTGAATGCACTGCTAATTGATACAATGTGTTACCACTAGCATTACTACATTTTCCAAAAATGCTAGCAAGATTATTCTGGACATTTCTAAACCATAAAATGTATATAAAAATGATTCAGCATAAAAAATACCCTAGGGAATTCGAAAATAAGCTTGACCAAAAAAACTGAACTATCCCTTTAAAGAGTCCTTCCAGGTGACTACCTCATGAAGCTAGCTACTTTGAAGAATCTTAAATATAAAATATTTGTAGATTTTTTAAACACTTTTTTGGTTACTACATGACACATAACACATACTACATTACACATACTACATATGTGTTATTTCATAGTTTTTGATGTCTTATTCTACAATGTAGAAACTAGTAAAAATAAAGGAAAAACCCTTGAATGAGTAGATGTTTCCAAACATTTGACTGGTACTGTATATCATTAATTTAAAAGTACAAAAATGGATGTACCAATCATAGATTTCCCCTTTTAAAGCTAAGGAAACATCACACATATTTTCCCATAGAGCCCAACAGTGGAGGTCTCATAATACCCATAAAACCTAGCGGTCAAACAGGGAAATGGTTACAATCATTTTTCCCATAAATTTTAGAAACACATAAAATATGGCCTGTGTTTCGTGTATTCTTACCCTGGCGTGACGTTTTGATAACCATTAAAATCTCTCTCAGATAAGGAGACTTTTATCAATATATTCGGCTCTATTTACTCTCAGATTCGAAAATGCTAATTAGCATCAAAGTAAACATTATGGAAAACTACAAATCCCTGCTAGCTCTTGCACATCATCTCCAGCTGACACCTTTGGTAACAGGTATTGTGTAAATTTAAAACTTGCACAAGACAGTTCACAGAATTGTCAATTTTAAAGATATTTTGCCAATTTATTAATTACTACAATCCAGAGATTCTTACCTTTGCCTCGCTTCGTCAGTCTCATCCAAATCATCATGGCATTTGTAGTTCTTTGTGATAGCCACATTAGCAGGTAATTAGCATTTAATTTTTTTGGGGGGGGTATATACAAATTATTATATTGATAAAAGTCACCTTGTCCGAGAGAGATTTACACGGTTATCAAAATGTCTCGCCACGGTAAGCCTACACGAAACACAGCCCTTATTTTAAGTGTTTCTAAAATCCCATATGGAAAAATGAATGGTAAAAAAACGATTGAAAACATTTCCGTGTTTGACCGCTAGGTTTTATTTGTATTATGACTAATACTGTGGTACAGAGAACATACAATTGGCATGCTGACTGCAGGAATGTCCATCCGGAGCTGTTGACAAATAATTTCATGTTAATTTCTCTACCATAATGCCGCCTCCAATGTCGTTTTAGAGATTTTGGCAGTGCGTCCAACCGGCTTCAACCACAGACTACGTGAATGGCGCTGTGTGGGCGAGGGGTTTGCTGATGTCAACGTTGTGAACAGTGTGACCCATGGTGTGGTTATGGAATGGGCAGGCATAAACTACGGTCAACGAACACAGTTGCATTTTGTCGATGGCAAATTGAATGCACAGCGATCTTGAGGCCCATTGTGAAGCCCATATTTTTTAAGATATCTGACCAACAGATGCATATCTGTATTCCCTGTCATGTGAAATCCATAGATTAGGGCCTAATGAATTTAGTTCAATTTACTGATTTCCTTACATGAACTGTAACTTTTATTCAGTGTTTATATATAAAAAAAAAATATCTGTCCATAATGTCCATGAGTTTCTAGTGGATAGACCACCAGCGATAATCTGAAGTACCCAAAAAGGACACTAGATGTCATCTGATAAAATTCCCTGAAAAACATGAAAGTGACCAAAATTCTGGTAAACTTAAAAGTTTCCAGTAGGGGCCTCCCGAGTGGTGCAGTGGTCTAAGGCACTGTATCGCAGTGCTAGCTGTGCCTCTAGAGATTCTGGGTTCGAGTCCAGGCTCTGTCGCAGCCGGCCGCGACCGGGAGATCCATGGGGTGGTGCACAATTGGCCCAGCGTTCTCCGGGTTTGTCCGGCAGGGATGTCCTTGTCCCATCGCGCGCTAGCGACTCCTGTGGCAGGCCGGGCGCAGTGCACGCTGACATGGTCGCCAGGTGTACGGTGTTTCCTCCGACACATTGGTGCGGCTGACTTCCGGGTTAAGTTGGCATTGTGTCAAGAAGCAGTGCGGCTTGGTTGGGTTGTGTTTCGGGGGACGCATGGCTCTCAACCTTCGCCTCTACCGAGTCCATACGGGAGTTGCAGCGATGAGACAAGACTAACTACCAATTGGATACAACAAAATTGTGGAGAATTTTTAAAATTTTATTCCAGTAATATACCCTCCCTTTGCAACCCTAGTATTAGCAATCACTTTGGTAGTTATCAATTGAAAGTTGAAAGCCATTATTCAAAACCAACAATACAAAATGAGAAACTATGCAGCTATGCATAGCCAAATGCACCACATATAGACAGAACACATCACTCACCGTCCACTGTGGTCACAATGCTCTGAGTGACATGGTGTGAAAGCTGCATGTTCATCAGCTCTGGGGGTTCCATACCAAGAGAACATTGCAGCAGAAAGCCACAGGCTACAAAAGCTGTCAGTATCATCTGAAGAATAAAGAGGATGCGGAGAAAACGCACAAAGAATTAGACCTGACATCAATCCATATTGATGGAAGTTTGAAACATATTTTTGTAATGTAAAATAGACATGTTTAGATGGAAAGAACTTCCTATTGAACAGCACTCTGCATCACTCACCTTTACAAATGAAGTCTTCGTTCCTCTCAGCTTCTTGTCAAGATGGGGTTGACTCTCCACAGTAACTCCACAGCTTTTATAGTATATTGTTGGGTTAGTGATTTACTGTTTCATTGGTTTGTTATCTAGGTTAGGAAAAAAACTCAGTTTGAATGAAGTCACTTGAGTCCAGCCTTGATTTGTTTTTTTAAACTGATAGACATCACTAAGATTACGTTATCTGATTTTAATTCCAGAGTTTCCTTGTTGTATTATTTACACTGATAAACTGACACAACACCCAGCCTAAATGTACATCTGTAGCATAACAATGCACACTGTTCCTGTCATACTCATATGGTTAATCTGAGATGAATACATACATTTGATTAATTTTAAATTAATGGTTTATAGCCATTTATGCTTGAAGAATATAACTTATAAATGCTTTAGTTTAACAGTCTTACTCCAAAACCCCAATATAATTGTGACTAACATTGCATAGCTTCAAAGCATGGTGGTTAAAACAAATTTTTATCAAGGATGGTCAGTCCTTGCAACCACAGGTCTGTCTATGAATGAGCCTATTAGAGTCATTACATTTCTACAGAAAGCTGTTTACCAAAAAAGTGGTTGGTTATTGTTTGAATCCCAGATTGCATTTCAATCAACTGTGGAAGTGAGCCAGAACATTTATCAGTTGTGTGCTTTCACGTCTTCATACACACCCTGCCACTCCTAGGTAATCTGACTTCCTTGTTGCTCAATCTATTTTCCAGTGAATTCGTAAAATATTAACCATTGATAATAAAACCCAGCTTTCGAATGAACACAAGTGACACCCAGGCAGCGTTTAGACAGCCAGCCCAATTCTCATCTTTTTTTCACTAATTGGTCTTTTGATGAATTACATCAATTATTTTTCAGAGCTGATCTGATTGGCCAAAATACCAATAAGTGAAAAAAAAGGTCAGAATTGGGCTGCTTGTCTAAACGCAGCCATAATGCTCCTTTTAAAATGCTTTATTACATCTTGAAGTGAGCCAGAACAACATTGTTGTTGTTGTTCAGTCTATTTTCCAGTGAGGTCATACAATGTTAATCATTGATTGTGAGAGTATCACTCTCCTCAAGCAACAATATTTTTTTCATTTTGAGTTGGAAAATTAAAATATGCTTTAACTGAACAACTTTATATATAAGGGTGTTTTCACACAAGTTTGTTTGCTATACAGTAGTTCGAATCAGAGTTGGATTATTTGTCACGTTGTATTTTTTTCATTTGGTCTGGTTGGCTTCACGTTGTCAAATGTCAAACAAATTAAATGCCTAAACAATACCACGTATTTTAATGTGAGTAATTTATTTATTGGACAAAAATGCTCACGTTAAATCCATATTTGATCCGGAGGCGAGCATTACTTGTGTCCCAATCTTCATATTACTTCAGCAATAGCAGCTGTAATAACTGCTATGTGCAGTGAATAGAGGAGACCCTTATCTGCATCAGATATCAAGTTATGGTACTGTGTGCTGCATTTCATGAAATTCTCAGTCAAACGACCAATAATACTGTGCGCCTTTGGTTATTTTCCTTAGTGTGGACTACGTTTTCCCCTGCAGCGAACTGCACCACCAACCTTTTTTTGCGCAAACCATGGTGCATGTTTGGCGCACACCTGAGTGTGGATAAAGTGTTCACACCTGTCCAAACAAACCTAATTTAAGCTCCAAACAAACTAGGTGCAATGGCCGCCTAATTTAACAACATGATTGCATCAAAAGACATGTGCACTGTGCCATGAGTGGAAATGATCATTTCAGAGACATGTATAGATTGTTATTTCTGTAGTTGGCTCTTTGTAAGACCTTATAGTATTCATCTTTTGATGAACAAGAATCTCTTGGGTTGGGGGTTCTTGTTTGTGCTTCAATGTGATGAATTAAACAATTAGGCCTAAGCTGTGAGTTTTGCTGTGCTCATTGGGACATGACTTGCTACAACTAGAACTCTAAAGGTAATCAATACAGAACAAACTGAGTGGATTTGGTTCAATCTGGTGTATTGTGAAAGCTCAGCAGAGTGTGATTCTATTGCTTCCAGGAAGTACATGCAGTATATACTTCTTGATTATGCTGATGCTTCAGATTCCCTTCCTTCAAATGAAATCACAGCAAACCACTGATTGTGGCTCGTATAGAGCATTCAGAATAACTGTAAGCACCATTAAGAAACGCATGGTTTTATTGAAACATATAGTGCAGTATTGCATTTCAAGGGGCAATCTGCAGGTGCATTATCCATTTTTGAGCTTAGTTCAACTGTCGTACCCCATCAGATCCCAAATTATAAGCTTGTTTCACTCCAATATTTGTAAACAATGTTTGCCTTCAGAAAGTATTCAAACCCTTTGATGTTTCTTTGTGGTGTTACAGCCTGAATTTAAAATTGATTACATTGAGATTTTATGTCACTGGCCTACACACAATTAATACATTTTAAGCTGAAATGTCTTGAGTCAATAAGTATTCAATTTCAACCACTTTCTTATGGCAAGCCTAAATACGTTCAGGATAAAAAATGTGCTTAATAACCTCTACGTGATCAGTGTTCCTATACCGGGACGGTTGAGCTAACATGGGCTAATGTGATACATTGTAAGTAACAAGAAAATTTCCCGGGACATAGACATGTCTTATTTGGGCAGAAAGCTTAAATTCTTGTTAATCTAACTGTACTGTTCAATTTTCAGTAGCAAAACAATTATCACGGTTTGATACATTCACATCTGAAGGTAAATAATGTACTTACATTCAGTAATCTTGTTCTGATTTGTTATCCTGAGGGTCCCAGAGATAAAAATGCAGCATATTTTTGTTTGATAAAATCCATTTTTATATTCAAATGTAGGAACTTTGTTTGAACCCCTGCTGTCTATGGCTCCACACCCACCCCATCCGGCCATCTACAGTAGATGTGTGAAAGTTAGTGTATAAGCTAATGATCCATCATGTATGACATTCTTAAAATTTTGTATTACCATATAATCTTTGTATGTTCTCCTATAGTTATGTATCAATTGACCAATTTGGCACATTTGGGCAGACTTTATACAAAATATTGTACAGTATGGGTATGTTTCACTGGATCAATCTGAAACTTTGCACACACACTGCTAGTGGCCAAAATCAAAATTGTGCCTAAACTGCAATATTATATTATGGCCTTTCTCTTGCATTTCAAAGATGATAAAAAAAACGCATTTGAAAACACATGCTTTTTTGTTTGTATTATATTTTACCAGATCTAACTTCAGTGTTTCCTTTAAAATGGTATCAAGAATATGCATATCCTTGATATAGGCAGTTAGATTTGGGTATGTCATTTTAGGCAAAAATTGAAAAAAAGGGTTAGATCTTTTCAAGTCACATAAGTTGCATGGCCTCACTCTGTGTTTAACATTCTTTTTTTTAAATTACTACCTCATCTCTGTACCCCACACATACAATGATCTGTAAGGTCCCTAAGTCGAGCACTGAATTTCAAACACCGATTCAACCACAAAGACCAGGGAGGTTTTCCAATGTCTAGCAAAGAAGGGCACCTATTGCAGACATTGAATATCCCTTTGAGCATGGTGAAGTTATGAAATACACTTTGAATGGTGTATCAATACACCCAGTCACTACAAAGATAAAGGCGTCCTTTCTAACTAAGTTGCCGGAGAGGAAGGAAACCGCTCAGGGATTTTACCATGAGGCCAATGGTGACTTTTTAAAACATTTACAGAGTTTAATGGCTATAATAGGAGAGGATGGAACAGTTACAGGATGAATCAACATTGTAGTTACTCCACAACACTAACCTAAATGACAGAGTGAAAAGAAGGAAGCCTATACAGAAGAAACTTTTTTTTAAACATGCATCCTGTTAAAAATACAGTACTAGAGTAAAACTGCAAAAAATGAAATTAGCTTTGTCCTGAAACAAAAACGTTATTTTTAGGGCAAATCCAACACATCACTGAATAACACTATTTTTTTTCAAGCATGGTGATGGCTGCATCATGTTGTGGGTATGTTTGTCATCAGCAAGGACTAGGGAGTTTTTTAGGATAAAAAAAGGGAATAGAGCTAAGCATAGGCAAAAGCCTAGATGAGAAGCTGTTTCAGTCTGCTTTCCAACAGACACTGGGAGATGAATTCACCATTCAGCAGGACAATAACCTAAAGCACAGGGCCAAATCTACACTGGAGTTGCTTACCAAGATGACATTGGATCTTCCTGATTGGCTAAGTTACAGTTTTGACAAACTGTTTTTACATCCATTGAGAATGACAATTGTTCCTCAATGTATTTGAAAATCTTTCCAGCTCTCTCCCTTCTGATAACCATTCAGCATGATAGGAAAAAATGTCATGCTCTGATCCAGTGGAAACGTCATAAAATAGACCTACTTGATGCCCTTATCCCTTGTGCAAATAGCCTATAGCTGTGTCTGTCTTGAGCTCACAGGCCCTGGAAACTCTGAGGGTCCAGAATATTCTATACAATGTTGCAGGTTTTCTAGCTGGAGTTGATTCATGTTCGTTGCAGACAGGCCATGCGTAGCCAATGTGATTTATAGGATATTTATTTTATCAGGATATTTTCTACCTGCAGGCTGCATTGGTTTTATTTGTTGGCTTTATGTAGGCTATTTTTACAGAGTTGACAATGGCAACAGAAGTTACATTTTAGGTTTGTTTCATTTTCATTTAGAATTGGATAGAATTTCGATTAACCACATGACAACTAATTTGACATATGAAGACATTATTATAAATTAAATTAAACTGTGCCACCAAAATGTGCATATGAAAACCCTAACTGGCATGCAGATCGGAATAAATTGTAAGATAAATTGGCATTCCACACTAGAATGGTTGCCGACTCCTCGTGTAGCCTATACCAGCAACTTCCGGAGAGTAACGGCAGAATCTGCAAAAGCCAGCAGGAGCGAGAGGAGGATGGTCAGGTCAGGTTAAGCTTTTTTCTTCTGGTTTTCATTATTTCTGGCTTCCTCTTGAGTCAATTGTCTTATTTCATCAAACAGTGTGCTTAAATGATCAGACTCTCAATACCTAAACAGTACCAGTCAAACGTTTGGACACACCTACTCATTCATTATTTTTACTGTTTTCTACATTGTAGAATAATAGTGAAGACATCAAAACTATGAAATAACACATACGGAATCATGTAGTAACCAAAGGAGTGTTAAACAAATCAATATATATTTTAGATTCTTAAAAGTATCCACCCTTTGCCTTGATGACAGCTTTGCACACTCTTGGCATTCTCTCAAACAGCTTCATGAGGAATGCTTTACTAACAATCTTGAAGGAGTTCCCACATATGCTGAGCACTTGTTTGCTCCAACTCATCCCAAACCATCTCAATTGGGTTGAGGTTGGGTGATTGTGGAGGCCAGGTCATCTTATGCAGCACTCCATCACTCTCCTTCTTGGTCAAATAGCCCTTACACAGCCTGGAGGTGTGTTTTGGGTCATTGTCCTGTTGAAAAACAAATGATAGTCCCACTAAGTGCAAACCAGATGGAATGGCATATCGCTGCAGAATGCTGGTTAAGTGTGACTTGAATTCTAAATAAATCATCCGACAATGTCACCAGCAAAGCACCATCACACCTCCTCCTTTGCTTCACGGTGGGAACCACACATGCGGAGATCATCCGTTCACCTACTCTGCGTCTCACAAAGACACCATTTTTGAAACCAGAAATCTCAAATTTGAACTCATCAGAACAAAGGAGCGATTTCCACCAGTCTAATGTCCATTGCTCGTGTTTTTTGGCCCAAGGAAGTCTCTTCTTCTTATTGATGTCCTTTAGTAGTGGTTTCTTTGCAGCAATTTGACCATGAAGGCCTGATTCATGCAGTCTCCTCTGAACAGTTTGATGTTGAGATGTGTCTGTTACTTGAACTCTGTGAAGCACTTATTTGGGCTGCAATTTCTGAGGTGCAATTAACTCTTAATGAATTTATCCTCTGCAGCAGAGGTCATTCTGGGTCTTCCTTTCTTGT
This sequence comes from Salvelinus alpinus, assembly GCF_045679555.1. Classification (NCBI taxonomy): domain Eukaryota; kingdom Metazoa; phylum Chordata; class Actinopteri; order Salmoniformes; family Salmonidae; genus Salvelinus; species Salvelinus alpinus. The sequence continues at coordinate 27,179,454 of NC_092095.1, read as the reverse complement.
GGTGGTCCTCATGAGAGTCAGTTTCATCATAGCGCTTGATGGTTTTTGCGACTGCACTTGAAGAAACTTTTAAAGTTCTTGAAATTTTCCCGGTTAGACTGCATGAATCAGGCCTTCATGGTGGAATTGCTGCGAAGAAACCACTAATAAAGGACACCAATAAGAAGAAGATGTCTTCACTATTATTCCACAATGTAGAAAATAGTCAAAACAAAGAAACTCTTGAATGAGTAGGTGTGTCTAAACTTTTGACTGGTACTGTGTTGTGTGTGTGTGTGCAATATATACAGTTGAAGTCGGAAATGTACATACACTTAGGTTGGAGTCATTAAAACTCGTTTTACAACCACTCCACAAATTTCTTGTTAACAAACTATAGTTTTGGCAAGTCGGTTAGGACATCTACTTTGTGCATGACACAAGTAAAATTTCAAAAAACAATGTCATGGCTTTAGAAGCTTCTGATAGGCTAATTTATATAATTTGAGGCAATTGGAGGTGTACCTGTGGATGTATTAGTGCCTCTTTGCTTGACATGGGAAAATCAAAAGAAATCAGTCAAGACCAATTTCCAAATGCCTGAAAGTACCGCGTTCATCTGTACAAACAATAGTACGCAAGTATAAACACCATGGGACCACGCAGCCGTCAAACCGCTCAGGAAGGAGACGCGTTCTGTCTCCTAGAGATGAACTTACTTTGGTGCGAAAAGTGCAAATCAATCCCAGAACAACAGCAACGGACCTTGTGAAGATTCTGGAGGAAACAGGTACAAAAGTATCTATATCCACAGTAAAACGAGTACTATATCGACATAACCTGATAGGCCGCTCAGCAAGGAAGAAGCCACTGCTCCAAATACGCCATAAAAAAAGCCAGAATACGGTTTGCAACTGCACATGGGGACAAAGATCATACTTTTTGGAGAAATGTCCTCTGGTCTGATGAAACAAAAATAGAACTGTTTGGCCATGATGACCATAGTTATGTTTGGAGGGAAAATGGGGAGGTTTGCAAGCCGAAGAACACCATCCCAACCATGAAGCACGGGGGTGGCAGCATCATGTTGTGGGGGTGCTTCACAAAATAGATGGCATCATGAGGGAGGAGCATTATGTGGATATATTGAAGCAACATCTCAAGACATCAGTCAGGGAGTTAAAGCTTGGTCGCAAATGGGTCTTCCAAATGGACAATGACCCCAAGCATACTTCCAAAGTTGTGGCAAAATGGCTTAAGGACAACAAAGTCAAGGTATTGGACTGGCCATCACAAAGCCTTGACCTCAATCCCATAGAAAATGTGTGGGCAGAACTGAAAAAACGTGTGCGAGCAAGGAGGCCTTCAAACCTGACTCAGTTACACCAGCTCTGTCAGGAGGAATGGGCCAAAATTCACCCAACTTACCGTGGGAAGCTTGCGGAAGGCTACCCGAAATTTGCCCTAAGTTAAACAATTTAAAGGCAATGCTACCAAATACTAATTGACTTGTATGTAAACTTCTGACCCACTGGGAATGTGATGAAAGAAAGAAAAGCTGAAATAAATAATTCTCTCTACTATCATTCTGACATTTCACATTCTTAAAATCAAGTGGTGATCCTAACTGACCTAAAACAGGGGATTTTTACTGGGATTAAATGTCAAGAATTGTGAAAACTGAATTTAAATGTATTTGGCTAAAGTGTATGTAAACTTCCGACTTCAACTGTGTATTGTGTGTGTGTTAATGGAACTATTTCTTGAGTTTGAGTTGGTATTGTTAGGGTTCGTTCCTTACGTCCTTCTTTGTCAATCATTGGTTCATTGGTGAAATTAGCATTATGACAATATCTTTAATTAATTAAATCAATCAAAAATCTTTATTAATCCAATTGCAGACAGAAGTTGACAAACAGGAACATAGCACACATGTTTCTGAGTAAGTTCTGCATCAAACAAAAGGTCTCAAGTTGTATTATTAAACCGAAGTCCCGCCTTAGTGATGTCACTAACTAGTCATTACCTTAGTACTCCTGAGACCAAAACCCTATATAAACAATGGCTTTTAGTGTTATCTTAAATTTAGCAGTAAACGTCCGCTCCCCAAAGCTGATTTCTTGTGGAATGTTTGACTAGCCTTATCTCCTCCACTCCCCTGCAGAGCTCCTTCTTCACAGTCACACATTACTCAGAGGGGCCTCTTCATAATGAAATAGAGAGAGAACTAAAAACAATTGTGGAATACTAAACCTCTACAATGAATTTGTATTGTTAATCTGTAGTCTATGACCCTATACATGTAAGGAGGGAGGGGTCTTATAACCCCTCCCCTTCTATTTATATAACATAAGGGGCAAGGGGTCTGGATTACTGCAACTCGCTGTTGGCTGGGCTCCCTGCCTGTGCCATTAAACCCCTACAACTCATCCAGAACGCCGCAGCCCGTCTGGTGTTCAACCTTCCCAAGTTCTCTCACGTCACCCCGCTCCTCCGCTCTCTCCACTGGCTTCCAGTTGAAGCTCGCATCCGCTACAAGACCATGGTGCTTGCCTACGGAGCTGTGAGGGGAACGGCACCTCAGTACCTCCAGGCTCTGATCAGGCCCTACACCCAAACAAGGGCACTGCGTTCATCCACCTCTGGCCTGCTCGCCTCCCTACCACCGAGGAAGTACAGTTCCCGCTCAGCCCAGTCAAAACTGTTCGCTGCTCTGGCCCCCCAATGGTGGAACAAACTCCCTCACGACGCCAGGACAGCGGAGTCAATCACCACCTTCCGGAGACACCTGAAACCCCACCTCTTTAAGGAATACCTAGGATAGGATAAAGTAATCCTTCTCACTCCCCCCCCCCTTAAAAGATTTAGATGCACTATTGTAAAGTGGCCGTTCCACTGGATGTCATAAGGTGAATGCACCAATTTGTAAGTCGCTCTGGATAAGAGCGTCTGCTAAATGACTTAAATGTTAAATGTTATAAGCATAATCAATTATTCTAATACATCAAACATTTGTACAGCCCCACTCATGACCCCTAGATGAATCCTGACAGTATCCTGTCGGAAGGAAGCAGGATGTTTTGACTATTCCTGATATCATGTATAGTGCCCCGTCTACTCAGATTCCTCAAATGTATATTACACACGTGTAATTGCACATTTTCCCTAATCATGTCTTTTTTACCCTTTTTCAGATGGAGGTTTTAGGTATATGTGATGTACTTGGTGTAATCACAGGCATAATTCCGCTGCTGAAACACGCTCCTATTTTGCCGTTTTGTCTGATCAGCTGTATGGCTGCGGCGTTGACAAGTCATTTAAATCTTCAAGATTGATGGTGATACGTGGTTTACAATTCATCTGCACTGCCTCAATATCCTCTCTCTCAATTGAGAAGTTACAGTAGCTCCTAACTAAGCTGCTAAAATGAGTAATTCATAGGGTCTTTTAGTGCAGTCTAAGTAGATTACTGCTGGACTGTTTGGGATGCTCGTCACCTTCCCTCCCCTTTCTGTTCTGGGATTTAAACCTCTGGCTGGCCCACTATAATCCCAATGAAAATAGGTGGGCAAACTCTCATTGCCGGTCGCAGTGAAAAAAGTTACATTGAAAAATGCATTTTCTGCAAAAGGTGCAAAATATAAAAGGGAGTACCGTGTTTACGTTTATTCACCCTCCACTGCTCCCGCCCTCACAGCTGATCGGTGGCTCCAATTGGTTCAGCAGCGGTGTCTGTTAGGGATGTTACTGTATGACCTTACGACCTCAGACACTTTGGTCAGTGGAGGTCACAGTGCATCCAGGATCTGTGCTTATCAAAAGACCTTGAACTAACTCTCTCTCGCCAGGCTGATGCTGATGATGGGGGTGCTGTTCTGCTGCGGAGCGGGCTTCTTCATCCGTAGGCGCATGTACCCCTTGCCCCTCAGTGACGAGCCCGCCTTCAACGTCTCCTTCACCAGGCATCCCGTATCCACGCCAGGTCAGTAGACTAAGAGACACACGTGCCAACATCACACTGCACTTTATTTTCAAAAGTAATTTACACTTGCGCTTTTGTTTTGGGGGTTTTATCCCTTAGATATTTGGGTTATAAATGGATTTAGTCTGAAGCCCTTAATGTGTACTTGTATGTGCAACTTTGTGCAATGTTGTTTTGTTGGTGGAATATGCTGATAGTAAGCCTGTTGTTTTGCCATGTCGAACAAGACAAATAGATCGATCAGCATTGGAATATCAGTTTTCTCAAATCCAATGAGGTTTCATTCTGATGAAGATGTCACTGAAGGAGACCGATTCGTAGTGCCAATTACCCCACTGAGCTATCTGCAGTGACAGCTTTACTGGCTTTCACAGTGCTACAGGTGATAATATACCTGTGTGCGTGCGTGTGACGTAGAGTAGGCCAGAAGGCTAAACTGAAAAACCTAACATCTATCAAATAAAAAGATGGCGGAGCCACAAGGGTGTTTATTTACATAGTGAATCCGGAAGAAAACCAACAGTACTGCCATCCAAAGTATACATTATGTGGACATCTTAAAAACAATGCTGCCCCATCAACAGCTCAATCCAAAATGGTCCCCCCCTGATTACCGTAGCGCTGGTCCTTACCCCAGCATACCCGGCGGAGATGGAGAGAGAGGAACAGAAACAAACAACAACACACTCATCTTGCTGTTGCTAGCTAATTTGTCCTGGGATAGAAACATTGAGTTGTTATTTTACCTGAAATGCACAAGGTCCTCTACTCTGACAATTAATCCACACATAAAACGGTCAACCTAATCGTTTCTAGTGATCTCTCCTCCTTCCAGGCTTTTTCTTCTCTTGACTTTATATTGCGATTGGCAACTTTCATAAATTAGGTGCATTACCGCCACTGACCTCGTTCGTCTTTCAGTCACCCACGTGGGTATAACCAATGAGGACCTGCTTCTATACACCAATGAGGAGATGGGAGAGGCAGGACTTCCAGCGCGATCTTCTATTTTAGCCCTTGGCAACGCAGACGTTTGTTGGCGCGCGCGAGCAGTGTGGGTGAAATAATTGAATAACATAGATTTCTAAATGTATTTTGCAACGCTTGCGCACACGACGCGAGCAGTGTAGTCAGCCTGTAAGAGTACAAGGCCATTAAGGCCAGATCGTTCTTCAAGATGTTCATGGACGAGAGAGACAGAGAGAGAGACACAGAGAGACGGAGAGAGAGAGACACAGAGAGACGGAGAGAGAGAGACACAGAGAGACGGAGAGAGAGAGACACAAAGAGACGGAGAGAGAGAGACACAGAGAGACGGAGAGAGAGAGACACAGAGAGACGGAGAGAGAGAGACACAGAGAGACGGAGAGAGAGAGACACAGAGAGACGGAGAGAGAGAGACACAGAGAGACGGAGAGAGAGAGACACAGAGAGACGGAGAGAGAGAGACAGATGGCTCCGAAAGCCTTTTGGAGTAGGTCTGTGGACTTTTCCATGTGAATATGGAAGTCATCAAAAATGTGAATGTTATCTGCCATGACTACAAGGTCCGATAGGAATTCAGGGAAGGCCTGTAAACAGTAGCTCTAAAAAGTGATTGAGAATGCTGCATAGATTTCATGACTAGAAGCTCAAAAGACAAAAATGCATTAAGTTTCATTTTTTTTACATTTTATTGAAATTTGCTGTTGTCAATGGAATGCGTGGGGGATATGGTCACTATTGTAACCAGGAGGAGGTGCCTCATTTAACACAGTAAATGTATCAGGCTTGAGCCATGTTTGTCAGACCAATCACATCAAAGTTATGATCAGTGATTTGTTTATGACTGCCTTGGAAGTGAGGGATCTAACATTAAATAGTCCTAACATTAAGCAGGCAAGGCTTTGTCCTGTTTGTGGGGGAGTCCCAGAAAGAGGGACAGTTTTCTACAAATTCTATCTTTTGGGAGGGGCAGAAACCGTTTTCACCCAGCGATTGAGTTGTGCGAGTCTGCTGTAGAGCTCATCACTCCCCCTAACTGGGAGGAGGCCAGAGAAAATGTGTCGATACCAACCATTCTTTCTAGATAAGTTACATGCTGAAGTTATGTTGCGCTTGGTGACCTTTGACTGTTTCATCCTAACATTGTTGGTGTCAACGTGGATACCAATATCCCTATACCATCTACACTCGCCAGTTTTAGCCAGCACTATCTTCAGATGAGCCTTTACGTCGGTAGCCCTGCCCCCTCGTAAACAATGTATGATGGCTGGATGATTCTTTTTAAGTCTAATATATAGTAATGGAGATGCCAATGTCTAGGGTTTTCAATTTGTTAGACCTAATGATGGGGGAGGCTCCAGCGGCTCATACTCTTTAACGGGTGGAGGAGAGACCTGCGAAGGCTCTGGCTTTGAGTCCGACTCACTGCTTAGTGGGGAAAACCGGTTGAAAGTTTCTATCGGCTGAATGAGCGACTCCGGTTGAGCATACCGAAAGCATTCCTTTCCAGAAGCCATGAGAAAGTTGTCCGGCTGCGGGGACTGTGCAGGGGGTTTAACACTACTACCTGTATTTACTGGTGGCACAGACGCTGTATCATCCTTTCCTACTCTTAAATTGCCCTTGTCTAACGATTGCGTCTGAAGCCGAGCTTGCATCTCGGCTATCCTCACCATAAGGTGATAGTTCTCCTGTATATTATGTGTACAGCGATTGCAATGAGAGGGCATAATGTAACTTAGCGTTCTTGTTTCCGGCCGGAGGAGGTCCTGCAGACCTATGTCCAGATAACGTGTCAGGGGTTTAAAAGGAGAATAAAAAATGTAGTGAGGACAAAACTAAGACCTTGGTAAACTTCTTAAAAACCGTTATTAAGAGTAAAAAGCGAAAACCTTTGGCAGGTAGCCAAGTAGCAACAAAAAATACAGCAGTACAGAGACAACACAGAAGTGTGTTGTGTCACCAGTTGTGTTTGTGTTCATTTAATCAGGCATAATTATGTTCATTTCATGTGCAGTGAGATAATTAAAATGGCTGCTGCTGAGATTATGTGCTGGATAACACACCCACACACACACACACACACACACACACACACACACACACACACACACACACACACACACACACACACACACACACACACACACACACACACACACACACACACACACTCTCTAAATCCATGTCATGTATTTAGGCTAAATTAATGTGTATGGTTTTAGTTTCCAAGGCTGCTGATTGCGAACTCTGCAGCATGGGTTGGAGACAGACTGTTATTTTCGCCTAGTACTTAATTTCAATTCCCATGGCAACTTTACACATTGGTGTGTGTTTATGCTGCATAATGCATCGCAAAATGTTGCTGTTCACCACGATACACACGCACATTTAAAATACTTTATTTGAATCCACCAATCAAATGTACATAAAAAAAGGATCCAAACATTTCAAAGGTCCCTGTATGCATAGACACTCAAGGGTACAGAAAGCATCTCCTCCTCCAAACAGCTAGGCTGCCCACGACAGCTGAAGCAGAGCAGTACCTAGACAACTGGTTTACCCTAGTCTTTGGCAGGCCCACAATCTGGAGACACGTGCACATGCGCACACACAAACACACACACACACACACACACACGTTTGATTTACTAACCTTATGGGGACCAAACAATTGATTCACATTCAAAGTCCTATTTTCCCTTAAGCTAACCTTAACCCTAATTGTAACCCTAACCCATAAGCCTAAAATATACTTTTTCTTTGTGAGGACCGGTGAAAAGGCCCCACTTGTCTGAATTTTCCTTGTTTTACTATCCTTGTGAGTTCCTACATGGATAGTAAAAACTCAAAAAAACACACACTTGATGTCAGTGTTGTCTCTTAGTTGTGGGAACAGTGTGTTTGTCATGTGTTGCTTCCTGTGTCAGAATACAGTGGGGGCTGTGAGCTGTTTAGAAGGAGGCTGAAAGAGAAACTGCTGTCCTAGTGTCAGACCGTCTTTCTTTCAGAAGGCATTGTATATGATTGTATATGTACCCTTGACTTATTCCACATTTTGTGTTACAGCCTGAATTAGAAATGGATTGAAGAGATTATTCTCACACCCATGTACACAAAATACCCCATAATGACAGTGAAAACATGTTTTTAGAAATGTTTGCTAATTTATTTGAAATTAAATATAGAATATAAAATTTACATAAGTATTCACACCCCTGAGTCAATACATGTTAGAATCACCTTTGGCAGTGATTACAGCTGTGAGTCTTTCTGGGTAAGTCTCTAAGAGCGTTTCACACCTGGATTGTATAATATTTGCACATTATTTGCACAAGTTTTAAAACGTTTTTTTTAGCATTGCTAGAGGGCCGTTTTCAAGTCTTGCCATAGATTTTCAAGACGAATTTAAGTCAAAACTGTAACTAGGCCACTCAGGAACATTCAATGTCGTCTTGGTAAGCAACTACGGTGTCTATTTGGCCTCGTGGTTTAGGTTATTGTCCTGCTGAAAGGTGAATTTGTCTTCCAGTGTCTGTAGGAAAGCAAACCGAAGCATTTTATTTATTTTTTTGCCTGTGCTTAGCTCTATTCAGTTTATTTTCATCCTAAAAACTCCCAGTCCTTGCCAATGACAAGCATACTCATAACATGATGTAGATACCACCATGCTTGAAAATATGCAGTGGTACTCTGTGATGTGTTGTGTTAGATTTGCCCCAAACAACAATGTTTATTTAGGACATAAAGTTAATTTCTTTGCCACATTTTTAGCAGTTTTACTTTTAATGCCTTACTGCAAACAGGATGAGTGTTATGGTATATTTTTATTCTGTACAGGCTTTCTTTTCAGTCTGCCATTTAGGTTAAAACAGTTAGAGTTTAATGGCTGTGATAGGAGAAAACTGAGGATGGATCAACAACATTGTAGTTACTCCACAACACTGAAGTCACCATTGGCGTCATAGTGAAATCCCTGAGTGGTTTCCTTCCTCTCTGGGAACTGTGTTAGGAAGGACACCTGTATCTTTATAGTGACTGGGTGTATTGATACACCATCCAAAGTGTAATTATTAACTTCACCATGCTCAAAGAGATATACAATGTCTGCTTTTTTTATTACCCATCTACCAATAGGTGCCCTTTGCGAGACATTGGAAAACCTCCCTGGTCTTTGTGGTTGAACATGTGTTTCAAATGTACTGCTCAACTGAGAACCTTACAGATAATTGTATGTGTGGGTTACAGAGATGAGGTAGTCATTAAAAAATCATGTTAAATACTATTATTGCACATGGAGTGAGTCCATGCAATTTATTATGTGACCTGTTAAGCAAATGTTTTACTCCTGAACTTATTTAGGCTTGCCATAACAAAGGGGTTGAATACTTATTCACTCCAGACATTTCAGCTTTTCATTTTTAATGAATTTGTAAAAAATTCAAAATATATAATAATTCCACTTTGACATTACAGGGTATTGTGTGTAGGCCAGTCACACACAATCTCAATTTAATCTATTTTAAATTCAGCCAGTAACACAACAAAACATGTCAAGGGTTGTGAATTGTTAAAGGAATTTAATTCCTATATGTTTATCAACCAATTCAATTAAAACATTCTGCCCATACATAAGAATTTGTAAGATACTTATCAGCATTAAATGGACAGAAACCAGTCTCCAAATCAATCAATCAATAGCGTTTATTCTCGAGAGTACTGATCATAGTACAATTTACATCAGGTTATATAATAAAGATGATGTCATAGGTTTTAATGTCCTTCCTCCTCTCGGATACAATGGTAGTACAGTTAGCGTTCTCATCACTGTCTGCCACCTGTTAAATAATCTGCCACCAACCCAAGGTCTTTCCCCTCCCTGGGTAGACATATCATTCCAGCCTGTCTGAAGATAATTCCATTATTTCTAACAAGGAACACATTACATTCAGCATTATGATTATAATAAGATTCATTCATACAGTAACATAGTAGTATTCTGTTTAGTTATAATTCTAAGTCAAATGTATACATATTTTAGTCATTTATTCATAAAAATCCCATAACATAAATACATTCTAAAGGCACATATACTGTAGGCAAAATGTCTTGGTAATGGTTTGTTTGTGTTGAATGTAGGCGTCTGTACTAAGAATTTAATTATCTAACACTTTTTGATAACAAAATGTGGAACAAGTTGAAGGGTGTGAATTGTCTCTGAAGGCACTGTATATTTGTTGTTATTCTCCATTACCCTCTTCTTCAATGATGACGGCCAATGATGCAATGCCCGCAGTGAAGTTGAAATAGAGCCAGGGTGGTGGATGTGTTTTTTCATGTCAGAAAAGTGTTTGGTGTGTTGTTGCTTCCTCGGTGTGAAGGGAGTGTTTAGAAGTGAGATCCAAACCTTCTGGTTCTGATGAGATTGTGTGCTGGATAACCAACGCTCACACACACACACACACACACATAGCCGCTCTAAATCCAAGTAATCTATTTAGGCTAAATTAATGTGTATAGTTTTGGTTTCCAAGACTGTTGATTGCAAACTTGGCAGCATGGATTGGAGACAGACTTGTATTTTTTCCTAGTACTTATTTTCAATTTCCATGGCAACTTTACAAATTGGTATGTATGCATGGACACTCAAAAGGTCAGAAGGCACTTTCTTTTCCAAACAGCTAGGCTGCCCATTACAGCTGAAACAGAGTAGTACCTAACCAACTGGTTTGCCCTAGACTTTGCCAGGCCCACAATCTGGAGGCCATGCACTGCAAACCTGTGCACGTGGCCGAGACACAAACACGCACGCACTCACATAGACGTTTGCTTAAGTAACCTTGTGGGGACCAAACAATTGATTCCCATTCAAAATCCTATTTCCCTCACCTTAACCCTAAACCTAACCCTAATTCTAACCTTAACCTTAATTGAAACCCTAACCCCTAAGCCTAAAATAGCCTTTTTCCTTGTGGGGACCTGCCAAATGTCCGAAGGATAGTAAAACCAAAAACACACATACTTGAGTGACCATTGAGAGCTTCAAGTTCCTTGGTGTCCACATCACCAACAAACTAGAATGTCTTGGTGTGTTTGGACCAGTCATGAAGAGTGCACGACAAAGCCTACTCCCCCTCAGGAAACTAAAAAGATTTGGCATGGGTCCTCAGATCCTCAAAAGGTTCTACAGCTGCAACATCGAGAGCATCCTGACTGGTTGCATCACTGCCTGGTACGGCAGTTGCTCGGCCTCCGACCGCAAGGCACTTCAGAGGTTAGTGCGTACGGCCCAGTACATCACTGGGGCAAAGCTGCCTGCCATCCAGGACCTCTACACCAGGCGGTGTAAAAGGAAGGCCTTAAAAATTGTCAAAGACCCCAGCCACCCCAGTCATAGACTGTTCTCTCTACTACCGCATGGCAAGCGGTACCGAAGTGCCAAGTCTAGGACAAAAAGGCTTCTCAACAGTTTTTACCCCCAAGCCATAAGATTCCTGAACAGGTAATCAAATGGCTACCCGGACTATTTGCATTGTGTGCCCCCCCCCCCCCCCCCCCTCCCCTCTCTTACGCTGCTGCTACTCTCTGTTTATCATATATGCATAGTCAATTTAACTATACATTCATGTACATACTACTTCAATCAGCCCGACTAACCGGTGCCTGTATGTAGCCTCACTACTGTATATAGCCTCGCTACTGTTATTTTTTACTGTCTTTTTACTGTTGTTTTATTTATTTACTTACCTATTGTTCACCTAATACATTTTTTGCACTGTTGGTTAGAGCCTGTAAGTAAGCATTTATTTCACTGTAAGGTCGACACCTGTTGTATTCTTAGTTGTGGGGAAAGTGTGTGGGATGTTTGTCATAGATAGTTGATGTATTGCTTCCTGTGTCAGTGGAGGCTTTGAGCTGTTGAGAAGGAGGATGAAAGAGAAAATGCTGTCCTAGTGTCAGACCATCTTACAATCATGAATAGTTTGTGTTATTCTCCATTACCCTCCTCTTTAATGATGACAACCAATGATGCAGTTTAAATAGAGACAGGTGGGGGGTGGATCTGTTCTTTCATATCGGAGAAGTGTTCGGTTTGTTGTTTTCGCAGTGTGATGGGACTGTTTAGAAGTGAGATCCAAACCTTCCGCTTCATAAACCTTTCATCCGACCGATCGCACCCGGTCTCAAGACAACTGGGTCACAGTTGCCACCCTTATCCCACAAAGTAGTTGAATCAGTTGTCAACCAGGTAGAAAATCACCTCACACAACATCTCAGAAATAGTGTATAAATATCGCTGACTCTGGTCAACTTGAACAAATCATCATCACTATTATTTGGCCTTTTCCCCAGACTAAATTCTACTGATGGCAAAACTCCAGTCACAGCAGTGTCCTTCGCTTCTCTTTTTCTGCTTATTCAGAATGAAGTCGACTGTAAACAAATAGGATGCCAGCAATATGACCTCTCAACTTCCAGCTGTTGCAGAATGACCAGTAGGAAAGATATCTGGTGACATTTAATTTGCACATTCAAAATGAGCTAGCCACGCTTTACCCAGAGGGGGTCCAATCAACCTGCTTGTACTGTAGCTTGTCTATTTTACCACCACCTTTCCTTCCCTAGTTAACCACCTGGTATAGAAATGAAAGAGCTAGAGATGGTGCTTTCGTAGGTGCTCTGTCATTGAAAGTGAGTTTATTGAGGCTGCTTCAAATCATGTACGATATTTATTTTACATTTTATTTCACCTTTATTGAAACAGGTAGGCCAGTTGAGAACAAGTTCTCATTTACAACTGCAACCTGGCCAAGATAAAGCAAAGCAGTGCGACAAAAAACAACAACACAGAGTTACACATGGGATAAACATGAAGAGGCGCATGGACCTTGTAGCTGTAAATCCTGATTGACCCAGATTAGAAAGGCCTCTAGGTTTCTCCTGGATCTATCCAGAGAGGAACAGAAGCCGTCCTCCACCTTGGCCTGCCGGTGTAGCAGCACGATGTGTTGCTCGTTGTTATCGGTGCCCCCTCAGGAGTCACTGAGAGTAGGAGAACCGCACACTCTTTCGTTACCGTGAAACGTTTTATGCTGAGACCCCTCTATCTGCTTTACACAGAAGATTTGAGGAGGGAGGATGAGTAGAAGAGTGGATGAAGTTAATGAAAGAGAGATGTTTCCACAATTCAGGGCTTTGTTGAGTTGAGACGTTTAGTAGAAATGTTAAGCGAATCAGCGAGCTCCACAGTCACTGGCCTTTTGACTCCCAAACTTTTCCAACAGACTTCAAACTGCTATTCGGACTGAAAAGTAGGGCACCTAATCATACTGCCAGCTTTCCCAACGAAAGCTATTTGAAAGGGCAAAAATAAATGGGATCGTTCATTATATCATTCAGTCATGCAGAAAATTGTATTCAGTGCTCCAATAATATATGGACGTTTAATTTCATTCTTGAGTTCGATGGCTATGGAGTTCCAGACACTGGAGAAATGAACATGAGGGAGAACACTGTCATTTCTTTTGTTTTGCTCTCACTGGGTTGTTGTGCGTCACAAAGCATCAATAAAGCTATTAACGTGGCTTATTCCTTTCATGTTTATATCAGGGAACATGGAAAACAAATTTTGAGTGTTCATTCAGAATGGGTTTCCAAATTGAATCCTGTGTTATTTTCAATCAGTTCAAAAATAGACTTTCAAGTAGTGGTACAGATGATTGGGCTGCCAAGTGTATTATGCTTCATCTCCATTTTGAAAACAATCAAAAGATAGCATTTTGTACAGCAAAGTTTGATTGTAATGGCAATGATTATATTTCCAGTTTTTTAAGGAAACAGGAAATGCAAATGAGCATGCAATCACCAGACCCACACACATTAAGTAGTTCCACAAATCACATTACACACACACACACTCTTTTGTTCACAGAATGTATATTTGTACCACATATTTGTAAAAAGATGATTAACAGTGGTCTCGCTCTGTGTCTTCCCCATGCAGTATCCCAGCAACCTGGCATGGTGGGCTACGGCGACCCTGGCGTCATGACATCACCCCTTACCCCCACCTACCCCATCCAGCCCGGCCCTGCCCACATGAGCGCCTACCCTCCACCGCCCTCGTACTGCAACCACCCACCCCCGCCCTACGAACAGGTGTTCCGGACACCAGAGAAGAGGTAAAGGCTGCCGGTCACGGCGTCATTGACGGAGACCATTGGCGTCCCCTCCGTTTCTTCTCCTTCATGGTGACCTCATCGCGAGCAGAACTGACAGGACAAGGAGAGGAGGGGACATCTACAATCTGTCTGCCACTGTTATACCTTCACCATCAGACCAAGTCCTAGGGACAAGATACAGACAACCACCTTTAGAGACAAACTGGCTTCTGGGGACCTGTGCTGCAGGCGGTGGTCTTGTGGGGACCTGTGCTGCAGGCGGTGGTCTTCTGGGGACCTGTGCTGCAGGCGGTGGTCTTCTGGGGACCTGTGCTGCAGGCGGTGGTCTTCTGGACAAAGACGGGCTGAATTTATCTCCGGATCTCCATGGCTTGGATTTCACTGTCATTCACCCTTCCTCTATCTTGCCCACTTTTTTCACAAAAGCATAACTATCCACCTCAGTCTTTTCTGCTGGCAATGCCATCTTGATGGGCATGGTCTTGCCTGTGACTGTGATATGTACTGAGTCGCTCACAGACTCCTGTAGATGGGTGTTCATGCCACAGACACCAAACTGTGGAAGTCGATGACGAAAGCTTACCCAAGATCAGCACCTTGCTTTTAGATTCATATCGATTCAAGTAAACATTAGGGTAGAGAAGCTGATCCAGGACCGAGGGCATAAGACCAACCACTATCTAAACTGTACAGGAGCAATAGCAAATTTGAGTTGAAAGACACCTTGGAGAAGTTGAAAACAAAAGGCGTTTAAATGGCTTAAAAGGTTCAAAGACTTTCCTATTATGAGGCTGAATAATTGGGCTTCTCTCTGTAGCTGCCTGTGTTCGCCTAACACTGAGAAAATGTTAAATAGACAATAAACACTTGTCAGGATGCGTTGTGCAAATTGTGCCCATTTGCTGTGAAGGGAAAGGAAACCGACCTGGATTTATCGGACCTATTATGTGCGCTGGAGAGAGCGGTAATTATGAGAGGCCGATTTGTTTGCAACGTTTCATTCACATTATGGATGCGTGTGTGTATTCCTGTGGTGCTGACCGTGGCGATTCGGCGCTCTGGATCGGGACACCACAAACTGGCAGGGAATGTGTAGTTCAGTTGGTTGAGCATGGCGCTTGCAACACCAGGGTTGTGGGTTCGATTCTTATGGGGGACCAGTACAAAAAATGTCAGAAACTGTATGCACTCCCTACTGTAAGTCACTCTGGATAATCACATCAATCAGACGGACCCCCAATTGAGACCAAGTCACGTGGTTTCAAATGACAATTTGTCAGTGACTGCATGGGTATGGTGAAACCTACCACAACTCTACCTACGCCATATTCTCTAAGCATCCATTTCCACTCGAAGCGAGATGTGATCCCCATAGAAGTTCAGCCATGTTTCTCAGATAGACTTCAGTTTGTACAGTAAGGAGCTCAACCAGAATGAGGATTAACCCAAAACTATATGTTTGTTTCACACACGCACGCAGGTTGCAACTGGATTACATTTTCCATATGGGAAGCTTTTCTGACTGATGGCCCATCCCAGTGAAACTGCTTACTTACCTGATTCTCAATATCTGTGCTGCAATAATCTCTAGACAAAGTAGTGGTAGTCACAAAAGCTAGCTGCACTCCTTCAGTAGCCTAGTTCGTCAAACACGATGTACCATCTGTTCGCCATTTAAACATCTCACGTTAGAATGTTGACGACCAACTGGTTCTGCGTAGGTAGGTACAGCGCTGTACACCTTTACTGTGGTAAAAATGGTTTTCATGTATGAATCTGAAACCCTTTCTGCATTTCAGAGAGTAAAAAAATGGTTTGCTTTCACATAAACAAGCTATCAAGCTCACATGTAGAATGTGTATGTGTACTAGAGGGCCCATGTCCCAATGATTGACCAGGTCCTCAAGCTGGCACTGACCATTTGGGTGAAAGTACCAGGATGTGTTCTTCTGTTTACACTTATTTGTCAGAGTGGATCAGGCACTCAACCCCTCCACAAAGGCAATCATGTGGAAATGTCCTAAGATAGGGCGTTGACTCTTTTCTGGGCAGGATATGGGACATTACCATCTGTTAAAACAGATCGAACTAACCACCCAGTGTTAACGATACAACTGTCATTGACTTGGAATGTCCTTCAGGATGTTGCTCCATTTGTAGATGTTAGCCGGCAAACTGGGTACGTAGACCCTATTAGAGCAGAACCAAGGAGGGAGATGTAATTTATGGTAAGTGTTACTATTGGATGATGTGTATACGTTTGGCTAATATGACATGTCTCTATTTGATAATTTAACTATGCAACCAAGGTTTAAAATGTAATTTGTAGAGCTAGAGTTAGGATTTGCTTTTACTGTTGTACCAGACGGTTGGTTTTCGCCATTTTACTTTACAAAAAAATCGAAATGATCCATCCATGATATGGTTAATAAAGTTTCCTTCCGATAGAAGTTAGTGTTCATTTATTCACTTTAAAGTTGTCCGTGACTGCTTTCTCACTGTTCAGTCGTGCTTTGAGATTGAAGGTTTTATACTTGGATGTCATTTTTGTTTCATGAAAATATGATCATCTGGATGGAAAACTGTTCCCCTCAGATACAATGTAGACCAAATGAATGAGACACTCCCTAAACATTCTATAGAATGGTATCCTCCTCTCTTGCTTGTATTCTTACAGAAAATCAGCCAGAAGCCACATTTCTCCTCATTAACTTGTATTGTACCATTTTAGTAATGTAGTTCAATACCACTGCAGTTAAATACTCAAACACCGAGTCATCCCAGAATGTTAGCTTTGGGTGATTTAACAGTACAGATAACTCCAGGCAATGGCAGTCCTAACTTGGAAGTGATAGGTGGGCGTAATTCATGCTTATGTAACACTCACATTGGCCTGAGGTGGCTTTCTAAAGAACACTAAATTGGCCAAACCCCGTTAGACTTCCTCCTACTCATATGTTAAATAAAGCCATCTGTTCGGTACCTCATATTGAGATGCACCACTTTGACTATTGACCAATGTTTTCCACCCCCAAAACCAAACCTAAGCGGTCAGTCCTCTAAAGGCAGGTAAGAATGCATTTTATTTAAGACATTGTACTGTAATCACTCGGTAAGTCAACAATCGAAGCCCGGTTTATTGTACACATTCACAATGTAACGCTGTTCGCCTGAGGGGAAACAATATCCACGGGAAAAGGTCAAAGCACAGTGACATACAAAAAGCCACGCCAATTTACTGTTAGACATGAACATTTGACTGACACGCACATTCCAAGGCTAATACATGTTTTCTGATGTCCCCATGCAAAGATGATTAGTCTCTAGGGAAGAGGGAGTAGCACTAAAAACTGGTGTGGGACAAGGATTAGAGATCGCATACAGAGAAGGAGATCTGGATAGGCATGCAGAGGCAAAGATCCACGAACAAAACAGCATTTTCTTCCCATTCACAACAAAACCCCAACACACATAGCGTTTACAGCGTTAAAGGCCCAGGGCTTTGGGGTGTTTTTCCTCCGTCCATGTGTCTGAAAAACCGGAGCGGGGAACAACCTCCCCAGGTTGCAGTTCAGGGCTGAGGGTTCCCTTCGTCAAGACGCCGGGGGTCCATCACACCCCAAACCCCCTCATCCAAGAGCCCTGCTCATCGCACTCTCCCAAATGTTCAGAATGGAAGGGGGGTGAGGTCCGTCTACGACCCAAAGGTTAAAGTTCAAATGCAGGGAAGCAGGAAGACTCAGGCTGGGTTAAATCTGACAGGTAGTGGATAGCCCCGGCCATACCTGGATAAGAGAGAATGGTTCATTTCAAATTCAATAAGGCGACATTACATGGCATCAACAGCAGCTAATGCTGAATTATTTCACAATTTACAACAGTCAAATACACAAGAAATCAATTAGCAAAATCTATAACTTTAAAACACATATTTGCTGTGAGTAAGGATGGAGAAAAAAACCAGGGTCTCATTACAAGCAGAGACAGTACAACCTAGGGTTGGGCCGTATACTATATGCCAGGGTATTCTGAATTACCCGCTGATTTTCCAATACAGTTTAATAAATACCTGCAGTCAACGTGTGCATTAGATAATAGATAAAGCAGATGGCGTTAATCACGTCGCCTGTTAGATTATTTTTCATTCGTGAGGTGAGTCACTCCTGCAGCGCAATTTAAGTGAGGTGATCAAGTTACACTTGTAAAAATACAAAACTGAAATACCACATTTACATAAGTATTCAGACCCTTTACTCAGTACTTCGTTGAAGCACCTTTGGCAGAGATTAGAGCCTCGAGTCTTCTTGGGTATGACACTACAAGCTTGGCACACCTGTATTTGGAGAGTTTCTCCCATTCTTCTTTGCAGATCCTCTCAAGCTCTGTCAGGTTGGATGGGGAGCGTCACTGCACAGCTATTTTCAGGTCTCTCCAGAAATGTTCAATCAAGTCCGTGCTCTAGCTGGGCCACTCAAGGACATTCAGAGACTTGTCCCGAAGCCACTCCTGCGGTGTCCTAGCGGTGTGCTTAGGTTCGCTGTCCTGTTGGAAGGTGAACCAGTCTGAGGTCCTGAGCTCTCTGGAGCAGGTTTTCATCAAGGATCTCTGTGTACTTTGCTCTTTCCCTCAATCATGACTAGTCTCCCAGTCCCTGCCACTGAAAAACATCCCCGCAGCATGATGCTGCCACCACCATGCTTCACCGTAGGGATGGTGCCAGGTTTCCTCCAGACGTGATGCTTGGCATTCAGGCCAAAGGGTTCAATCATATTTTTATCAGACTGTGGTCTGAGAGTTCTTTAGGTGCCTTTTGGCAAAATCCAAGCGGGCTGTCATGTGCCTTTTACTGGAGGAGTGAATTCCATCTGGCCACTGTTCCATAAAGGCCTGATTGGTGGAGTGCTGCTGAGATGGTTGCCCTTCTGGAAGGTTCTCCCATCGCCCCAGAGGAACTCTGGAGCTCTGTCAGAGTGACCATCCTGTTCTTGGTCACCTCCCTGACCAAGGCCCTTTTCCCCAGATTGCTCAGTTTGGCTGGGCGGGCAGCTCAAGGAAGAGCCTTGGTGGTTCCAAACTTCTTCCATTTAAGAATGATGGAGGCCACTGTTCTCTTGGGGACCTTCAAATGTGCAGAAATGCTTTGGTACCTTCCCCAGATCTGTGCCTCGACAATCCTGTCTCGGAGCTCTACGGACAATTCCTTCGACCTCATGGCTTGTTTTTTTTGCTCTGACATGCACTGTCAACTGTGGGACCTTATATAGACAGGTATGCGCCTTAGTAAATTCAATTGATTGGATATGATTTACAACAGGTGGACTCCAATCAAGTTGTAGAAACATCAAGGATGATCAATAGAAATAACCTGAGCTAAATTTTTATTCTTATAGCAAAGGGTCTGAATACTTATTTACATAAGGTACAATTTTTTTAAATATACATTTGTAATGGGGAATTGTGTATAGACTTACAAATGTGTTATTTAAACCATTTTAGAATAAGGCTGTAAGGTAACAAAATGTGGGAAAAGGAAAAGGGTCTGAATACTTTCCGAATACACTGTATATAACTACTAGGTTAACTATCTAAGATGTGCCAAATAAATCTCTCCAGCTGGGTTTTTTCTCAACTTCCTAACATTAGTGGCTAATGTTCGCTTGCAATATCAAGCTTCTTGGTAACAGCAGAGACAATCCCCTCCTGCTGTGTAATATTTATTTTGTGCGTTATACAAACAGAGTTCCCCATGAAGCTGGTTGAGAGAATGCAAAGAGCTGTCAAGGTGGCTACTTTCAAGAATGTCAAATATATATAACACTTTTTTTGGTTACTACATGATTCCATATGTGTTGTTGCATAGTTTTGATGTCTTCACTAATATTCTACAATGTAGAAAATAGTACAAATAAAGAAAAACCCTTGAATGAGGTGTGTCCAAACTTTTGACTGGTACTGTACTTGCATAACCTCATGAGCTGGGTTGTCTGTCTTGGTAGTTAATTTTTCATGCACTCGTTAGCATTTACCTAGCATCCACTATGGGGCTTCCTTAGTACTTGTTAGCATTCTGGTAGATGTTTACATGCTAATTTCTTTTGGCGCCCCCTGTCTGCACTACCGGTAATACTGTCTATCCCAGGATGGCACAGGCACGGTATGATGGCACGGAAATCAGGATACAGCCCAACCATACATGAAAGCTTGGCTTACAAATCACTCACCACTCATCATGGAGTTATTTATCATTGTGAATGAACAAAACCTTCTCAAATCTCTTTGAAATATTTCAAAGAGCTGAACATGGACTTGTAACACTGTGGGTACAACAGTAATGTGAAATATTACATGTATTCTGTTATTACATACAAGACATGAACATTCAATATTGTAGGTTGTAGAGTCAACATGGGCCCATATATTACTAATAAAATTAAGCTGCTGCAATATTTTTTACCAGACTGTATCAGTGGAAGATTAATTCAGGCAGGGATGGGAAAAGGGAGCGTACGTGTTTGTGTGTGTGTGTGTGTGAGAGAGAGAGAGAGGGAGACGAAGGGGGTCAAGACCAACCAATCACAGCCCACAAATCTACTCGGACGTGGGCAGCAACTGGTTGCCATGGAGATGTGGCGGTAAAACATCAGGCAAGACGTTTCATGTGGCTGCACACAACACGTGGAGGGGATGGGGGGGACAAAGCTGGCATAGGGAAACCTCACCAGTGGACCAATGGCAGAACCAAACAGAGGCCAATCATTGCCAAATTGAAGGTAACCTACAGTGCCTTTGGAAAGTATTCAGACCCTTTGACCTTTTCCATATTTTGTTACGTTACAGCATTATTCTAAAATTGAGAATTGTTTTAAGGATGATCAATGGAAACAGAATGCACCTGAGCTTGAGTCTCATAGCAAAGGGTCTGAATACTTATGTAAATAAAGTTTTTTTGTATAAAAACTTGTTTTCGCTTTGTCATTATGGGGTATTTGTGTGTAGATTGCTGAGGATTTGTATTTATTTAATCCATTTTAGAATAAGGCTGTAATGTAACGAAATGTGGAAAAAGTCAAGGGGTCTAACGTCTGAATACTTACCGAAGGCAATGTAATTGCCACTCTCAGAATATTTGGACTGTGCCCGTTGACAGGTTTTATGATGTAAGATCAGCCTTTCCTGACCAGCTGCTAAAGTTATCAAAGTTGACTTCACACCCTCACACAACATTTAACAGATTATAATTATAGAAAAAAAATGATTAAAATATTAAGTCAGTTATCACCCTGTCATAGTGAGGCAGAGAGCTTTAAGTCTCAGGAAGGTTCAGAGAGGTAAGAGCAAAAGCCTCACTAGCTCATTAAACATGACTTCGTGCAGAAGTCGTTGAATGCACTTCTTTTCCTAAATACATTATCAAATAATTTCACATGCCATGGAACATTAGAATTGCTAACTGAATATGTTAATCGTGTGTGAAATTTCCAGTAGTGGGTCAATCTCTCAGTTGTATTAGCAGACACTATGTGTGACAACTCTCAGTTCAGTTACAATGAGAGAGCAGGGCTCCTCAAATCTCATTAACAGAGGTACAGAGGCTCCTCTCTTATCTCCCTCTTTTACTACACTGAATGAGGGATGAGTCTAGTGGTGGAAAAAGTACACAATTGTCATACTTGAATAAAAGTAAAAAGTGAAAGTATATGTAATAAATCAAATTCCTTATATTAAGCAAACCAGATGGCACGATTTTATTTTTAAATTTACTGACACAGAGGGGCACACTCCCACTCTCACGCAAGGCTGCCCGTCATTACGCACACCTGTCACCGCCATTACGCGCAGCTGAGCTATATCGGACTCCCCTGGACGCCATTATCTTGTTGATTACCCCCTCTATATCTGTGTGCTCCTCCGTTTATTCCCTGTGTCAGCATTGACATCGGTATTGTTCCCCTGTCCAAACACTGTTCCTGTTCTGTTTCATGTCCGTTGTTTCATTAAAATGTTCACTCCCTGTACCTGCTTCTCGTCTCCAGCGTCGGTCTTTACAGAATGCTGACACCACTAAAAGAAGCATCAGGGAGTTTTGGCTTTTGTTTTGGTTGGTGATGTCGGGTCTGGGTGCCGTCGCCGATGGAACCAGGGGTGCCTCAGCTAGCTCGTCGGGCTTCCGCGCCTTAGCTAGCACGAGAGGTCTTCTTGCCTTGGTGGGCTCGGCAGGCACCCACCCCACGTCATGCTTCAGCCGGTCCAACAGTCTTGAAGGAGTTCCCACATATGCTGAGCACTTGTTGGCTGTTTAACACTTTTTTGGTTACTACACGTCTCCATATGTGTTATTTCATAGTTTTGATGTCTTAGCTATTATTCTACAATGTAGAACATAGTACAATTAAAGAAAAACCCTTGAATGAGTAGGAGTGTCCAAACTTTTGACTGGTACCGTACATATGTAAAGCAAATTCAGTCTGCATTTTCTCGGAAATTACAGAGTGGTTATTACATTGATTGAATGGGAAGAAGAGAAGGCAGGAAAATGTCACGTATTTTGGGGATGTTTCTGTCTGCTTAAGGGGTGTAAATAAAAGTTTCACCTTCAAACAGAGAGTACGGTCTGTCTGGGATTCTGCAGCCGTGGGTTCCGTAGTCCAGACACCACTCAGCAAACTGGGAAAAAATGAGGACCAATGTGATTACCGGAACATAAGGTTGAACATGAAAAACAATAGATTATGCTGTATGTTACCATACTTGGATAAATGAATAAATAAATATGTGAACCATGCATTCAGTAATTCAAAAATCCTGAGGATCGGATAAATGAATGCACAAATTAATTTATCAAAATTTATTGAGTCATTCACTGACAACCGGATTTCACACCGAGACAATACATATCGATGCAAGCAAGCGACAACGCAGACATAACACCATAACATAGGCTATATTATAAAAGCAAGAAAGCTGGAAAGCAATGAATGAAATCCGACTGAATGACTCATCATATACTGACTTTTTGTCAGTAAGAAGAATGGCCTTCAATATTGGCCAATGGTACAATACATGTCAGGATAAAGACTTCTGTGTCACAGAGTGTAGTCGTGTCTTTAGCAGGCTTGTTTAGGGCAGGCTGCCTACGCTGTACTGCATGTGTGGGCGAATACTTCCTTCCCATCTCATTCAAACAGAGGAAGAAGATCTGAAGGAGCTCCACAGCCCCTCATCACACACACACACACACACAAACGTGTTGTGTTACCTTGCAGGCGCGGTAGAGGTACTTCTTCTCCTGGGTGAGCTGGTAGAGGGTGAGGAAGGAGTAGGCGTTGCCCGCCGTGCCGTGACAGATACCGTAACCTTTCCTCAGCAGGCCTCTCTGCCAGATCACCTCCCCACACTCCACAGCATCCTTCAGGTACTTCTCATCCTTAAACACCTGGAGGGAGGGAGGAAAGGGGAGACATGACATTAGACTCATGGCCAATTCCAAACCCCATCTGAAATCCAACCCCCAACCTACCACATACACGTGTGGGGATCGGAAAGGATTTGATGTAAGAAACATGGTATTAGAGTACTTTCCTCTTGCCCTGCTATTTAGACATCTGTAATGTTCTTCATGTACACCTAATCAATGGCCCTTACATTACATAGTGAGACTGAAATAGCCAGAGATACAGTATCAAATCAATTAACTGTGTTTCAGAAAGCACATTTTACCTCATCATTTGTAACAGCGCTTTACAGATACCAAGCCTAAAACCCCAAAGAGAAAGCAATGCAGATGCAAATTGGTTAGGAAAAACTCCCTAGAAGGCAGGTGATACGCACATTGTATTCCTTCATGAAGTTAATGGACCAAAGAGACATGAAATGACCCTGCACCGCACGTGTGTGTGTGTGTGTGTGTACCCCCCTGAACGTGAGTGTGTGTATTCATGCCACACTACGACTGATGAAATACATGTTGTGTGTCAAGAGATGAAGCGTTTATCCGGGGAAATCTCCTCTCCTCACACAACACATGCTCAAAATGCTCACCACATGATCTCCATTCCTTCTTTCGCTCCTTCTATTAGTCATTTCAAAGGGAGAGTGTGCGTTTTCAGACCTGCTGTGAGTCAGCTTGTAAGAGGCCATGCTGAGCGCAGCAGAAAAACAGCCCATTACTCAATAAGACCTCTTGAAATTGACTGTGGTATTAAACCAGCGGACTAGCATGTCAAAGCTGGGATGTAGTGCTTGTTTAAATTCAGTCGGTAATCAAAGTGTGACACCGGGGCCCGTAGTGATCCTAGTGCTGATCTGGGATCAGGCCTCCACTGTCCGTATAATATCATGCATCCTACTGTGAGACGCTTTGTGAAAAGGGGCCTTGGTCCTACAGTGCACCTGATATCCACTAGGGGTCACTGTGGGTTGTGTATTTGTCCTAGGCGACGAGCCACGGCGCCGGAGCATTGAGATGCAGTAGGAGCTGTTAAGTTTGTTACCTCCAGCTATAGATTTAATTCTCTTTCCTGGGTGATTCCATGCAATTATTTGAGAGTGGCAGAGCTAGAGGCATTAGAGGAGAGGGCCTGGTTCACTGCTATCTCTCAGTCCTCTGTATGAGAGAGTAGCTGAGTGCTATAATGGAACTCATGGGGTTAGTTAACGTGATATTGATATTAGGAAAACAAACGAGCCCTAATATCGTGAGAGTGTAGTCATGAGGTTTAGAGAGCCGTGCTAGAGAGGAGAGAGAGAGGTGTTTGAGTGTTTCAATCCAAAATCCTTTCAGATCTACTTGAAGAGACATTACTACCGTGTGTGTCCCTCACCTTGTGTGCCATGATGAGCATGTGCACCACTCCTGGCGCCCCGTGGCACCAGTGCACCAGCCGGTCCGTCTCGTTGCTTAGCGACGACGGGTAGTTCCCAGAGCGGAACTTTTTGTGGCGGACGTAGTCCACACTGGGCCGCACCAACTCAGATAGGACTTCCTGGTTCACTTTAGCACTGGGCTGAGAGAGGTCGAGCAAGGGAGAGAGACAGAGAAAGAAAAAAGACCAAGAGAAAGAGATAGGGGGAGGGAGGAAAAAAAGAGGGAATGAAAGAGAGAGAGAACGAGAGATAACGAAAGAGAGAGAGAGAGAAAGGGAGAGACCGAGAGAGAGAGGAGAGGGGAGAGAGATATAGGTACCAAGTAAATAAAATCCATATCCACATCCTTTGTAGAAATATCATGGTAACAATATGGAGGCACAAGTTCAGGGGACACGAAGACAGGTGGTGTAACTATTGTGGAATACTGACATCTGATAACACAGTATGCTGAAATCTGATGATATGCATATCACAATCATCCTTATCGCGATGAACAATTAATACCCAACATATCACCTGGTCTGAAACATCCCAAGCCTTACACTTCAGCTTTAAATGCAGCAGGTTTGTCAGATGTTACATTTATGAGAGAACGTCAGGCATTTTAAAATGCGGGCCATTTTAACTGGGTTTCATTAAGAGACTAACTAAATTAAGTCAAATCAAAGAGAAATCCCTGACTCAACAGTCATTATCCCAAATAGCACTCAGCAGTGTTCAATATGCACTTGATGGGTTTTTACTGCACAGAGAGAGATGAATTAGAGGCAAGTGACAGAGAGAATTTATGACAAGGACAATCTTTTGATTTGGCTCGAGAGAAAGAAAAGAAAGACCATGCTGAGAAACATGGCCTACGGGAGAGAAGACTGCTGTTAGATAATAACACAGCCAGAGACAGGGAGGGAGGGAGCTGTTGGATATGAATACTGTCAGGGAGGAGGAGAGGAGGAGGAAGGAAGGAGAGAGGACTGCTATTAACGAAAATTACAGCCAGAAAGAGAGGAAGAAGGAGAGAACTGCTGTTGAAGAATATTACAGTCAGAAAGAGAGGAAGAGGGAGAGGACTGCTGTTAAAGAATATTACAGCCAGAAAGAGAGGAAGAGGGAGAGAACTGCTGTGAAAGAATATTACAGCCAGAAAGAGAGGAAGAGGAGGGAGAGGACTGCTGTTAAAGAATATTACAGCCAGAGAAGGAAGGATGGAGGAGAGAAGACTACCGTTAGAGAATGTTGGAGTGAGGGAGATCAGACAGAAAGGAGAGAGCGTCTGTTAGACATTAGACAGAAAGGAGAGGAGGAAAAAGGATGAAGCAGGAGAGAGGGAAGAGAGAGAGCTACTGTTACTAATCGGAGAGAAGAGAAAGAAAGGAAGGATGGATGGTTGGAAGACGGGTGTGTGTGTGTGTTACGTCTGAGTATAGGTGTAGCAGAGCATGTCCACGTGCGTCACAATGACGCACCGCACTTATTCTCACACATGCTCACACACATGCACGCACGCACACACACACTGCATTGCTCTAACACACAGGGAAGATAATGCATATACACAATCTATTTACTCAAAGCAGCTGGGCACACACACACACACACACACACACAGAGAGCAAATGGTAGTGGTTATCATCGAACACAAAAAGGAATCAAGTTGTTAACATTGATAACTGTGTGCCCTGAGAGTGAGTTGGCAAAAACATTTTGAAATTGAGCCTTTTAGAGCGAGAAACACAGGCCTAAATGGAGGTAGTCCAACAGCTTGGGGATTACTAAATAATTCATTTCCTGTTGGGTTCGGTCCAGGCCGCTATCAGGGACATTTGCAGGGCACTGTTCTCGTGGTTACGGGTACGCCAATGCCAGATAGGAGTTGTTACAAGGCAAAATCTATATGAGCTTTCAGTTGTGCAACAGGGGACAACAATGCATCACAGGTAGTGGCAGAGATGCTCTGGTCCCTCGTTCACATATGAGGGCGGGAGGGTTTATCAGGGAGTGCTGCAGCACCCTCAACACCCCTACTTCCCACGGCTATGTTTCACATTTCAAAGAGTGATCGATAGATAGATGGAAACAAACTTTCATAAGTTCCAAATAAGACGTGTCCAATTTTGGATTGGGAGCCCCTTGTAAATGCTCGGGGGAGAAATACTCACACGAACGGGCGTACTAGCGTACGCCTACACACACATCTTTGTAATTTAGCAGACACTCTTATCGAGCGACTCACAGTTAGATGCATTGATCTTAAGGTAGCTAAGAGAGACAACCGCAGTCATAGTAAGCCAATATCTTCCTCATTAAGAATCTATCAGCAAAGTCAGTGCTAGTACATACTGTACACACACACACACACACACACAATTCCCAGGCCTGCGGTTGTTTACATGCATTTCCTAGTTTGGCTGGTGGCAGTCCTTCCTCTGTTCATGTTTTAATGAGGGTCGTGTGGGTCTCAAATATTTGCAAAGCTGTAAACACCTACGGTGTGTGTGTGTGTGTGTGTGTGTGTGTGTGTGTGTGTGTGTGTGTGTGCCATAGCCCTATAGAGTTTGAAAGGGGGAAGAGGTGGGGGTACAGAGCCCTGTGGCTCCAGTCATCGGGAGCATTTCAATAGTCTAACGTGGCTTCCTCTCCTCGCTTCCTTCCCTTCTACTGATAGTTGAAAGCAACATGGCAGGTCCATTGCTAGTTAATGATTACCAGTAGAGCCGTCCTGTATGGCTCAGTTGGTAGAGCATGACGCTCGCAACTTGGATTGCCATCCATCTTTAAAATGGACGCACATGACTGTAGGTGGCGTTGGATAAAAGGGTCTGCTAAATGCCATATATTATATTACAGATCTAAAAAAGTCCCCAGTGCAACCTGGGAACTGGTTGTGGGCGGCATCATTACTCCCAATCACCGCCCTCCTCCCCAGGGGCAGATGATGCATGGCCAGCCAATCCCAAGAGAGGAGAGGCATGCTGATAGTGCCAGCACTACAGGAGGATCATGGAAACATTTCTAAAAGAGAAGAGAAGCACATGGCCCAGCACAGATAGAACGCTGACCACTCTCCACTGGGGATCAAAGATAAGCTACTTTCCTCCACTCTGGCCTTTAAAAACTCTGAGAGGCAGATTACATATCCAACACATGGTCCCATGGCCTCTGACAGCCTCTGGAAGCCTCCAATACTAATGGGTGAAGATAGGGATTAGGACTAGCTAGCCTCCATAGGTGGCTGGTGTCATCATGGAATCTTCTATGGTGGCTTGTAAGCCGTCCTGGCCTTACTTTTTGTCATAGATACCATTGAGTTACATGGACTTTTAATTTATTGGTTGTGTAATTACATTGTAAATACACAGTAATTAGGCTATTTTGTATATATCTTTCATTGTACAACTGAGCAAAGATATTCTAGTTACCAAATAGCTGCAGATAAACTAGATAAAGTTAGGCTAATGTAAGGGGTTCCCTTAACCTACATAGTTACTCTGCATGTGCAGAGCCGTGGTGTAGTGGGAACACCTACATTATATACACAGAGTGCACAAAACATTAGGAACGCTTTCTTAACATTGAGTTGCACCCCCTTTGGCCCTCAGAACAGCCTCAATTCATCGGGGCTTGGACTCTACAGGGTGTCGAAAGCGTTCCACAGGGATGCTGGCCCATG
This sequence comes from Salvelinus alpinus, assembly GCF_045679555.1. Classification (NCBI taxonomy): domain Eukaryota; kingdom Metazoa; phylum Chordata; class Actinopteri; order Salmoniformes; family Salmonidae; genus Salvelinus; species Salvelinus alpinus. Next base: position 27,150,794 of record NC_092095.1, on the reverse strand, counting down.
TTGACTCCAATGCTTCCCACAGTTGTGTCAAGTTCTCTGGATGTCCTTTGGGTGGTGGACCATTCTTGATATGCACGGGAAACTGTTGAGCGTGAGAAACTCAGCAGCGTTGCAGTTCTTGACACACTCAAACCGGTGCGCCTGGCACCATACCCCTTTCAAAGACACAGAAATAATTTTGTCTTGCCCATTCACTCTCTGAATGGCACACATACACAATCCATGTCTCAAGGCTTAAAAATCCTTCTTTAACCGGTCTCCTTCATCTACAATGATTGAGGTGGATTTAACAAGCAACATCAATAAGGGATAATAGCTTTCACCTGGATTCACCTGGTCAGTCTATGTCATGGAAAGAGCAGGTGTCCTAATGTTTTGTGCACGTATAACGAAATCTTGTGCAGAAATATATTTCTTAAATCCATCATAAAACTTCTCCTCCCTGACTAATTTAACTAATGGAGGCACATCAGTGTTACAAGCACCATGGGGGAACAAAACAACTTACAAATTATTTTAAATAGGTTATTTTCCCCTAAAATATAAAAATGTATCGAGGTACACCCGCACCTGCCATAAAATCCAAGAACATCATTAAAAAAGCATATTAATCCATACAAAAAGCGAATGAATCCATATTAATCCACCGTGGTAATGGGAGCGTAGGAGGTTGATGCCACTCTAGGATCTCATTATGGGATGTTGTTGTTCGGATCCTGAATAATTGATCTTTTTTTATTTCCTGTGATAAATGATTAATCAATTCAGGTGAGGGCTAATCCATCTCCTGGGTGAATTTAGATTACACATCATGATCATAAACAGCATCTCGCTGAAACAAAACATGGATATAAGCCAACCAGGAACCAGCGGTTTTAGCATGAGTCCCAAATCCCCGGGAGATACTATGAAAACCTGCAGACTTACAGATAGGGAAATAGGGATACCTAGTCAGTTGTACAACTGAATGCATTCAACTGAAATGTGTCTTCCGCATTTCGGAGCATCAGAATGAAAAGATCTGGTATCGGATTAGGAGCAACTCCCTTAAAGAAAAGCGGTAAATAAATTATATTATTAGAAACATGGAATAAGAGACTTACTACAGTGCCTTTGTATGCTATACTGTAATACCTTGTAATATGCATTAATGAGACAGCAGTCAAATCTACTTACTGATTGATATCACATGCTAAAGATAATGTTTAAAGATAATGTGTTCAACTCACCTGCATCAGCATACAGTAGATGCCCGCCAGACCATGGGCGGCGCCAACGTACTGCTTCTTGTGCCACTCGTAGAGCAGTGGGCACTTCTCCGCCTTCTTCTCCTCTTTGGCCATGTTCTTCCCCGACTCCAAGATGGCCGTCACAACCTGCAAAGACACCAACAGGAAGTGGGTTAGCCTCCCTCCCGTCTGTTTCAATAGGTTTGGAAGAGATACTGTACTTGCATGTGAGACCCCGTCCAAAGACACTAACTACCGTAACTAACAAACAGCAAAGTTCAACGGGTCAATTCTCATTTGCATTCCTGTCAGTTGAATTGAACACGACAGTTTCTCCATGGGAGTGCAATTAAACCCCTGAATTGATTGATATCTCCAAGAGAGAGACGGAGAAACAGAATGGAAATGTGATTTGACAGATCTCTGCTGCTGCTCCCTCTACCCTGCTGTTAGTATGCAGACTAGAGGTTGAGAAAGAGAGAAAGAAAGAAAAGGTGCGTGCGTCTGAACACACATGTGCACGCGCATTGGTATGCACTAGTACCCGTTGAACAGAACAGGAGGGACGCAGGCAGGCAGGCAGCAGACAGACATGTCCTGGTGTTTTACACACACACGTCCAAGAAGTCTAAACTCTGTCTGTAGAGCACTTTACAATCACTTCCTCCCTCACATTCTGGGCTGAGGACACACACATCCTGGGCTGAAGCCCTCTACCCCCAGAGCCAGACACCTAATGCCAGCACCCCCCTATCCACATCGATGGGACCGCAGTGGAGAAGGTGGAAAGCTTCAAGTTCCTCGGAGTACACATCACTGACAAACTGAAATGGTCCACCCACACAGACAGTGTGGTGAAGAAGGAGCAACAGCGCCTCTTCAACCTCACTAGGCTGAAGAAATTTGGCTTGGCCCCTAAAACCCACAAACTTTTACAGATGCACAATTGAGAGCATCCTGTCGGGCTGTATCACCGCCTGGTACAGCAACTGCACCGCCCACAACCACAGGGCTCTCCAGAGGGTGGTGCTGTCTACCCAACGCATCACCGGGGGCAAACTACCTGCCCTCCAGAACACCTACAGCACCCGATGCCATTGTCTGTTCACCCCGCAATCATCCAGAAGGCGAGGTCAGTACAGGTGCATCAAAGCTGGGACAGAGAGACTGAAAAACAGCTTCTATCTCAAGGCCATCAAACTGTTAAATAGCCATCACTAGCACCTTAGACTTGAAATCCCTGGCCCCTTTAATAATGGAACACTAGTCACTTTAATAATGTTTACATATTTTGCATTACTCATCTCATATGTATATACTGTATCTTAGTCTATGCCGCTCCAACATTGCTCGTCCAAATATTTATATATTCTTAATTCCATTCCTTAACTTTAGATTTGTATGTATTGTTGTGAAATTGTTAGATATTACTTGTTAGATATTACCTCACTGTTGGAGCTAGAAACACAAGCATTTCGCTACACCCGCAATAACATCTGTTAAACACGTGTATGTGACCAATAAAATGTGATTTGTACTCCATACTGATCAGGGTGGGGATTTCATGATGATGACTAATGATTGTAAAGCAGATAAAAGACATGGCTTTGCATAATAACTGATTCATATCATTATAGGTTTAATGAACTTGCAGCTGCAGTATTTACGTCTCTTTGCCAGGTGGCTTGGCGTATTAGACACTTAACTGACAGGGGGAGAAAATGGTTTAATACACCGTATCATTTTGGAGGGGTTCTGTAAAAAAGTAGAATAAAAAGGTAGCCTGGCATTTACACAAGCGTGTTAAAATGCTTTCCCCACACACACACACATCAAATTGTACTTGTCACAATCGCCCGAATACAACTGGTAGACTTTACCGTAAAATGCTTGCTTACAAACCCTTCCCAACAATGCAGAGTTAAAAAAATGTAAATACAAGAGATATAAAATAAAAAACACAAGAAGAGAAATATATACACATGCAGCACCAGATCATTGTGCAGAGGTACGAGGTATTTGAGGTAGATACTGTATGTACATGAAGGCAGGGTAAAGTGACCAGGCATCAAGACAGATAATAATTAGAGAAAAAATAAAGAACAGAGCAGGAAATTAGTGTAAAAGTGTGTGTGTGTAATGTATGTGTGTGTGTGGGTTTTGTGTGGGAGTGTCAATTTCGTGTGAGTAAATGGTTTGTGTATATATATATATATATATATATATACAGTGGGGAGAACAAGTATTTGATACACTGCCGATTTTGCAGGTTTTCCTACTTACAAAGCATGTAGAGGTCTGTAATTTTTATCATAGGTACACTTCAACTGTGAGAGACGGAATCTAAAACAAAAATCCAGAAAATCACATTGTATGATTTTTAAGTAATTCATTTGCATTTTATTGCATGACATAAGTATTTGATCACCTACCAACCAGTAAGAATTCCGGCTCTCACAGACCTGTTAGTTTTTCTTTAAGAATCCCTCCTGTTCTCCACTCATTACCTGTATTAACTGCACCTGTTTGAACTCGTTACCTGTATAAAAGACACCTGTCCACACACTCAATCAAACAGACTCCAACCTCTCCACAATGGCCAAGACCAGAGAGCTGTGTAAGGACATCAAGGATAAAATTGTAGACCTGCACAAGGCTGGGATGGGCTACAGGACAATAGGCAAGCAGCTTGGTGAGAAGGCAACAACTGTTGGCGCAATTATTAGAAAATAGAAGAAAATAGAAGAAGTTCAAGATGATGGTCAATCACCCTCGGTCTGGGGCTCCATGCAAGATCTCACCTCGTGGGGCATCAATGATCATGAGGAAGGTGAGGGATCAGCCCAGAACTACACGGCAGGACCTGGTCAATGACCTGAAGAGAGCTGGGACCACAGTCTCAAAGAAAACCATTAGTAACACACTACGCCGTCATGGATTAAAATCCTGCAGCGCACACAAGGTCCCCCTGCTCAAGCAGGCGCATGTCCAGGCCCGTCTGAAGTTTGCCAATGACCATCTGGATGATCCAGAGGAGGAATGGGAGAAGGTCATGTGGTCTGATGATTCAAAAATAGAGCTTTTTGGTCTAAACTCCACTCGCCGTGTTTGGAGGAAGAAGAAGTATGAGTACAACCCCAAGAACACCATCCCAACCGTGAAGCATGGAGGTGGAAACATCATTCTTTGGGGATGCTTTTCTGCAAAGGGGACAGGACAACTGCACCGTATTGAGGGGAGGATGGATGGGGCCATGTATTGCGAGATCTTAGCCAACAACCTCCTTCCCTCAGTAAGAGCATTGATGATGGGTCGTGGCTGGGTCTTCCAGCATGACAACGACCCGAAACACACAGCCAGGGCAACTAAGGAGTGGCTCCGTAAGAAGTATCTCAAGGTCCTGGAGTGGCCTAGCCAGTCTCCAGACCTGAACCCAATAAAAAATCTTTGGAGGGAGCTGAAAGTCCGTATTGCCCAGCGACAGCCCCGAAACCTGAAGGATCTGGAGAAGGTCTGTATGGAGGAGTGGGCCAAAATCCCTGCTGCAGTGTGTGCAAACCTGGTCAAGAACTACAGGAAACGTATGATCTCTGTAATTGCAAACAAAGGATTCAGTACCAAATATTAAGTTCTGCTTTTCTGATGTATCAAATACTTATGTCTTGCAATAAAATGCTAATTAATTACTTAAAAATCATACAATGTGATTTTCGGGATTTTTGTTTTAGATTCCGTCTCTCACAGTTGAAGTGTACCTATGATAAAAATTACAGACCTCTACATGCTTTGTAAGTAGGAAAACCTGCAAAATCGGCAGTGTATCAAATACTTGTTCTCCCCACTGTATATATATATATATATAGTTTCGTGAGTGTGCATAGGGTTGTGCAAGACAGAGTCAGTGCAGGTAGTTTGGGTACCATTAATTGACTATTTAGCAGTTTTATGGCTTGGGGGTAGAAGCTGTCTCGGAGCCTGTTGGTCCAAGAGCCGATGCTCTGGTACCGTTTGCCGGATGGTAGCAGAGTGAACAGTCTACGGCTTGAGTGGCTGGAGTCGAGCAATTTTTCGGGCCTTCTTCTGACACCGCCTGATATAGCGGTACTGGATGGGAGGGAGCTCGGCTGTCGTGATGTACTAGGCTGTCCGCACTACCCTCTGTAGATCTTTGCGGTCAAGGGCGGTGTGATGCAGCCAGTTAAGATACTCTCGATGGTGCAGCTGTATAACTTTGAGGATCTGAGGGCCCATGCCAAATCTTTTCAGCCTGCTGAGGGGAAAGAGGCGCTTGCCGTGCCCTCTTCACAACTGTGCGGGTGGACCATGTTAGGTCCTTAGTGATGTGGACGCCAGGGAACTTGAAGCTCTCAATCCGCTCCACAACAGCCCCTTTGACATGGGGGTGTGTGCTCCCCTCTTTCTCCTATAGTCCACGATCAGCTCCGTGGTCTTACTGATGTTGAGGGAGAGGTTGTTGTCCTGGCACCACACTTAAGTCTCTGACGTACTCCCTGTAAGCTGACTCATCGCAGACTGATCAGGCCTACCACCATTGCGTCGTCAGCAAACTTGATTGTGTTGGAGTCGTGCATGGCCACGCAGTCGTGAGTGAACAGGGAGTACAAGAGAGGACTAAGTACACACCCCTGAGGAGCCCCCGTGTTGAGGGTCAGCGTGGCAGAGGTGATGTTGCCTACCCTTACCACCTGGGGCCGGCCCTCAGGAAGTCCAGGATCCAGTTGCAGAGGGAGGGGTTGAATCCTAGGGTCCCTAGCTTGGTGATGAGCTTGGAGGGGACTATGGTGTTAAATGCTAGGATGGTGTTGGTGTGTGCCATGACCAGCCTTTCAAAGCACTTCATAATTACAGATTGCAGAGTGCTACAGGGGGATAGTTATTTAGGCAGGTTACCATGGATGTCTTGGGAACGGGGACAATAGTGGTCAACTTGAAACCTGTTGGAATTACAGACTGGGACAAGGATAGATTTAAAATGTCTGAAGCCACTTTGCCAGCTGGTCTGCGCATGCTTTGAGAAAGTGCCCTGGTATTCCATGCGGCCTTGTGATTGTAAACCTGTTCAAATGTTTTGCTCACATGGGCCCAGAGAGCGAGATCCCAGTCATTTGGAAAACAGAGGCTTTCACGCAAGGCACAGTGTTATATTCCTCGAAGCGAGCAAAAAAATGCATTTACATTTACATTTAAGTCATTTAGCAGACGCTCTTATCCAGAGCGACTTACAAGTTGGTGCATTCACCTTATGATATCCAGTGGAATATCCAGTGGAACAGTGGATATCCAGTGGAACATTTAACTCGTTTGAGAGTTCTGCGTCGCTGGGCAACTCATGCCTGGGTTTCCATTTGTAATCTGTTATCGTCCTAAAGCCCTGCCATATACGACAAGCATACGCCGCCGGTGTAATAGGATTCCACCTCCTATATTGTCTTTTTGCATGTTTGATGTCTCGGAGGTCATAGCGAGTTTGCTTGTATGCGTCCATGTCCGTGTCCCGTTCCTTGTAAACAGTAACTCTAGCCTTTGGTCCAGCGCGGATATTCCCTGTTTTTGGTTTGGATACGCTCTTATAGTCACTGTGGTGACAACATTGTCTATGCATTTATTGATGAAGCCGATGACTCGGGGTAAACTCATCAATGCTATTGAATTAATCCCAGAGCATATCCCAGTCTGTACTAGCAAAACAGTCTTGTAGCCTCGCGTCTGCTTAATCCGACCACTTCCGTATTGAGCGCATCACTGGTGCTTCCTGTTTGAGATCTTGTTTGTAAGCAGAAGAATGGAGTCCTGGTCAGATTTGCCAAAGGGAGGATGAGGGAGGGCCTTGTGTGCTTTTCTCTGGGTAGAATAAAAGTGGTGTAGAGTTTCTGCCCCCCTAGTGGCGCAGAAGACGTGTTGGTGGAAGTGAGATAGGACGGTTTTAAGTCTCCCCGCGTTAAAGTCTCCGCCTACCAGAAATGCTGCCTCTGGGTGAGCATACAGTTTATTGGGTGCCAGTGTGGTGTAGGCTTGGGGCGGGATGTAGACAGACGTGATAATTACAGATAAGAACTCTCTTGGTAGATAAAAGGATCTGCAGCTTACCATGAGTTATTCTATATCAGGAGTACAAACACTCGAGATTTCCTTCACACTTGAAGCAGCACACCAGTTGCTATTTATGAGAAAAAAAACACTCCACCTCCTTTCGACTTCTCCAAAGCCGCTGTACGATCCTGACGCTGCATGGAGAATCCCCCAAATAGTACGTGCATAGCGTCATCATCCAGCCACGTTTCAGTAAGACATAATATTGCAGCTTTTCAAATCTCTTGACTCTCGAACAAAGCTCATCCATCTTCTTCACGAGTCACTGGACACACACACACCCACCTCCTCTACACACACACAGCAGAATGACAGACAAGTGCAACCCCCCCCCACACTCTTATTCAAATGAGGTTCTGTCTTCTTTTGAAAGGAGAAAAAAGGGTGTGATATGGATTTCCTTTAAGTGAACTGGAGCTGTTGGCCAGGGAGCTGCTGAGCTATGGATAAGCTGCTGTATAGATCTGTTTCTATAGAGGGAGGGAGGGATGTGCTGAGGGAGCACTGTGGTGGCAGTATGGATCTATGGGAGTGTAGGGCCTTATAAAATCTGCGTTGCGGAAAACCTAGATGGCGTCACGGAATCCAGACATTAAAAGCGGAATTCAACAATATATTTCTTTTTTTATTGAAATGAGTAGGAAATCAACTAACACTGCTAACCAAACAACGGTCTCTGGCTCGTGCCTAGTTGAATTTAAGGGTAACTACACCCAGACCTCAAAAGTGGTCTCCTGATGTGGTTTAACCATTGTTGTGGACAAGCATTGTTGTTTTCCAATAAAAAAATATTTTGAGAGCGAAAACCTGAAGAAAACAGAAACCTGGGAAAAACAAAACGAAGAAAAGGGCAAAACAAAACGAAGAAAAGGGCATTGGGGAAAAACGGAATCAGGCAACAACAAAACATACCAATATTATAGGGCCTAGGAGTGAGCGTGTGTGTGTGTGTGCGCGCGCTCTCATCGTAAATCCACCTTGTCATAAAGGGAAGGGCTGCTGCAGTACTCTCTCTCCCGACTCCCTCCCGCACAGTCATATCCCTGGAGACGGTGAACTGGGGGCTGCACAGGGGGAAACTGCAGACTCAGGGCCATTTCTGCTCTGTGGCAACCACACTCAGCACTCTGAACTCCCCCTAGGTCCCCTGGGAAGGGCTGTGTCAGTGAGGCAGGAGAGGCAGGCAGGGCAGTGCTACACTGGAGAGGAGGGACCGATAGCTCAATGGTCCTCACTAACCAAACTTAAAAAAGACAGAACTTCTAATAGGGTACTACACTGACCAGCAAATAGTGATGGCTATAATATAGCTCCAGCACCATCAGATTGTTCCATCAACGTAGAACAGTAGGAATAGGTCTGTTCAGGTCTGTCGCAAGAACGACCAGAGACGAGTGCTGTGCAATCACAGGTTCCTAGATCCACAATCATGGCATTACTGTCAACCATAGTCTCCCAAGCAACCTCCATTCATTACCATCCATAGTCTCCCAAGCAACCTCAATTCATTACCATCCATAGTCTCCCAACCAACCTCCATTCAATACCAATCTTAATGTGTTGTGAAAAGTGTTATGAAATGTAATGTCATATTTTAAACTGTATATAACTGTCTTAATGTTGCTGGACCCCAGGAATCGTAGCTGCTGCCTTGAGAGCAGCTAATGGGGATTCTTCATAAATACAAATCTTACAGTCTCAACCAACCTCCATTCAATTCCAGCTTTTCTCTGGAGGCCAGGAATAAGTTGGGTGAATTTTGGCCCATTCCTCCTGACAGAGCTGGTGTAACTGAGTCAGGTTTGTAGGCCTCCTTGCTCGCACACGCTTTTTTCAGTTCTGCCCACAAATTTTCTATAGGATTGAGGTCAGGGCTTTGTGATGGCCACTCCAATACCTTGACTTTGTTGTCCTTAAGCCATTTTGCCACAACTTTGGAAGTATGCTTGGGGTCATTGTACAATTGGAAGACCCATTTGCGACCAAGCTTTAACTTTCTGACTCTACAGCGCCGTTGGCTGGTCGTCATTGACCTTGCGTAGGCTTAAACACCGGTATACACTGATTTATAAAGGCCCTATTTGGGTAAAATACCACTTTCACTGTTCTTTTTTAAAAATCAGGTCGGTAAATAAATATCAACTACGGTCCCATTCTCATTTGCTTTTAACAGTACCAAGAACTAGAACAGGTCACGGTAGAAAAAGTTTTAGTTACTCAGCTCCGTGGTCCTGGAATTCTCTCCAAAACATTTAAAAATGTAATGAGTTTAAACACTTGATTGGTGTAAAAATCATAGAAGAGTGTAATTGTCTTTAGGACAGCTTTATTTTTGTTGTGACATATTGGTTTTGTTTTAATGTAATTGTTGTATGTGTGTCTATAGTTTTGATTAGTGTTGTGTTGGTGTATGTAACTTGTTTTGTCTGAAACTTTGTTCCCCCTGCTGCTACTGGACCAGGTCTCTCTTGAAAAATAGATGTTATCTCAATGAGAAAAACCTGTATAAATAAAGGTAAAAAATGTTTTTGTCTCAACCAACCTCCATTCAATACCAACCTTAAAGTCCCTCAACCAATCTCCATCCATTCACAACTCCTCTCATTCACACCATTGTAACTCCTCTCCAAATCCCTCGCCTCTAAAACACACACAACACATTAATTCACAGGGCCTCATTCATAAGCCATCAAATTGTTTCACCCACAGGGAAGGCTATGTAATTTAGTGTGAATTAATTTGTTTATAGAACTAATTAAATCACAGCCTAGCACATCAAACAAACGCCCACAGCTGTTCGGAAAGACGTCAAAGGGAAGAATTGTTGTGACTAGATTGACACACTGCTCTAGTCTATGTGGTCTGAGATAGGAGCTGTGTCTGTCTGTGTGTTCATCTCGTGTTGCTGTACAGCTATGGCAAAATGGGATTAGTTAAGTAAGCTCTCGTTTGGCTAGAGGCAAAAAGTGAAGGCAAAAAACAGACCAGAACAATAGAGATAGAATAGAGATAGAGAGGGGGTGGCAGGTGTGCGTGCGTGTGACTCATGAACATTATCAAGTGTGTGTCTTCTTTCTAAGACGGGGTGGCGCCTTGGAAGCAAAGGAACTTTTCCACCTTTTCCCCTCATTCTGATGTTTTTCCAAAATAGATGTCACAAGAGTAGGTGTATGGCTATGTGCAAAGTGCAAAATAAAACGAACATTTGAAAAACACAAACGCTGCTCTCTTTCCCTGTAAGCTCAGACTCCCTCGCCACAAAGCTGTCAACTGCAGAATGAAATGAAGGAATGTTCAAACACAAGAAAAGGAGAGAGAGAAAACAACAAGAGGGAACTGGAGACACGTCGAGAACAGCCAGTCAGCAGATTGTATATTTGTCCTTTCATACTGCAGAAGAAAGAACCAGCAGATCATTATGAGATGGGTTGTTTCAGTTCATTTACACAAAGCACCATAAACTGAATATAAAAAAATGTAAATTAAAAAATGTAAAAGTGAAACAAGTAGTATTAACCCTCCAAAAGAACAGCTATCAAAGTCACAGTTTTGTAACCCATGAAGGTTGTGTGTCTCTGTATAAAACACACATTCTCCTTGACAGGCACCTCATCTAACCCCATGATGCTGAGACAAATTGCAGGGCTGTGCCTGCCCAAAAACATAAAATACTAATATTAAAACTAAATTCGTGACAACTTTATTCCTATATTTGTCCTAATAATATACCTGTCCGATCGGGGCCCCAGAAATGTACAGGCCATTTGTCAACGGTGTACTGTAGCATTGCTTAGTTGGTATGCTGGAGATGACAGGTGCGGTAGTGGATAAATTCACTCTCCCAGTTGTGTTCTGCAGTGGGGATTCAACTACTATACTGTATTTATAGGGCTGGAGGAAATCCATCATTTGGAGGATGCAAGGAAACCAACAGTATGACAAAGGACAGGGATGGGATGAGTGTGACTGTGTGCATGCAAGTGCAAGAAATCCACATAACATGTGCAAAACTGTGCAATAAGCAACGGTAGAACAAAAAATAGATATACCTGCTTCAGCTCATGCACAAGGGTGGGGGTTGTGAAATCTCTCTGTGGGTTACAGTGCACTAACTGGTGAATTGATATACAGTACGTGGACACTAGGGCTGTCTCCTGCTGCAGCTACAACCGCAGAACATCAACGGTGTTTATCACGCTGTCCGTGTTGCTGAAGCTGTAACATAATTACAGCCATTTCTGACTGAAAAGTTATGTTACCAAAATCCCTAATTTGTTTAGGGAAAACATTACTTATTCCCTCAACCTTTGCTCTCTTTATGTGACAAATGTATGCATTGCATGCATGTAACCAATAGTGCCTGACCTATAGCATAGTAATCACATCAATAAATTGGTTATAGCAAACTACAAACACGAGACAGCAAAATGGATGCAGAGGACGTGACATATAAACTCGAAATGGGGGAATGTTTACTGTTTGCTCAGGAGGTAAAGGGAAAGTCAGATGTGTGGAATAAATTGGACTAGTTGCGGAAAATACTGGAGATCAAGAAAAAGAAGGTAAGGAGCAAGCACTGCATGCATATTATGTGTGCCAAACAGGTGCTGTTAGATTACGATATCATTTTTCTGAACGTTCGGAACAATGTACACAACACTAAATAAATCATAAGCGTACCAGAGTCTGCAATTCTATATATATATTTTTTGTAAAGCCTTTATTAATGCAAAGACTAAAAACAGTCGCATTCATTCCTGAATGCAATTTCAAGAAATGGAAAGGTTTATTTTTTGTTTAGACAAATTATTCACGGGTCCCTTTGTTAATTTAAAAACGAATATGCTTGGTTGCATTTCCAATCATGAATGACTTGTATGCTGTGTGATGACATTAACAAATTAATGACTGATTGATACAGTAGCCTATATAAGTATTGAAATATAGGTCGAAGTAAGATGCGGTATTAAGACTAAACTGGATGCGGTCGAGCCTACAGCTCGATGGTGGTTATACAAGGCTGCTATTCTAAGCCTACTAATGATAATGACATAACTTTTTATTAGAATGATGATCATAATTATAACAATAATGAGAAATTTAATTTTTTGGACCATTTGAAAGTGTAAACACTATATCAGTAATAACAACATACCTGAGGCTGTTCTAACAACAACAACAAAAAAGTGTAAAGCCTTTATTACAGCATAGCAAAGATTAAAAACAGACGAATGTGAAATTGTTTCTCATGTTTTGGTTGCACGAGGCTTGGTGCACACAGTAGGCTATTAAAACAAACACTCCAACAGGCAACAGAAGCAGGATCTGTCTTATTTCTGTTGATATACAGTACCAGTCAAAAGTTGACGCCTACTCATTCAAGGGTTTTTCTTTAAATTTTTACTATTTGATACATTGTAGAATAGTGAAAAAATTGTGAAAAACTATGAAATAACACATATGGAATCACGTGGTAACCAAAAAAAAGTTTTAAACAAATCAAAATAAAATGTTAGTCTTCAAAGTAGCCACCCTTTGCCTTGATGACAGCTTTGCATTCTCTCAACCAGCTTCATGAGGTACTCACCTGGAATGCTTTTCCAACCGTTTTGAGGGAGTTCCCACATATGCTGAGCACTTGTTGGCTGCTTTTCCTTCACTCTGCAGTCCAACTTACCCCAAACCATCTCAATTGGGTTGAGGTCGGGTGATTGTGGAGGCCAGGTCATCTGATGCATTACTCCATCACTCTCCTTCTTGGTCAAATAGCCCTTACACAGCCTGGAGGTGTGTTTTGGATCACTGTCATGTTGAAAAACAAATGATAGTCCCACTAAGCACAAACCAGATGGGATGGCGTGTCGTTGCAGAACGCTGTGGTAGCCATGCTGGTTAAGTTTGCCTTGAATTCGAAATAAAATTACTGACACCACTTCCTCCATGTTTCACAGTGGGAACCACACATGCGAAGATCCGTTCACCTACTCTGCGTTTCACAAAGACACAGCGGTTGGAACCAAAAATCTCACATTTGGACTCATCAGACCAAAGGACAGATTTCCACCGGTCTAATGCCCACTGCTCGTGTTTCCAAGCAAGTCTCTTCTTATCGTGTCCTTTAGTAGTGGTTCTTTGCAGCACTTCGACCATGAAGGCCTGATTCACGCATTCTTCTCTGAACAGTTGATGTTGAGATGTGTCTGTTACTTGAACTCTGTGAGGTGCAATCTGAGGTGCAGTTATTTGCCAATTTCTGAGGCTGGTAACTCTAATGAACTTATCCTCTGCAGCAAAGGTAACTCTGGGTCTTCCTTTCCTGTGGCGGTCCTCATGAGAGCCAGTCACATCATAGAGCTTGATGGTTTTTGCGACTGCACTTATAGAAACTTTAAAAGTTCTTGAAATTTTCCGGATTGACTGACCTTCATGTCTTAAAGTAATGATGAACTGTCATTTCTCTTTGCTTATTTGAGCTGTACTTGCCATAACATGGACTTGATCTTTTAACAAATAAGGCCATCTTCTGTATACCACCCCTACCTACCTTGTCACCACACAACTGATTGACTCAAACGCATTAAGGAAAGAAATTCTACAAATCAACTTTTAACAAGGCACACCTGTTAATTGCTGGTGACGCAGGTGACTACCTCATGAAGCTGGTTGAGAGAATGGTTTTGGTTACTACATGATTCAATATGTGTTATTTCACAGTTTTGATGTCTTCACTATTATTCTACAACGCAGAAAATAGTAAAAAATTAAGAAAAACCCTTGAATGAGTTGGTGTGTCCAAACTTTTGACTGGTTCTGTATATCGATGATTTATAAAGCCAGGCACATTTAACAGTTAGGCTATTGATTATAGATCCAAGTTGAGATTTCCTCTCTCCTCACTTTTCTTAGACAATAAGGCAAGGGCTGTTGTCTCGTCTCCTAATGCCGCTGCTGCCTCCGCCGCATTGTTCTCAACACCAACATGCTGGTTAACGTTGCTATTATGCACATAGCAACATGGTCTAGGAAAAGACGCCAATTCAACAGCGCACTTCAACCACTATTCAACCACTATCCAACGGGGGAGAAAGTGCATTTGTTATGAAATCATATAATTTTATTTTTGCACCATAGCTCTTACATAATTTAATCATATACAATTTCAGTAGCACACGCCTTAGTGACGGACTGTGCCATCTCCACAGCCTCCGCAATGGATTAGTGCATTCAGACAGGCACGAATCAGGCAGGTGTCTTGTACAATAAGTACACTGCTTGACTAAAGAAATCTTGGTCGACCAACTGCCTATCGACTAAATAGGGTCATCCCTAGAGGTCACACACTAACCAGTGAATTGATATAGGGGAATGACGTGGGCACAGTCAGACAGTAACTGGTGAATTGATGGGAGGGTGACGCAGGCAGTGGGCACAAGCTCAGGTGATCCATTCTTCCAGGCCTACCCTAAACCCTAAGGGCCTGGCCCTCGCATGAACCTTCACTCCCCATCCTGATGGAGCATGAAGGGGGCTGATGCCTACCCTCTAGCCTGCACTGGGGCTCTCTACCGGGGCTAAGAATAGCATCATCTTGAACCTGCACAGTGAGAGTGAGAGATCGATAGAGATGAAAAGGGGAAAAGAGAGAGACAGAAAGAGAGAGAGAGAGACAGACAGACAGACAGATAGAGACAGACAGACAGACAGACAGACAGACAGACAGACAGACAGACAGACAGACAGACAGACAGACAGACAGACAGACAGACAGACAGAGAGAGAGATGAAAAGGGGAAAAGACAGAGAGACAGAGACAGAGAGAGAGAGAATTGAAAGAGAGAGATGAAAAGGGGAAAAGACAGAGAGAGACAGAGAGACAGAGAGAGAGAGAGACAGAGAGAGAGAGAGAGAGAGCAGCATACAGATCTTTCCTAATGAGCTGTTAATGTAGTGGAAGACAGAGGCATTGGAGCCCTAGAGGAACGGAACTTCTAAGGATTAGCAATTAAGGTTCAGATAAAAGAGGTGATATGATCCTCGAAAGGCAAACGGTACATTTAGGCCAATGGGATTAAATGGGGCCAATGTTTCCGAGTACAGTAGTATAGACGTAGTGGAAAAGTCCCAGCTGTAACCACTAAGGTTTTCCTCCAGAGGGAAGAGAATAGTTAAACTATGCTTTGACTGTGCATATTTTTGTGACTGGGGACATTTTTCTCCGTTACACCTCTGTGTGAAACAGCTCTACAGGGAAGTTGTTCCATCGCTGCTCCAATAACCATCTGTCTACCAGAAAGACAGGGGGACAGACTGGGGTTGGAGAATATCCACTCCTACGCTACACAGTACGCGCGCGCACACACACACACACACGTGTGAATATACACATACACCACACGAGTACTGGACAGCAGCCAGAGAGTATGTTAGATACTGTCCCCTCTGTGCTTTGCAAATTAGTAAATTATGATTTGACTTTGTAGTTTTTTTTCCCGGTTGCTAACCAGAATGTTTACGCCGTGTTAGAGATGATGTGTGTTGTTGCACTATAATTGACATGGTGGTCCCGTCCACTGTGTGTACTGTACGTGCGGGCGGGCGTGCTTGTTGCTCTAACCCTGGCGATGGTGGTCTCATCCACAGTGTCTGGTCCTATCTCCTTGTTGACATAGAGCAGGGCGTACAGGTAGCCGGCCCGTCCGTACAGCAGCTCATCCGGCATCTCAGAGTCCGCAGACACCACTCCACGCTGCAGCTGGAGCAACCTGGGGGAGGGGAGACGCATGTTAACACAGATTTAGACAGGCACACACACACACAATACTCAGGAAAAACATGTACTAACAGAACTATTTCCGTAATAAATGCACAAAAGAAAATTAAACACATTAGAAAAACAGCCAAAACAGAGGTGGATTGAGTCACAGTCCCTAATTATATTAAATTGGATCCCATGTACAGTGAATTCGGAAAGTATTCCAAATGCAATCTACACACAGTAGCCTATAATGACAAAGCGAAAACAGGTTTAGACATTTTTGCAAATGTATTACATTTTTTAAACAGAAATACCTTATTCGCATAAGTTTTCAGACCCTTTGCTGTGAGACTCAAAATTGAGCTCAAATGCATCCTGTTTCCATTGATCACCCTTGAGATGTTTCTACAACTTGGAGTCCACCTGTGGTAAATTCAATTGATTGGACATGATTTGGAAAGGCACACACCTGTCTATATAAGGTCCCACAGTTGACAGTGTAGGTCAGAGCAAAAACCAAGCCATGAGGTCGAAAGAATTGTCCGTACAGCTCCGGCACAGGATTGTGTCGAGGCACCGGTCTGGGGAAAGGCACCAAACATTTTCTGCAGCATTGAAGGTCCCCAAGAACACAGTGGCCGCCGTCATTCTTAAATGGAAGAAGTTTGGAACCACCAAGACTCTTCCTAGAGCTGCCCGTCCAGCCAAACTGAGCAATCGGGGGAGAAGGGCCTTGGTCAGGAAGGTGACCAAGAACCCGATGGTCACTGACAGAGCTCCAGAGTTAATCTGTGGAGATGGGAGAACCTTCCAGAAGGACAACCATCTCTGCAGACTCCACCAATCAGGCCTTTCTGATTGAGTGGCCAACTGAATGCCTTCAACTGAAATGTGTCTTCCGCATTTAACCCAACCCCTCTGAATCAGAGAGGTGCGGGGGGGCTGCCTTAATCGACATCCACGTCTTCAGCACTCAGGGAACAGTGGGTTAACTGCCTTGCTCAGGGGCAGAACGACAGACTTTTACCGTGTCAGCTCGGGGATTCGATCCAGCAATCTTTCGGTTACTGGCCCAACGCTCTAACCACTAGGCTACCTGCCGCTCCCCGAAAGCCACGCCTTAGTAAAAAGGCACATGACAACCTGCTTGGAGTTCTGCCAAAAGGCACCTAAAGACTCTCAAACCATGAGAAATAAGATTCTCTGGTCTGATGAAACCAAGATTGAAATCTTTGTCCGGAATGCCAAGCATCACATCTGGAGGAAACCTGGCCCCATCCCTACAGTGAAGCAGAGCCCAGACTTGAACCCGATATAACATCTCTGGAGAGACCTGAAAATAGCTGTGCAGTGATGCTCCCAATCCAACCTGACAGAGCTTTAGAGGATCTGGGAGAAACTCCCCAAATACAAATAATTTGTCACATACACGTGTTTAGCAGATGTTATTGCAGGTGTAGCGAAATACAGGTTTGCCAAGCGCATACCCTAGATGACTCGAGGCCGTAATCGCTGCCAAAGGTGCTTCAACAAAATACTGAGTAAATGGTCTGAATACTTATGTATATGTGATAGCAAATGTATTGAAAATAAAAAAATAAAAAATAATAAAAACCTGTTTTTGCTGTTTGCTGTTAACAAAATGTTGAAAAAGTCAAGGGGTCTGAATACTTTCCGAATGCATTTGATGTAAAAACATGTAGGCTCAGACTGCTTTGATGACAGCAAGAGGGCCTTTGCTGGGGCCTTTGTGAGTAGTAGGGAGTGTGTGCGTGTGTGTGTGTGTAATGAGGTTCAGACATTTAATCAGCCCCTTGCTGTGAGCTCCAGTGTTAGTTCCATCAGCGTGCTAACAGAACCAGATAGAGTACTAGAGGCAGGCAGGGCCAATAGGTTTAGCTACAACCTCTCACGCCACTCAACATTACACACACCACTCCAGCCCCAGACCATGGGAGAGACATTTGTCCGTGATAAGCAGAGATTTGCGACTGAAAAGAATTTAAGGACAATTGACATGTTGGATAGTGTAGGGATTAACTGAATGGTTCTTGATGAAGAACACAGTGCACCTGAGGAAAAAGAGTGGAGAGTAAAAATGACCAAGTGAGAAACTGGTAGAGAGAGTAAAAGGAGAGAAAACAAAGATTGTGAAAAAAGGTAAAGACAGTAAAAGAGTATTGGAGAGAGAAAGTCAGTGTGAGAAGGTTGGAGAGCGTGAAGAAAATGAAGGAGGAGGTAGGGAGAATGAGGTCAGCAAGTTAACACTAGAACCGCCATAGGTCAACGGTCACGGACTTTTGACTTTGTCAAAAAATATAAGCCATGTCCTGCTCCTTCCCTGACTTTTCCTAAATGTTTGTATTTTACACTGCTCGTGTCAGAATTTTGAAATCACAAACAAAAAAGTATTTAGAGCCTTTTAACCTGCTTTTTTTCACACCTACTCCCAACCTAACCCGCTAAGACAATGTGCTGTAGGACGTTGGTACCCAGTCAGGTACTAATGCCTCTCTCTCTCTCTCTCTCCTCACTGAATGAATGAGCGATAATTGTGCACCTTACTCCACAATTGAATTTAAATTAGGCCTAACTGAAGGATAAGGAGGGTGAAGAGGTTGATTTAAATTTAGAAAGACAATAGTGGAATGATGAGTTAGTGTTATGCCTATTTATCAGCAGCAAATAATTTGACCATGCGCCTTGCAGGTTGATACCATCATCTTTGACGTTTTATTTTGTAAAAAGAAGCTGTTATGGGGCTGTTTTATTTACTATAACGCTATTACTAATGACATTTATTGTAAGGGAAACAAAAACATTCTGTCGGCCTTTAGAATAATGCAAAACATATCCTTGCCTCGGAGTTGATGAGCGGGGGGGGATGGATCCCCGTCAGCTTGCAAAGCCGGCCCATCGAAACTACACCTAAACTAATTTCACACATAATAGGAGTTAGCCTTTTGACAAGATTAAATTGACAATAATCTCCTGAGTGCCAATATTAGGCTTATCAGTTGTCAAATTGTACATGAAGAAATGGGCACATCTTGTAATTGACAGATGCAAGGAAATTTATATTTCTTCATGCATTTAATCCTTTATAGTAGTTGATGCACTATTTATCAAGTGGTGGTGCTTATGTTTGCGCACCTTGCGGGTTGATATGCATCTGATGCATATGCTAAAGGTGCGCCCGGCAACGTTCTCTAGCGGGTACTTATAGGCTGAAAGGCCAGGAGGTTCTGGTGTTAAAGCCAACAACAAATCCAGTATTAAAGAAAGGAGCTTTAAAAAGAACAACAATATTTCTACTGCAGTCAGAGAGAGTTTTTAAAAGTTCCCTACTTGGTGAGGCACTCCTGACTCTCTGTCTGGTTTTTGAGGCGGTGGTGCACCACAGCAGCCACGGCCAGTGGCCCTGCATCCCCACACAGGAAGGTGACCTTGCGACCGTTCAGGATCCTCAGGGTCCTCTTCACATAGTCCAGCGCCCTCTGGAGGTGGGAGGCCTCGCAGGTCACCCGGTGCAACTGCAGGTAGAGAAGGGCGATACCTATAGACGGGGAAAATGAATCTCGTTCATAACTGGCATATTTTCTAAACCGATTTCATAAATCGGTGCTAATTTTCTCTAATCGGTTTAGAGGTTGATGCAGAAGCTATCTGAACATAGTTGTGGACAAATTCCAAACACGATCATAATAGGACACGTTTTAGTAGCAGGAGTGCTAAACAGGGTAAGGGAAGGCATGGGGTATTTCTGTGCTGAGAATTTAACTTTCAACTACAGTTCACTTTGGCTCGTCAAATTGTGTTCCGTTAGCCATGAAATATGTAGGTCTAAAGAGGCATTCTGACAGTCCACTTAATCAAAATATCTCACTCACTGGAGCAATAAATACATCTTAGGCTAGATACAAAACAAAAATTCACAGGGATAGCACTATGGACGAGTACCCAGCCAGTATCACTTCCCCTAGACCTAAGGCTTAGGTAAAATGGTCACAACAACGCATACACACCAGCTGTCACAAACCATTGCTACATCTGTCTTATGTCATTACCGTAACCGTACATTTGCCATGTCATTACCACATGTCATTACCGTAACAATGTCATTACTGTAACCCTCAAGATGGACTGTTCATGGTAAGTGGAACGGCCCAGGACTGACATCATCCATGGTCAACCAGGTCATGCACCCAGAGGCTATGGTCCACAAATGCCTGCTTCCAATATTTAGCAATAATAGCAGTGCACTGGGAGTCCTGTGTTTATGAACATTTCGACATTCAAGCCTCTCCATGTCAACATCCTTCACCCTTAGATCAAACAGTGGGTTATAGCCCTAAATCAAATCAAATTGTATGTCACATGCGCAGAATACAACAGGTGTAGACCTTACCGTGAAATGCTTACTTACAAGCCCTTAACCAACAATGCAGTTCAACAAATAGTTAGGAAAATATTTACTAAATAAACCAAAGTAAAAAAATTATGTAATAAAATGTAACAATACCGAGACTATATATAGGGAGCACCAGTCCCGAGTCAATGTGCATTGGTACAGGTTAGTCGAGGTAATTTGTACATGTAGGTAGGGGTAAAGTAACTATGCATAGATAATAAACAGCGAGTAGCAGCAGTGTAAAATCAAAGGGGGGGTGGGGGTGGGTCAATGGCCATTTGATTAATTGTTCAGCAGTCTTATGGCTTGACGATAGAAGCTGTTAAGGAGCCTTTTGGATCTAGACTTGGCGCTCCGGTACCGCTTGCCGTGCGATTTCAGAGAGAACTGTCTATGACTTGGGTGACTGGAGTCTGACAAGGAGTCAGAGATGACTGAGTAGGAGTCAGAGGTTAGTTTTTCTACCCTTGAGACATGATTAACCGTCTCTCACCTTCAATCCCATCGAGGTCTCGAAATCATAACTGAAGATCAGTCTACGCAACACTGACCTGTGGTCTGGGTCACTGACCTGTCCAGCCCGTATAGGTGGAGAAGTCGTGGGGGTCGGCCGTCTTCAGGCCCTCCTCCATCTGCTGCAGCAGGTCCTTGATCTTGTTCTGCACCTTCTTCTGGAACGCCTCGCTGATCTGTGGCGGGATAGAGGAGGAGGGTACGAGAACACATGACCACACCATATCTTCCTTGTGTCTTCCAGTTCCAGTCCATGAAACCGTGTACAAGGGAGACAATGGTACACAAATGGTACGGACAGCCCTTTTAAAACACAAACCGCTCGGAGGAGACCAGACCTAAAATGACTCAACTAAATCCAGGTAGGCCTACGTTAAAATCACATCAAGGGCTAGGGTTAGGCTAGGGTGTGGGAAGGGGGTTTAAAGTCAAACTGGAGTTTTGAAAAGAGCTTGCGAGCCAGAGCCAGTGTTATAGTCTTGAAAGGAAGTCGAGAGCCATGGAATTGTGAAGAGACATGCACCTTTGCACTTAGAGCTTTCTACAAGTGATCCCCAATACAGAGCACTCAGGTGGGCAAGTTGCTGACTTACAAGCCCTTAACTACTTCTTGAACTGCATTGTTGGTTAAGAAAATATTTACTAAATAAACTAAAGTTAAAGTAACACAATAAATAACAATACTGAGGCTATAGACAGGGGGTACCGGTACAGAGTCAATGTGGAGGCAAAATACAGGGGGTACCGGTACAGAGTCAATGTGGAGGCTATATACAGGGGGTACCGGTACAGAGTCAATGTGGAGGCTATATACAGGGGGTACCGGTACAGAGTCAATGTGGAGGCTATATACAGGGGGTACCGGTACAGAGTCAATGTGGAGGCTATATACAGGGGGTACCGGTACAGAGTCAATGTGGAGGCTATATACAGGGGGTACCGGTACAGAGTCAATGTGGAGGCTATATACAGGGGGTACCGGTACAGAGTGGAGGGTGTAGGCCTGCGTGACATTCTGTAACACCTGCAAATAGCAGAGAGACAGAGGCATTCAACTCTTACCCTACGAGGTCTGGAGCCTGCTGTTTTTCTGTTCCAACTGCTAATTATATTGCACCCTCCTGGTGTCCTAGGTCTAAAATCAGTCCCTGATTAGAGGGGAACAATGAAAAGACACTGAGGTCCAGAGTTGAGTTCACTGAGGTCCAGAGTTGAGTTTGAGGAGCATAGGCCATAAAGCCCTATGAGAAGACTGGGTTCAGACAGTTCCGCTTTGTCAAAGCCAAAGAGCCAAAGCAGTGAGATCCCATGGTGATTACGATCTTCTGTGGCAGTACTGTGTGTGTGGGGAATGCTGATGAGACGCACACCTCTGCTCTGAGCCAGAATGTGCGCGCACCAAAGCACACACGTACACACCTAGGCTTACACCGTACAGCGCTGTTCTGCTCTATTGAACAGGGGCTTTAGGGTGGGAGACGTGCACAGACTCGGCACACAGGCAGCTGCTCACTTACACACACACAGTTGAAGTCGGAAGTTCACATAACTAGTTTTAGTGACTCCAACCTAAGTGTTTCAACCACTCCACAAATTTCTTGTTAACAAACTATAGTTTTGGCAAGTCGGTTAGGACATCTACTTTGTGCATGGCAAGCAATTTTTCCAACAATTGTTTACAGACAGATTATTTCACTATATCACAATTCCAGTGGGTCAGAAGTTTACACACTAAGTTGACTGTGCCTTTAAACAGCTTGGGAAATTCCAGAAAACAATGTCATGGCTTTAGAAGCTTCTGATAGGCTAATTGACATCATTAGAGTCAATTAGAGGTGTACCTGTGGATGTATTTCAAGGCCTACCTTCAAAAGCAGTTCCTCTTTGCTTGACATCATGGGAAAATCAAAAGAAATCAGCCAAGACCTCAGAAAAACATTGTAGACCTCCACAAGTCTGGTTCATCCTTGGGAGCAATTTACAAATGCCTGAAGGTACCACGTTCATCTGTACAAACAGTACGCAAATATAAACACCATGGGACCACGCAGCCGTCATACCGCTCAGGAAGGAGACGCGTTCTGTCTCATAGAAATGAACTAACTTTGGTGCGAAAAGTGCAAATCAATCCCAGAACAACAGCATAGGACCTTGTGAAGATGCTGGAAGAAACGGGTACAAAAGTTTCTATATCCACAGTAAAACAAGTCCTATATCGACATAACCTGAAAGGCCGCTCAGCAAGGAAGAAGCCACTGCTCCAAAACCGCCATAAAAAAGCCAGAATACGGTTTGCAACTGCACATGGAGACAAAGAGTGTACTTTTTGGAGAAATGTCCTCTGGTCTGATGAAACAAAAATATAACTTTTTGGCCATGATGACCATCGTTATGTTTGGAGGAAAAAGGGGGAGGCTTGCAAGCCAAAGAACACCATCCCAACCGTGAAGCACGGGGGGTGGCAGCATCATGTTATGGGGGTGCTTTGCTGTAGGAGGGACTGGTGCACTTCACAAAATAGATGGCATCATGAGGGAGGAAAATTATGCGGATATATTGAAGCAACATCTCAAGACATCAGTCAGGAAGTTAAAGCTTGGTCGCAAATGGGTCTTCCAAATGGACAATGACCCCAAGCATACTTCCAAAGTTGTGATAAAATGGCTTAAGGACAACAAAGTCAAGGTATTGGAGTGGCCATCACAAAGCCCTGACCTCAATCCCATGGAAAATTTGTGGGCAGAACTGAAAAAGCGTGTGCGAGCAAGGAGGCCTACAAACCTGACTCAGTTACACCAGCTCTGTCAGGAGGAATGGGCCAAAATTCACCCAACGTATTGTGGGAAGCTTGTGGAAGGCTACCGGAAACGTTTGACCCAAGTTAAACAATTTAAAAGGCAATGCTAACAAATACTAATTGAGTGTATGTAAACTTCTGACCCACTGGGAATGTGATGAAAGAAATAAAAGATGAATAAATCTCTACTATCATTCTAACATTTCACATTCTTAAAACAAAGTGGTGATCCTAACTGACCTAAGACAGGGAATTTTTACTCTGATTAAATGTCAGGAATTGTGAAAAACTGAGTTTAAATGTATTTGGCTAAGGTGTATGTAAACTTCCGACTTCAACTGTATATGCTCAGTCACACAATCCATTGGTTGGAAGTAAGGAACGGAGGAGCACACCTTCAATTCACAAAACAACACACAAACACCAAAAGACTGACACAAACCAGCTCCCTTTCCCAGGCCAAAATAACAGAGTGACAGCTTGGGTAACTCCGATGGCCTCCATCCAGCACCCCAGAGCTACAATCTGCCTTAGCGGGTCGTCTGTGTCTTTGAACGATATGATTTAAAAAATAAATAAATAGGCCACCTCAGCAATTCTCTTGTGATGCATATCCAGAATGCATTTTCAATTTCACTGCTCCACTGGTTTGAGACGGTAAAAGAACAGCTCAGCATCAACAGCTAAGTCAATACAGACTTTCTTGGACTGTCACAATGCAAATGCCATTAGAGGCTACAACAGTGCAATCTCTCGTTGACAGACTACGTAGACAAAGTGGTACACAAATTTCTGACCAAATTACGGAAGATTTTTGTTCTGGGTTAACGGAGATTGAAAGAAAAATAGAGTAGTCTACATAGGCCTATATACAGTACCAGTCAAAAGTGTGGACACACCTACTCAGTTTTTTAAAACATTTTTACTATTTTCTACATTGTAGAATAATAGTGAAGACATCAAAACTATGAAATAACACATGGAATCATGTAGTAAGCAAAAAAATTATAATAATAAAGTGTTAAACAATAAAAAAAATATTGTAAATTTGAGGTTCTTCAAAGTAGACACCCTTTGCCTTGATGACAGCTTTGCACAATCTTGGCATTCTCTCAACCAGCTTCCAGTCACCTGGAATGCATGTCAATTAACAGGTGTGCCTTGTTAAAAGTTAATTTGTGGAATTTCTTTCCTTCTTAATGCTTTTGAGCCAATCAGTTGTGTTGTGACAAGGTAGAGGTGGCAAACAGAAGATAGCTCTATTTGGTAAAAGACCAAGTCCATATTATGGCAAGAACTGATCAAATAAGCAAAGAGAAATTACAGTCCATCATTACTTTAAGACATGAAGGTCAGTCAATCTGGAAAATTTGAAGAACTTTGAAAGTTTCTTCAAGTGCAGTCACAAAAACCATCAGGCGCTATGATAAAACTGGCTAAGTTCATTAGAGTTACCAGCCTCAGAAATTGCAGCCCAAATAAATGCTTCACAGAGCTCAAGTAACAGACACATCTCAACATCAACTGTTCAGAGGAGACTGTGTGGATCAGGCCTTCATGGTCGAATTGAAGCAAAGAAAGCACTAATAAAGGACACCAATAATAAGAAAATACTTGCTTGGTCCAAGAAACACAAGCAATGGACTTTAGACCGGTGGAAATCTGTCCTTTGGTCTGATGAGTCCAAATTTTAGATATTTGGTTCCAACCATGCTGACGTGGTTGACGTGTGGTTCCCACCATGAAGCATAGAGGAGGTTTGATGGTGTGGGGGGTGGGATTTACTGGTGACACTGTCTGATTCATTTAGAATTCAAGGCACAATTAACCACCGTGGCTACCACAGCATTCTGCAGCGATACACCTTCCCATATGGTTTGTGGGAATATCATTTATTTTTCAACAGGACAATGACCCCAAACACACTTCCAGGCTGTGTAATGGCTATTTGACCAAGAAGGAAAGTGATGGAGTGCTGCATCAGATGACATGGCCTCCACAATCACCCGACCTCAACCCAATTAAGTTGGATCGCATGAGTTGGACCCCAGAGTGAAGGAAAAGCAGCCAAAAATTGCTCAGCATACGTGGGAACTCCTTCAAGACTGTTGGAAAGCATTCCTCATGAAGCTGGTTGAGAGAATGCCAAAAGTGTGCAAAGCTGTCATCAAGGAAAAGGGTGGCTACTTTGAAGAATGTAAAATAAAAAAATGTATTTACATTTATTTAACACTTTTAGTTACTACATGATTCCATATGTGTTATTTCATAGTTTTGATGTCTTCACTAATATTCTACAATGTAGAAAATAGTAAAAATAAAGAAAGCCCTTGAATGAGTAGGTGTCAGAACTTTTGACTGGTACTGTATTTCAATCATATTGGAATCAATTTCATGTTCAATTGAGTTCTATTTAGCTAGGCTGCTACCCGAAATTAGTCTCAATTTCATGATGTGTAGGCCTAATGATGTGTGCAAGGATGTGCCAAGTAATTGATTTAGTGCATAGCCTAAGCATTATAACAAGCTGCCTCAATATTTACAACCATAGGTGTTAATTTCCCTCTAGGAGTTGATCCGTTATCAGGCTCTAACATTAAGGTAAGATTTTAAATGGAAAATGCTGATCCGAGAGCAGCGCTGCCTTTCGGTCCTATCAGTATCGACACATGCTCTAGCGACTCACTTATTGAAAGTTCTCCCTACGTGTTGTTTTGTAAAATGCATGCGTCGTTAAAACACTTGTAAAAAGTTCCATCGCTATTGAGAAACTGGGCCCTGGCTATTAATTCATAGACGTGGATATTTGCATTTATGCAAAACATATGGATTCTCCCTTTAAAGAGTGGAGGGGGTGAATATCAACAGCTGCTTTACATTAAGCACATAGAAGTTGTGACTATCAAAGTCCTGAATAAATTGTCAGAGTGAGCATTTAGAAAGAAATCCCCCCAGATGCACCTTTTTAACTTGTTGATGGCTACCGGACCGGCCTTGATTTCAATGTCCACGGATGGGACTCCCTAAAGAAAACACACTACTTCTATGCAAGTGACTTCTTCTACGAAAAGGTCATAGCTGCATTGAAGTGGCGTGTTTTTAGGGAATCTCATAAGATTGAATCATACTACACTGGCTCCGACACTCGTCTTATGTGGCAGGGCTTGCAAACTATTACAGACTACAAAAGGGAAGCACAGCCGCGAGCTGCCCAGTGACACGAGCCTACCAGACGAGCTAAATCACATCTATGCTCACTTCGAGACAAACCCTAGACCCACAGATGATGCAATCTCTATTGCACTCCACACTGCCCTTTCCCACCTGGACAAAAGGAACACTTATGTGAGAATGCTATTCATTGACTACAGCTCAGCGTTCAACACCATAGTACCCTCAAAGCTCATCACTAAGCTAAGGATCCTGGGACCAAACACCTCCCTCTGCAACTGGATCCTGGACTTCCTGACGGGCCGCCCCCCAGGTGGTGAAGGTAGGTAGCAACACATCTGCCACGCTGATCCTCAACACTGGAGCTCCCCAGGGGTGCGTGCTCAGTCCGCTCCTGTACTCCCTGTTGACCCACGACTGCATGGCCAGGCACGACTCCAACACCACCATTAAGTTTGCAGACGACACAACAGTGGTAGGCCTGATCACCGACAACGACGAGACAGCCTATAGGGAGGAGGTCAGAGACCTGGCCGTGTGGTGCCACAATAACAACCTATCCCTCAACGTAACCAAGAATAAGGAGATGCTTATGGACTACAGGAAAAGGAGGACCGAGCACGCCCCCATTCTCATCAACGCGGCTGTAGTGGAGCAGGTTGAGAGCTTCAAGTTCCTCGGTGTCCACATCAACAACAAACTAGAATGGTCCAAACACACCAATACAGTCGTGAAGAGTGCACGACAAAGCCTATTCCCCCTCAGGAAACTAAAAAGATTTGGCATGGGTCCTGAGATCCTCAAAAGGTTCTACAGCTGCAACATCGAGAGCATCCTGACTTGTTGCGTCACTGCCTGGTACGGCAATTGCTCGGCCTCTGACCGCAAGGCACTACAGAGGGTAGTGCGTACGGCCCAGTACATCACCGGGGCTAAGCTGCCTGCCATCCAGGACCTCTAAACCAGGCAGTGTCAGAGGAAGGCCCTAAAAATCTTCAAAGACCCCAGCCACCCCAGTCATAGACTGTTCTCTCTACTACCGCATGGCAAGCGGTACCGGAGTGCCAAGTCTAGGACAAAAAGGCTTCTCAACAGTTTTTACCCCCAAGCCATAAGACTCCTGAACAGGTAATCAAATGGCTACCCGGACTATTTGCATTGTGTGCCCCCCCCAACTAGAGGTGGACCGATTAATCGGAATGGCCGATAAGTTAGGTCCGATTTCAAGTTTTCATAACAATCGGTAATCGGCATTTTTGGACACCGATTATGGCCGATTACATTGCACTCCACAAGGAGACTGAGTGGCAGGCTGACTACCCGTTATGCGAGTGCAGCAAATAGCCAAGGTAAGGTGCTAGCTAGCATTAAACGTATCTTATAAAAAACAATCAATCTTAACATAATCACTAGTTAACTTCTTATGGCTGGGGGCAGTATTGAGTAGCTTGGATGAATAAGGTGCCCAGAGTAAACTGCCTACTACTCAGGCCCAGAAGCTAAGATATGCATATAATTAGTAGATTTGGATAGAAAACACCTGTATGGCTTGTTTTTGTGTCTGAGCGCTGTACTCAGATTATTGCATGGTGTGCTTTTTCCATAAAGTTTTTTAAAAATCTGACACAGTGGTTGCATTAAGGAGAAGTTTATCTAAAGTTCCATGTAAAACACATATCTTTTATCAATGTTTATTATGAGTATTTCTGTAAATCGATGTGGCTCTGCAAAATCACTGGATGTTTTGGAGGCAAAACATTACTGAACATTACATTGGCGCGTTAACTAAGATTTTTGGATATAAATATGAACTTTATCGAACAAAACATACATGTATTGTGTAACATGAAGTCCTATGAGTAACATCTGATGAAGATCATCAAAGGTTAGTGATTAATTTTATCTCTATTTCTGCTTTTTGTGACTCCTCTCTTTGGCTGGAAAAATGGCTGTGTTTTTCTGTGACTAGGTACTGACCTAACAATCAGATGGTGTGCTTTCGTCGTAAAGCCTTTTTGAAATCGGACACTGTGGTGGGATTAACAACAAGTTTATCTTTAAAATGGTCTAAAATACTTGTATGTTTGAGGAATTTTTATTATGAGATTTCTGTTATTTGAATTTGGCGCCCTGCACTTTCACTAGCTGTTGTCAAGTCGATCCCGTTAACGGGATCTCAGCCGATCTCAGCAGTAAGAAGTTAACTACACATGGTTGATTATATTACTAGTTTATATAGCTTGTCCTGCGTTGCATATAATCAATGCGGTGCCTGTTAATTTATCATTGAATCACAGCCTACTTCGCCAAACGGGTGATTTAACAAGCGCATTCACGAAAAAAGCACTGTCGTTGCACCAACGTCTACCTAACCATAAACATCAATGCATTTCTTAAAATCAATACACAAGTACATATTTTTAAACCTGCATATTTAGTTAATATTGCCTGCTAATATGAATCTATTTTATCTAGGGAAATTGTGTCACTTCTCTTGCGTTCTGTGCAAGCAGAGTCAGTTTGGGCCGCCTGGCACGTTGCGAACTGTGTGAAGACCATTTCTTCCTAACAAAGACCGTAATTAATTAGCTAGAATTGTACATAATGACATAATATTGAAGGTTGTGCAATGTAAGAGAAATATTTAGACTTAGGGATGCCACCCGTTAGATAAAATACCGAACGGTTCCGTATTTCACTGAAAAATAAACGTTTTGTTTTCGAAATGATAGTTTCCGGATTTGACCATATTAATAACCTAAGGCTCGTATTTCTGTGTGTCATTATATTATAATTAAGTCTATGATTTGATAAAGCAGTCTGACTGAGCGGTGGTAGGCAGCAACAGGCTCGTAAGCATTCATTCAAACAGCACTTTCCTGCATTTGCCAGCAGCTCTTTGCTGTGCTTCAAGCATTGCGCCGTTTATGACTTCAAGCCTATCAACTCCCGAGATTAGGCTGACAATACTAAAGTACCTATTAGAACATCCAATAGTCAAAGGTATATGAAATACAAATGGTATAGAAAGAAATAGTCCTATAATAACTACAATCTAAAACTTCTTACCTGGGAATATTGAAGACTCATGTTAAAAGGAACCACCAGCTTTCATATGTTCTGAGTAAGGAACTTAAACGTTAACTTTTTAACATGGCACATATTGCACTTTTACTTTCTTCTCCAACACTTTGTTTTTGCATTATTTATTTGAGACTAAATAGAACGTTTCATTATTTATTTGAGACTAAATAGATTTTATTGATGTATTATAGTAAGTTAAAATAAGTGTTCATTCAGTATTGTTGTAATTGTCATTATTAGAAATATATATATATTTTTTAAATTAAATTATTTGTATTTTAAAAAATTAATTCGGCCAATTAATAGGTATCGGCTTTTTTTGGTCCTCCAATAATCGGTATTGAAAAATCATAATCGGTCGACCTCTACCCACAACCCGTCTTTTACACTGCTGCTACTCTCTGTTTATCATATATGCATAGTCACTTTAACTATAGATTCATGTACATACTACCTCAAATCAGCCTGACTAACCGGTGTATGTATGTAGCCTCACTACGTTTATAGCCTCGCTACTGTATATAGCCTGTTTTATTTCTTTAAATTACCTATTGTTCACCTAACACCTTTTTTGCACTATTGGTAAGTAAGCATTTCACTGTAAGGTCTACACCTGTTGTATTCGGCGCACGTGACAAATAAACTTTGATTTGATTTGACAATATCCGCAACCACTGCCCTGGGGCATTGGGATATTTTTTTTAGACCAGAGGAAAGAGTGCTTCCTACTGGCCCTCCAACACCACTTCCAGTAGCATCTGGTCTCTTATCCAGGGACCAACCCATACTTCGCTTCAGAGGAAAGCCAGCAGTGGGATGCAGGCTGGTATGCAGCTGGCTTGTTTGGTTTAGATTTGGTCCGGTCCCCGTTCCATGTAATCCATCTATTCCAGAGC
Organism: Salvelinus alpinus; assembly: GCF_045679555.1. NCBI lineage: Eukaryota > Metazoa > Chordata > Actinopteri > Salmoniformes > Salmonidae > Salvelinus > Salvelinus alpinus. The sequence continues at coordinate 27,119,827 of NC_092095.1, read as the reverse complement.
TAGCACACCCGATTTAACTTGTCAACTCATCCTCAAGCTCTTGAATCTCAACAACCTATTATAAAGATGAATGCACTAACTGTAAGTTGCTCTGGAAAATACATGTTCTGTATTTAATACATTTGCTAAAATGTCTAAAAACATGTTTTTACTTTGTCATTATGGGGTATTGTGTGTAGATTTGTGAGGGAAAAAAATCTATTTAATCCATCTTGAATTTAGGCTGTAAAAAAACAAAATGTGGAATAAGTAAACGGATATGAATGCTTCTGAAGGCACTGTAGATATGTAGGGAGATTTTAATTTAACATTGACCGGCACGACTGTAATTAACAGTATTGTACTTTTCATGTAGCCTACTTTTGTCCAGCTAATAGCCTAACCACCGATCATGCAACATTACGGACTAATCCTGTTGTGAAATTTAAATTGTAGTTTATTTTGCTAGAGGTAAGCTATTTCACAGGAGTCTTCACCCAATGTAGGCCATCCTGCCTTTCCCTCCATATTCAGCCTTCATTGATTTAATTTGGGCTTAGCGTATAGCCTAGCCTAAGCCCCTATAAAATGTGTTTACTCTGATGAATCAGGATCAGTCAAGATTTACTCTTTATCTTGTGTTTATTTAGAGCGTGTCTGCTAGATTTGACTCAAGCCCATGAACAACATCAGTATTATGCTAACGAACGCCTCAAATAGGCCGTCACTTTGACATGCTTGGCTTTGTGCAAGACACTGTAATAAATAGCTTTTCTCTTAAACAAGCTTATTATGTTACTGTTCATTATTTTAGATGTCAAATAATGAGTTGACAACTTTATTTTAATGGATTTACAGTATAAAAATAACCCTAAAGCGTCAATATTGAGGTGAAAGACAGGGAGAAGCTTAGAGCCCGAGGCACCAAACCCCAACACTGATGAATAGATAAATATAAGAGCGATATCCAGGTCTAAACATCTGAATGAAGGGAATCCTGTATGAACTGAAGCTTGAGGCAGAGAAAAAAAAACATCAAGCAAGCGTCAATACTACCTCAATCAAAATGGCTGGAGGCCGCTGCTGACACAACACCAACGACTAGGTCAAACTGTGATATCAACAGAGCTTGAGAAGATGGGGAAGCAGGAAAAGGGTTGGTTCTAGAAGCAGACATGTCTGTGTGAAAGATGGTTCCATCTCTGAGAGGATATAGGGGAGAGCCAGATGGATGAGGGTGAGGCCTTGAAGAAGCCCCAGGAGCCAGGAGGACTGAGCCAGAAATGGACAGACACACACAGTAGGCTTGGGCGTTATCCAGATTTTCATACCGTCCTTCTCTCATATCAGGATTTACGGTATGACAATCAAAGCACACAAGGTGGCGCCATAAACGCAAGAAAAGCTCATTGGGCCTCTATTACCAGAATGCTAACAAGATTAGCACAAACTAATAGTGATATCAGATAGACTCTGTTAGCTAAATGCTAAAAAAATTGTTTACAGACAGATTATTTCACAATACCAGTGGGTTAGAAATGTACATACAGTAAGTTGACTGTGCCTTTAAACGGCTTGGAAAATTCCAGAAAATTATGTAATGTCTTAAGAAGCTTCTGATAGGCTAATTTACATAATTTGAGTCAATTGGAGGTGTACCTGTGGATGTATTTCAAGGTCTACCTTCAAACTCAGTTCCTCTTTGCTTGACATCATGGGAAAATCAAAAGAAAGCAGCCAAGACATCAGAAAAAACATTGTAGACCTCCGCAAGTCTGGCTCATCCGTGGGAGCAATTTACAAACGCCTGAAGGTACCACGTTCATCTGTAAAAACAATAGTACGCAAGTATATACACCATGGGACCATGCAGCCGTCATACCACTCAGGAAGGAGACGCGTTCTGTCTCCTAGAGATGAACATTCTTTGGTGCGAAAAGTGCAAATCAATCGCAGAACAACAGCAAAGGACATTGTGAAGAGGGGAAAAAGCCACTGGAGGGGACCAAGAGTGTACTTTTTGGAGAATGTCATCTGGTCTGATGAAACAAAAATAGAACTGTTTGGCCATGATGACCATCGTAATGTTTGGAGGAAAAATGGGGAGGCTTGCAAGCCAAAGAACACCATCCCAACCGTGAAGCACGGGGGGTGGCAGCATCATGTTGTGGGGGTGCTTTGCTGCAGGAGGGACTGGTGCACTTCACAAAATAGATGGCATCATGAGGGAGGGAAATTATGTGGATATATTGAAGCAACATCAAGACATCAGTCAGGAAGTTAAAGCTTGGTCGCAAATGGGTCTTCCAAATGGACAATGACCCCAAGCATACTTCCAAAGTTGTGGTAAAATGGCTTAAGGATAAAGTCAAGGTATTGGAGTGGCCATCACAAAGCCCTGACCTCAATCCTATAGAAAATTTGTGGGCAGAACTGAAAAAGCGTGTGCGAGCAAGGAGGCCTACAAACCTGACTCAGTTACACCAGCTCTGTCAGGAGGAATGGGCCAAAATTCACCCAACTTATTGTGGGAAGCTTGTGGAAGGCTACCCAAAACATTTGACCAATTTAAAAGGTAATGCTACCAAATACTAATTGAGTGTATGTAAACTTCTGACCCACTGGGAGTATGATGAGAAAAATACAAGCTGAAATAAATCACTCTACTATTATTCTGACATTTCACATTCTTAAAATAAAATGGTGATCCTAACTGATCTAAATCAAGGAATATTTACTAGGATTAAATGTCAGGAATTGGGAAAAACTGAGTTTAAATGTATCTGGCTAAGGTGTATGTAAACTTTCGACTTCAACTGTAGGTATTTGTAGTTGTCCACATATTCTAAGTCAGAACCATCCAGAGTAGTGATGCTAGTCGGGCGGGCGGGTGCGGGCAGCGATCGGTTGAAGAGCATGCATTTAGTTTTACTAGCATTTAAGAGCAGTTGGAGGCCACGGAAGGAGTGTTGTATGGCATTGAAGCTCGTTTGGAGGTTAGTTAACACAGTGTCTAAAGAAGAGCCAGATGTATACAGAATGGTGTCGTCTGCGTAGAGGTGGATCAGAGAATCACCAGCAGCAAGAGCGACATCATTGATATATGCAGAGAAAAGAGTCGGACGGAGAATTGAACCCTGTGGCAACCCCATAGAGACTGCCAGAGGTCCGGACAACAGGCCCTCCAATTTGACACACTGAACTCTATCAGAGAAGTAGTTGGTGAACCAGGCGAGGCAGTCATTTGAGAAACCAAGGCTATTGAGTCTCCCGATAAGAATACGGTGATTGACAGCGTCGAAAGCCTTGGCCAGGTTGATGAAGAAGGCTGCACAGTACTGTCTTTTATCAATGGTGGTTATGATATGGTTTAGGACCTTGAGCATGGCTGAGGTGCACCCCTGACCAGCTCGGAAACCAGATTGCATAGTGGAGAAGGTACGGTGGGATTGAAAATGGTCGGTGATCTGTTTGTTAACTTGGTTTCGAAGACTTTAGAAAGGCAGGGCAGGATGGATATAGGTCTGTAACAGTTTGGGTCTAGAGTGTCTCCCCCTTTGAAGAGGGGGATGACCACGGCAGCTTTCCAATATTTAGGGATCTCAGACGATACGAAAGAGAGGTTGAACAGGATAGTGATAGGGGTTGCAACAATTCTGGCGGATAATTTTAGAAAGAGAGGGTGCAGATTGTCTAACCCAGCTGATTTGTAGGGGTCCAGATTTTGCAGCTCTTTCAGAAAATCAGCTATCTGGATTTGGGTGAAGGAGAAGCGGGGGGGCCTTGGGCAAGTAGCTGCGTGGGTGCAGAGCTGTTGGCCGGGGTAGGGGTAGCCAAGTGGAAAACATGGCCAGCCGTAGAAGAAATGCTTATTGAAATTCTCGATTATCGTAGATGTATCGGTGGTGACAGTGTTTCCTAACCTCAGTACAGTGGGCTGCTGGAAGAGGAGGTGATCTTATTCACCATGAACTTTACAGTGTCCCAAAACTTTTTGGAATTAGTGCTACAGGATGCAAATTTGTTTGAAAAAGCTAGCCTTTGCTTTCCTAACTGACTGTGTATATTAGTTCCTGACTTCCCTGAAAAGTTTCATATCGTGGGGGCTATGCTGGTCAAGGGCAGTCAAGGGCTATATCTGTTCTTAGGTCTACATTTTTTGAATGGGGCATGCTTATTTAATATGGTGAGGAAAGCACTTTTAAAGAACAACCATTTAGGGTTGTAGCTGGTAGATTCCTTGATAATTTGTGTGAGATTGAGGGCATCTAGTTTAGAATGTAGGACGGCCGGGGTGTTAAGCATATCCCAGTTTAGGTCACCTAACATTACAAACTCTGAAGATAGATGGGGGGCAATCAATTCACATATGGTGTCCAGGGCACAGCTGGGGGATGAGGGGGGTCTATAACAAGCGGCAACAGTGAGAGACTTATTTCTGGAAAGGTGGATTTTTAAAAGTATAAGCTCAAACTGTTTGGGCACAGACCTGGATAGCATGACAGATCTCTGCAGGCTCTCTGCAGTAGATTGCAACTCCGCCCCCTTTGGCAGTTCTATCTTGACGGGAAACTAATTGCAAAGGCAGGCAAATCCAGTTCAGAAAGTTAAACAAGCATAGCGAGTAGCTACCGAATGTCCTTTTCGGTGAGTGTGGACATTTACAAGCGAAAGTGAACGAGAGAAATTGGGCAAATCAACTAAGTTGACGCATGCTTTTCTGAAGGAAGAGCAGAATGTGTACATGGAGGAGAGAAGAACAGAGAAGGGGGGACAAAACGGAAGCACAAGGAAAAGATGGCAACTCATCCAGAGCCCTGACTTCAGTCAGAAAGCCATTAGAAGAAATCTGATGGCAAACATTTAGTAGTAACATCATCCCCTCATGTGCACCGCACAACAGAGACTCGCCGATAGATATAGAACACTATGGACTCACCATCTCACTTTCTCCCGTTGTGCTATTTACAAACAAACACGTGACTGGCTCAACTGTTCTGGGGAACTATGGAAACTGCATAATTTAAAATAAATGTGACAGGTGAAATGAAGAACGCAATCTGCTTTATCTCCTAAGTTCACTGCAGGTAATAACTTAAAAGTAGCTACAAATATTCACATTTATAGAAAAACGTCAAAGAAATAGTTGACGATATTGAAGGTATTGAAAAACCCTCCCGTGGCTTTTTCCAAATACCCCACCCGGTATACCGCCCACGCCTAACGCACAGCCAGACAGACCACAGACACAGCCAAGAACTATCAGCACCCTTAGTTACTGTATTCTATTCAGCGTCAATACCACATACAACCAAGACAATAGTAACCTGACTGTATGTGTAGCCTAAGACTACATAATCGATCCTAATTCTGCTAGCACCATGGACAGAGTCACAACGAAGGCTAAACTAAGCCTGGGTTAAGTGTGTGCTGCAATGCTAAAGGCAGCGCTACCGTGTTTAAGCATCTTGGACAGTGACACACAACCTTGATGTAAGGTTAATCCAGGGATAACAAAAAACGAATCTATGAAGATTTAATTTTGACAACAACCAATCATATTCACAAAGAGTACTATTTGTCTGATCTAATGCAGGCCTTGTACATGGCCATTCTCTTGGGACCAATTTCCCATCAACAATATACACTGTAGGACAAGAGAGTACATGGCCTATGGAATGCAAAACAAACAATTGAGATCAATTTAAAGAACCTGCTCATATTACTGAAAGCATAGGCTTATGGAGCACAGCGGGCCTGACTACTAACCACTAGGAACATTGCGCTGGAGTTCACAATTCCCACTGCAGCCAGGCATGGAGAGGGAGTGCTCAACAGAGAAACAAACATTCACTGTTTAACATAACAATAGGAGGGAGAGAGGGGGGGGGGGGGGGGCTGTGAGAAGTGCTACTGTATTGCATGCTGCAGTGTATTCTGCTGGAGAGCTGATGTGTTGTTAAAATGGATAGTTCACCTCCAGAACGTCAATGTCTACCTACAGTAAGAAAAGATTGTCTAAGTAATATCGTCATTTGGATGACTATCTGCTTTAACACCAATTTGGCCTAGATTCAGATAATACAGCGCATTCGGGAAAGTATTCAGACCTTCCCTTTTCCCACAATTTGTTACACTACAGCCTTATTCTAAAATTGATTAAAAGTTATCCTCATAAATGTACACTCAATACCCCATGACAAAGCAAAAACAGGTTTAGTTATTTTTGCAAATGTATTAAAAATTAAAAACAACGGTACCTTGTATTCAGACCCGTTGCTAGGAGACTCAAAATTGAGCTCAGGTGCATTCTGTTTCCATTGATCATCCTTGAGATGTTTCTACAACTTGATTGGAGTCCACCTGTGGTAAATTCAATTGATTGGACATGATTTGGAAAGGCACACATCTGTCTATATAAGGTGTCACAGTTGACAGTGCATGTCAGAGCAAAAACCAAGCCATGGCGTCGAAAGAATTGTTCGTAGAGCTCCGAGACAGGATTGTGTCGAGGCACAGATCTGGGGAAGGGTACCAAAAAATGTTTACAGCATTTAAGGTCCCCAAGAACACAGTGGCCTCCATCATTCTTAAATGGAAGAAGTTTGGAACCACCAAGACTCTTCCTAGAGCTGGCTGCCCGGCCAAACGGAGCAATCAGGGGAGAAGGGCCTTGGTCAGGGAGGTAAGCAAGAACCCAATGGTCTCTCTGACAGAGCTCCAGAGTTCCTCTGTGGAGAACCTTCCAGAAGGACAGCCATCTCTGCAGCACTCCACCAATCAGGATTTTATGGTAGAGTGGCCAGACGGAAGCCACTCAGTAAAAGGCACATGACAGTCCGCTTGGAGTTTGCCTAAACAAGATTCTCTGGTCTGTTGAAACAAAGATTGAAATATTTGGTCTGAATGCCAAGCGTCAACGTCCGGAGGAAACCTGGCAACATCCCTACAGTGAAACATGGGGGTGGCAGCGTCATGCTGTGGGGATGTTTTTCAGCGGCAGGGACTGGGAGACTAGTCAGAAACGAGGAAAGGTGAACGAAGCAAAGTACAGAGAAATCCTTGATGAAAACCGTCTCCAGAGCGCTCAGGACCTCATCAGACTGGGGTGAAGGTTAATCTTCCAACAAGACAACGAATCTAAACACACAGCCAATACAATGCAGGACTAGCTTCGGGACAAGTCTCTGAATGTCCTTGAATGGCCCAGCCAGAGCCCTGACTTGAACCCAATCAAACATTCCTGGAGAGACTTGAAAATAGCTGTGCAGCGACACTCCCCATCCAACCTGACAGAGCTTGAGAGGATCTGCAGAGAAGAATGGGAGAAACTTCCCAAATACAGGTGTGCCAAGCTTGTAGCATCATACCCAAGAAGACTTGAGGCTGTAATCGCTGCCAAAGGTCCTTCAACAAAGTACAGAATAAAGGGTCTGAATACTTATGTAAATGTGATATTTCCATTTTTATTTTATAAATTTGCTAAAATTTATAAAACCATTTTTGCTTTGTCATTATGGGGTATTGTGCGTAGCTTGATGGGGAAAAAACAATTTAATCAATTTTATAATAAGGCTGTAACGTAATAACATTTGGAAAAAGTCAAGGGGTCTGAATACTTTCCCGAAGGCACTGTATCCCCAGAAAACACTTGAGGTGAAGGATCAATCAGTTTACTTTATGGAGGGAAGGGAAAAATACAGCTGAGGAGAACCTATTTTGTCAAATTCTCCAAAAGAGTTATAGGAGGCAGGTAAGTTGCCCAGAATAAAGATTGATAGTAAGAGGGTGTTAGGTCATAAATCACGGCTAAAGATCTTCGCGTTTGGCCGCTGGATGATCATCCACTTTATAGCACACAACCTCCTTTGTGCTTTCCTCCTTTCAGACTTGCTTCCTAGCTGCAGCTTTTCTCAATGCAAAGCCTAACATTAAAAACTAGTAGCTACTCTTCCTGAATTTATCAAACTCAGTTTATAATGTATACTGAACTAAAATATAAAAACTCAACATGCAACAATTAAAGACTTTACTGAGTTACAGTTCATATAATGAAATGTACATAAATTCATGAGGCCCTAATCTATAGATTTCACATGACTGGGAATACAGATATGCATATGTTTGTCACAGATACCTTAAAAAAAAGTAGAGGTGTGGATCAGAAAACCAGTCAGTATTTGGTGTGACCACCATTTGCCTCATGCAGCTCAACCCACCTTCATCGCACAGAGTTGATTAGGCTGTTGATCTCGTCACGCTATCTCTGTGCATTCAAATGGATTTATGCCTGCCCATACCATATCCGCCACCATGAGTCACTCTGTTCACAGCGTTGACATCAGCAAACCGCTCGCCCATACAACGCCATACAAACGGTCTGCCATCTGCCCGGTACAGTTGAAACTGGGATTCATCCGTAGAGGATAATTCGGCAGTGTTCCAGTGGCCCTCAAAAGGTGAACATTTGCCCACTAAAGTCGGTTAAGACACCAAACTGCAGTCAGGTCAAGACCTTGGTGAAGACGACGAGCACGCAGATGAGCTTCCCTGAGACGGTTTCTGACAGGTTGTGCAGAAATTCTTCAATTGTGCAAACCCACAGTTTCATCAGCTGTCCAGGTGGCTGGTCTCAGACCATCACACAGTTGAAGAAGATGGATGTGGAGGTCCTGGAATGTGAGGCCGGTTGGACGCACTGCCAAATTCTCTAAAACGACATTGGAGGCGGATTATGGTAGCGAAATTAACATTAAAGTCTCTGGCAACAGCTCTGGAGAACATTCCTGCAGAAGGCATGCCAACTGCACACTGTCAAAACTTGAGACATCTGTGGCATTGTGTCGTGTGACAAAATTGCACATTTTAGAGGAGTGGCCTTTTATTGTCCCCAGCATAATGTGCACATGTGTAATGATCATGCTGTTTAATCAGCCTCTTGATATGCCCACCTGTCAGGTGGATGGATTATCTTGGCAAAGGAGAAATTCTCACTAACAGGGATGTAAACAAATGTGTGCACAAAATTGAGAGAAATAAACATTTTGTGCATATGGAACATTTCTGGGATCTTTAATTTCAGCTCATGAAACATGGGACCAACACTTTACATGTTGCGCTTATAGTTTTGTTCAGTATAGAAATAAATTTTTCATAGAAGCCATGTTGGCACCAAATGTTCCTTGACCTGAACACCTCAATTAGAATATAAAAAATGAGTTTCTCTAGGGCTGTGTGGCAACTTTCATTGCTCCCTGGTTGCCCCTTCAATCTCATCCAAACCACGACCCACTCTGGAGGTAGCCCTGGGCCAGACAAGTGAGTGAGTGAGTGAGAGAAGGAGAGCACCTAAGAGAGCTAAAGAGAGGAGGGGTGAAGTGTAATTCTGGTTTATTGGGTTATTTTATGGAGCCTTCTGCCTTTCTCTCCCCCGGGGTCTAGGTACTGTTGCTGACAGTGAGTAAACACACAACACCAACTCAGGAATTAAGTTAAGAACATAACTTATTTTAACTGCACAGGTGACTGACGATCCCTCTGGCTCTTTTACCGTGTCCCCTGATATTTCCCTCTCTTTTTGATTGATGTAACCCAACAAAATGTTGGCCTGAGGACCAGACTACAGTAGCCAAGCCTCTCAGGAGCAGGAAAAGAGATATGATGTCAGGCCGGGTCTAAGTGTATTAGGGCAGGCTATCCACTCAAAGTGCAGAACCTATTTGTCAATCCCCATAACAGCATCAAGGTTGAGAGGTAAGGACTCAACCTCTATGAATCTAATGCATGAGCTGCTGAGCATGACATTATCCCTGGTATCTCCTGTCACACTTGTGAATGATCTCAATTCAGTCCAGGGCTCCAGACTAGCTAGCAGCAGCCTGAAGGCCAAGTCATTAGACAGGCAGGTTTAAGGCTGTGGAGGCTTATGACTGGGTGACCGTGGCAAGAAGCATTGTGCTGGACAGAGAGGGCCAGAGGGAAATTCTAAAAGGCTTTAGGGGGGGGGGGGGGGGGGGGTCACAACTCACAACACAAAATGGCTTGGGAAACCACTGGGTATTAATGAAAATAGCAAAAAGATGGAGACCAAATGGCCTACAGTCTCCTCTATTTCTGTCTTGTAAGTAAGTAACCTTGGCTTGTGCGAGCCGGCACAACTTATAGGAGCAGGCACTCTCCTGTTTCTGTAGCTTGAGGCAGCTTGATGTACAAGTACACCGCCGAGTGCCAAGCATTGCCGCATCGGGTCCCAATTTTACAGTCTTTGGTATGACTCGGCAGGGGAACGAACTTCCAACCTTTTAATCTCAGGGCGGACACATAACCACAAGGCCACCGAGTTGTAGTCTTGCATGACAGAATTATTTGTCTTCAAGGCTAGGTCACATGACTACATGATGTGTTATGACCATTATGTCATAGATTTCAAGGCTGTGACGATACCAGTATCGCAATATTTTTTCCATGGCAAAAATGAAAACACGAAGCAGATCAAACTCTTTGGTCCTATAAAAACCTTCTGTATGTAAAATACTGTGTGCTATAGCTGGGGGAAAAAATAAATGTGACTCCGTATGAAACATAATGAACTTTGTTTCCAACATTGGGGCTGTTTTCTAAAAAGTAAAACGAGCTGTGTGTTTTGTTTCCTTGCCACGATACTAATGAGTATAAAGGCTGAAAGGGCATTAAATGATTAGCCACAATACTGGCGGGAGCCGGCCGTTACAACAGTTTCTTGAGTCATAATTGTACCCCACTGCCAAAACAGATCCACACGAAGGGCCTCATTAGCAGTTAGATGCAATTACTTTTCCTAGGGGGAGCTGCAGTTCAATATGTCACAATTCAATCCATCACTGTATAAGGGCCATAGACCTCCTACACCAGCCGTGCTAATCGTCTAGATCGTCTCTAAAAGCCCTTTTCTCCAGACCACTCTTTCCTCCACAGGACCAGGGATTTGCTGCATTGGTGTGAGAAGTGGGATGGCACTACCAAGAGGCCATCTGTCATATTGGGAACGGCTAAAGTTAAAATGAAGACATCCCAAAAGGAGCCTGTGGTAACTGGAAGTTGTGCCATTAACACAGTGCACAAGTAAACAATGTTTCAGAAGCATGGACCATAGCACCATTAGCGCACGATAAAACAATGACAGCCGATCGCCAATTTCAGCACCAGAGCCTCTGAACAGTGCGACACCCAGGTCACAGCTCATAAATTACAAGATTCAGCACACTTGTCCATTGGCAAACCGTCACACTGTTACCATGGTTACTCCATGAAAATCAGTCTAAACAAAGTCGCTGTAAAAAAAGATGCAAATGTCTCTAGCTACAAAGCAGAATGTTAAATAAAATGATATTTACTCTACAGCGTACACAATACTGTGGACACTGTTGGTCCTTTTGGTGGTAGGAGGTGGAGATTGTTCACCCAACTTTTTGCTACGCTAGTAAGTTCTGTCGCTTGTATTTTCAATCTGTTGACAAATTGCATGTGATGCACAAAATATGTAAACAATAGCCAAATGTAGTCGACCTAAGCATGTTTCCTCGCAATCAGCTGTAAGTGTTTGCTGTTAGACTCGACCATATTGTGCAAGGGTTTGTCACCTGGAATTGGAATTGCATCCGTGTTGAAAATAAAAAACGGAAATGCAAACGACATACAGACCAGCATACTGAAGGTCTGGTTGATAACACTACTCTGTGGATATTTTGTCTCACATTCATACCTGCAAAAAGACAAACCACACAGACAACCTGTCAAGTATATTTTATTTAGCATTCTGGCTTGTAGAGGTCTTGAGAGGAAACTTTCCTTATCGAAACGCTCATTTCTGCCCTACATCATATTCTAAGCAATTCAACGTCGTTGGGTCTTCAGGCTAATAATGTGTCAGAGTAGTGTGGGCTCTGTGCAGGAATGGTCTGAGTGACTGTTATTACTGAGTAATATGGTGTTTACTGACTAATAACAGTCACAATGGGGCACTTTGTCTGAGTTAGAGCTCTTCAGAATGTCAAAGATGCGCTTGTGGCATGCGCAAGTGAATCATAACAGCTACGTTACAAGTTAGCCAGATACGGTAGCTACTTATGGCAAATAAATGTTAAACACAAGGGCTCTTACCTTTCCATTTTCGCCGAAAGGCTCGTTGCAGTCACTGTCCATTCCTGAATTGGAAGATGTGAAGACTCCTTGGTCCCAGTCGGGGTATGGGTTGATAAAAGATCTTTCCTCCATCTCCGCTTCCGTAGCCGACACTAATTTCAATCTTTTGGACATGTTGTCTCCCATTTTAACGGCAGCTCGTCAAGGCCAAAATGTATACGGACTCCCTGTTGGTAGACAGTAAAGCGCGTTTCAAAATGAGGAAATCTAATTTTCCAATAGATTTCGCTGGTGGACCGTGTCTCTGAATAAATCTGTCTAGTTTAATATTGGCCTCTGTAGTGAGATATAAGAGATAAGTATTCTCATATAAAAGAAATAGGCTACATTTGGAGTCCAGACACCTGTGGAAAATCGATGCTACTAAACTAATGGTGGCTATCCCCTATCGATTCACCTTGAATAGCTAGTTTATGATAAGGAATTTATTCTCAGAACTCAAATAGCAATAAAAGGCCGTTCCTGAATCAAAAAGTTAAGTTAATCTGAATCAGCGCAAGTTTATAGGTTTACTTTATATAAAACATATTCATTTACTATCAAATAATTTGCTAGACTTCTAAAATGCATTTATAAAACTGGCGTATGTATATTGGCTAATGACAAACAAACACGTAGATATGAAAGCCTGAATACATAGCCTAGGCCTACTTTAACAAATGCAACGTGATCACACGTGTGGTTACATATGACTTTATCCTAAATATAACAATGTCACTAGGTTTTGTATAACTGTCCGTTACTGCAGCAAAGTACATTCTCAATGGACAAAATCAAACCCACAATTCAACACAAATAGCCTATAATGAACATAAAAACGCGGCAGGCTCACCTATTTTTTATATCAAATAATGACCATGCAATTAATTTCGTTTGTCTTCGGCCGTTGCAAGCGCTTCATCGATGCAGGAGGATAGATGGACCACAGTCGTAGCAGCCTTCAAAGCATCCAGGATGATTTCAGCATTAACACATTAATGCAGTTTTGTGATAGGCTCTCCTCATCTAATTCAGTCCTGTAAAACGTTATCAATTCTCGGAAATTAAAGCAGTTATTGGATACAGATAAAAACATGTAAAATACTTTACTCTCAACGATATTAGTTCGCATCTTCTCTCGTCATCATGTTCGGGCTCCCGCTTTCGCAGTCGGTGAGAGTGGATTTTAAATTCAGAAATCCTACTGGTTGACGAGCTACGGGAGGCTACGGGAGGCTACGGGAGACAGCCCACCAGTCCTGCAATAAGCAGCTGTCTCGCGCCGATCTGGACCAAATTTGAGTCCTAGCCTCTGAGGAAACAGATGGTGTTTCTGCTGTGTACTGATTTGCCGCACGCACACAGATTATACTACCACAAACAAATCTATAAACACCCCTGTGTGCCTCCATCCCTTCCCTCGCTCTCCCTTCCCCTTAATTAATGGCTTTAGTTGTCCCCCACGATTAAATCGGGGAGGGGGTTGTGGATATGTCTCTGTTCCTCCGTTTGTACGTTAGTCACAGGCGATATCTCTGACAGCACTGGGTCGATTTTTACGAAACTTGGTTGAATAATGCGTCTTACCATAGAGATCCGGCATTTACAAAATTACACTAATTTGCCCAGGGCGGGAGCTATAGTAATTAACTGACGTGTTAGTCACAAGCGATATCTCAATTGGTCCAAAGGGGGCGCTGCATCATTCCTGTGGGACGACATGTTTACTGTTGTTTTCATTGACAGACACGTGATTCTGCTGAACAATACAATCCTATTCTCTTCTGCATTTCTCAGACAAAATAAGTTACTTTGTTTAGTTTTATGTATTAGACAAAAAGGAGCATGCTCAACTTTCTTGTGGGTCAGGTTATTTCCACTGATGGATGCTTTGACAAACTATTATCTGGGAACAGTGGTGGAAAAAGTACCCAATTGTCATACTTGAGTAAAAGTAAAGATACAGTAATAGAAAACGACTCAAGTAAAAGTGAAAGTCACCCAGTAAAATCCTACTTTAGTATAAGTCTTAAAGTCTTTGGTTTTAAATATACTTAAGTATATTTAAGTATAAGTAAGTATATAAGTATATATAGTAAATGTAATTGCTAAAATATACTTAAATACCAAAAGTAAAAGAATACAACATTTCAAATCACTTTATATTAAGCAAACCAGACAGCATGATTTTCTTGTTTTTTTTATTTACAGTTAGCCAAGGGCACACTCCAACACTCAGAATTAATTTACAAATGAAGCATTTGTGTTTAGTGAGTCCTCCAGATCAGACGCAGTAGGGATGACCAGAGATTTTCTCTTTAAGAGCGTGAATTGGACAATTTTCATGTCCCTCTAAGCATTCAAAATGTAACAAGTACATTTGGGTGTCAGGGAAAATGTATGGAGTAGAAAGTACATTATTTTCTTTAGGAATGTAGTGAAATGAAAGTTCTCAAAAACATGAATAGTAAAGTACAGATACCACAAAAAATGACTTAAGTAGTACTTTAAAGTATTTTTACTTAAGTAATTTACACCACTGTCTGGGAGTAATACACCTCTTCTTTAGTTAGGAAGCCTATGTCATCACCAAAGCCATAGCAGAAAGGATTAACATAAAACAAATTAAACAAGTCTGAACACACTAAAGGCATTTGATTCCGCCATTTTTCATCTCGACTTGCCCTTATCTCTGCGCTAGTGCTTAATGAGCATATTGATAACAGTGTGAAATACAATATTAGCAATTTGGCCACTCACACCTTCTACAAAAGCAATCAGTTAGTTTGTGCCTAGTTACAAAGTATTATATTTTGCTTTGTTCTACCAGCTATTGTTTCTTCCCCCTTCACATAGTTGTCAACCAGCAAAGAGGGATTGGAATGTCATGTATTAGGCCTATACATAGGCTACATGCGAGAGCAGGGATGTAGGTTAATACATTCAGCCAGGGGGCTTGTGAATGTATGCTTAATGTATGGCATATGTAGACGTGTGAATAATCAATAGAGTACAGCACGTGGGTGTCCAATACAGTGCATTCAGAACGTATTCAGACCCCTTGACTTTTTCCACATTTTGTTACGTGAGAGCCTTATTCTAAAATGGATTAATACAAAACAAAAACAATCAATCTACACACAATACCCCATAATGACTAAGCGAAAACAGGTTTGTAGAATTTTTGGCAAATGTATTAAAAATAAAAATCAGAAATACCTTATTTAAGTAAGTATTCAGACCCTTGACTATGAGACTCGAAATTGAGCTCAGGTCCATCCTGATTCCATTGACCATCCTTGAGATGTTTCTACAACTTGATTGGAGTCCACCTGTGGTAAATTCAATTGATTGGACATGATCTTGAAAAGGCACACACCTGTCTATATAAGGTCCCACAGTTGACAGTGCATGTCAGAGAAAAAGCCAAGCCATGAGGTCGAAGGAATTGTCTGTAGAGCTCTGAGATAGGATTGTGTCGATGCACAGATCTGGGGAAGGGTACCAAAACATTTCTGCTGCATTGAAGGTCCCCAAGAATACAGTGGCCTCCATCGTTCTTAAAATGGAAGAAGTTTGGAACCACCAAGACTCTTCCTAGACCTTCCTGAAGGACAACCATCTCTGCAGCACTCCACCAATCAGGCCTTTGTGGTAGAGTAGCCAGACGGAAGCCACTCCTCAGTAAAAGGCACACGACAGCCCGCTTGGAGTTTGCTAAGCGTCACCTAAAACACTCTCAGACCATGAGAAACAAGATTATCTGGTCTGATGAAACCAAGAATGAATTCTTTGGCCTGAATGCCAAGCGTCACATCTAGAGGATACCTGGCACCATCCCTACAGTGAAGCATTTTGATGTCAGCATCCTGCTGTGGCGATATTTTTCAGCGGCAGGGAGACTATTTAGGATTGAGGGGAGGATGAACAGAGCAAAGTACAGAGAGATCCTTGATGAAAACCTGCTCCAGAGCGCCCAGGACCTCAGACTGGGGTGAACGTTCACCTTCCAATAGAACAACGACTCTAAGCACACAGCCAATACAACGCAGGAGTGGCTTCGGGACAAGTCTCTGAATGTCCTTGAGAGGCCCAGCCAGAGCCCGGACTTGAAACAGATCAAACATCTCTGGAGAGACCTGAAAATAGCAGTGCAGCGACGCTCCCCATCCAATCTGACAGAGGATCTGCAGAGAAGAATGGGAGAAACTCCCCAAATATGGGTGTGCCAAGCTTGTAGCGTCGTACCCAAGAAGACTCAAGGCTGTGATCGCTGCCAAAGGTGCTTCAACAGAGTACTGAGTAAAGGGTCTGTATACTTATGTAAATGTAATATTTCAGTTTTTGCTTTGTCATTATGGGGTATTGTGTGTAGATTGATGATGGATATTTTTGATTAATCCATTTTAGAATAAGGCTAACAAAATGTGTAAAAAGTCAAGTGGTCTGAACACTTTCCGAATGCACTGTATATGTTAGTGTCTTTCAAAAGCAGTGTGTCTGTATCAGTCTAGAATCCTGGCATGTGAGGCTACCTACATCATGGTCTACCCCTTCGCTCTATAGGTGGGAGGATGTTTTTCCCACAACCCCATGCCAGCACACCAACACAATCCCATGCCAGCGTGTCCACCCTCATTAGCTGTGAAAGGTTACAGTGAGCTGAATTCATACCAACCTCCCACCTCCTGCCAAGGTGCCCAGTGGGCACTGCCTGCTTGAAATCCAACCATCTGCCAACCTCCGCTTTACCCTTCTCATCTGTTCCACACTGCCAGAAATCCCACCTCATTTTAGGGGTGCCAGCCTGGGTAATCCAAAAACCAGGTGCCCCTTAAATGTGATCAATGTGTAGATTATTAAGGATTACTAATCTGCTAGTGATTCATGTGCCTCTGGGATTTGAGACCATGCTCATAACAAAACAAAGTATGACCATGATGCACTGGCATTACCTCTGCCCCACAAAAGCCAAGGAATTAATTGGTTGTGGGTTGTTATTAGCCTGGGTGCCAGTCTACCACATGACTAGCCTGGGTGCCAGTCTACCACAGGACTAGCCTGGGTGCCAGTCTACCACAGGACTAGCCTGGGTGCCAGTCTGTTTCTGCTCTCTTGCCAACTCCTTGTGAAATTGGCATGCAAAACATGTTTGGCTTGACAATGAAGTAGGCAAAAGCACAAACAGATATGAGACCAGGCTAGGTGTTTGTGGCTTGTAATCCAAACTGATATGCTCCGTTTGGGTTCCAGGCTAGGTCTGTAGTGTACACCTTTACTAAACCAACAGGACAGTGTAAAGAAGCAGGCACAGTGTGATATCAGCATTCTGTGTGTTTGTCACATCAAAGAAGTTTAACTCACAGTATTTATGTGTCAGTTTAGTTGCTGAAAGAGATAGAAGAAAGGCTTGGATTTATGTAAATGCTGTTCTGGTAAGTGGAATTTTCTCTCTGTCATTTATGCGTATGGTACATTTCAAGGACATTGGAACTGTCTTGGAGGGAATTGTGTTGGCCTAGATGATACTACATTTGCAAAGTTTCAAGATGTGATAGTCCCACTGCAAAGACTAGGCCTATTAAAAAGGCTAGCTACATTAATTGCTCAAACAGAAATACGCAATGCAATATGCATTATGTGGCATTAATGTCTGGGCTCGACATATTACATAGTACACATGAATCATGATCCTAGACATACTACCAAGTTGGCATTTCAGCTGAAACATGTAATATTATCATCGTCATGGTGATAACGTGTGAGCAAATGGTCTGTCGAGAGATGGGACTCTTGCTAGACCTGCCCATCATGATTAATTCAACAACGTCCCATTGCGTCGAACAAGCAGGAGAAATCGAGCAGAAATAAAAACCACTCAAAGGTCATTAAAGCCGCTATAACCAATCCTCCCCTAAACCCAGTGTGGTGAATAAGGCGACTGTAAATGGAAGCTAAATGTTGGACAGCACCCCTGAGAGCAGAGACAGACCAAGAACACGAATGGGAGATGCTGGCACAACACATCACCAGTACTACTAGTCATGGCCATGCTACAGAGGACGGAGACACTGCTCTATTGTAACACAGTACATTACGTAGGCATTGCACTTTTTTTTTGTATTGTGACTGCACCATAGGAGCTACGGTTTGAGTCTCCACTGCAGCTCCCTCTCTCTCTTTCTTGCTACATTGGTGGCAGCAGTGGGAATATCCCTGTGTTTCCTCTTGGTGTTGGGGAAGTGTGCTTGTTGGCATGCTGGGCTTCATGCATAATGACGGTTCTTGAGATAGTGTGTTACAGTAGGCCTTGGCCTATTCTCCCTATGTGAGTGGTGTACTGGTTCTATTTAGCGGCCTGGGCTTTTATAGTACATTGGGTGCTTGCCTCTGCACCAGCATTTTAGCCTTCCCCTTCCATACTTCTTGACTCCTGGATAAGCCTACTACCATGTATCCTCAGAGATTCCGTCAGTGGTGAGTTGTCGCTGTATAAGATGGCTGCTGGCCACTGGCCATTAGTGGAACTTCAAAATGATGTCGCTGTCCACTTTAATGGTGCTAAATCGCTGCTATTATCATCTTTGTTGTATAGTATAGGTTATTAAAGCAAAAATACACATCTTAGTGCTCTTAAAGGCAATGATCAATAAAATAGTAATTGTATAGTAGCAGGCCTGTTGTTTTCTTCAGCATGGCTGTCTATACTAACATGTTGAACTGTTTGGCATTTCATTCTCTGTTTCAACTTGTCTTGTAATGCCTTGAGAACCCTTCAGTCTAGTGCTGTTTTTAATACGGTTTATTGCCCCTAGCATGACATTTTCATATACATACGTGACAATGAAATGTCATGTGATTTGGCACACACATGCAATCTGGTGAGGGTATTTGCTTGGCAAGATAACAGAATCAACCTATCAGTGCTCTCCATATGTATTTAATATCTATAACATAAATTGCCTCTCCTGCATATAACTCGTCATTGGAGATATTACTGGCTTTCAACCATATTTGGGACATTTTCTGTTTTTACCCGATGCTGCATCATGATGATTTGGCTGGTGACATGTCTTTTACATGCCATTTTCCTGGCATCAGTCTCTGTCTCGCTGGGTTGACTCTCGCCACCCACTCTTCCCGCCATCCATCGGATTATAACCCAGTCTTTTTTTTTTTCATGATTCCTGCAAGATATCAGTATTACTGTCACTTCTCCTACACCCCAAAAGGTCAAAGTTTAGCGATTCAGTTGGAGTTTTGGGCCATCACTGTTTTTAATGGACTGAATTTGCCTTCGATTTTATATAACAATGGAGAGACATTTACTCAGGGAATGCTATTAAGGCAAGCTGTCTGAACCGGGCAGGGCCTGTCTCGCTACTTTCAAATGAACCATATTCTCATATTTCATAGGTGAAAATGATGTGAGGATATTGCATTACATAGAAAAGTGCTATTTGAGTTATTATTCCACTTCGTGAGCCTGTGACACATCGGTAGTTCGATCGACCAATCATGCCCTCTGCAATTTGCGAATGGCAGCACGCCGCCAAATATAGTATATCTGCTCTTAAATTTGCTCGTTGCCCTGGTTCATTTCAGACTAATTTCTCTTAGCCTCATTACGCAAGCACAGCACACCCTTGTGTGAGCTCTTAGTCAAACTCACACACAGAGACTCACACTTAGACACACACACAGACACACACACACTGTGCAATTGTGTCTTTGGATTCCCATCTTAATGAGATTCTGCCGCGCTCTGGGGGCCAGTGTCATTCTGAAGTCATATGGATGATTTAACATGGCCGAAGGGCCTTCAACGAAGCACCACACAGCGCTTGAGCACCACATCGAGCACAAAACTGTAAACTCTCTCCTGCCTCCTTCCAAACCCTAAACCTCAAAGGAGCCCTCTTTTTAAAACAATATATCACCTCAAGGGCCGATGGGTTGTTGTGGTAAACCAGGCTGATTTGTAACACTAAAGCTTCTGTCTCCGTTCTGTCTCCATAAGTGACTTCAGTTGTATAAATACAACATGGCGTCTAATTGTTTTCTATAAACAACCAGGAGCATCCTGTTGCCAAAGACAATATTGAATTAAGTGTTATTACAGCTCTACTCCAGGGCCATAAGTCATAATACATCTGGTTAGTGAAAAGGGATGCTGCCTGGCGGTAGGGCCACAGTCTCATGGGAGACATTAACATGGCTCTCACTGACAGGTTTACACATTGTGAGCTACTGCCACCGCAACCACCCACCCATGCTAGCCTTGAACAATCCTACCACAAGACATAAGTGACTCAAATAGACAATACAGACTCAAACTTGAATCGACGTTCAACAACTCAGACTAGCGTCGCACATGGCAAGGACTACAGAGCTCACAGACTACAAAGGCAAATCCAGCTGTGCGGTACCCACCGAAGCCTCCCTCCCAGACAAGCTTAACACATTCTGTGCTCGCTTCAACGCATCCAGGAAGACTCTCGCTGCTCCGGATGACCAAGTGCTTTCCCTCTCCGAGGCTGACGTGAGGAAAACTCTGAGTGAATACTCAAAGCCGCTGGCCCAGATGGCATCCCTGGCCGCATCCTCAGAGTGTGTGCTGACCAGCTGGTGGGCGTCTTCTCTGACATCTTCAACCTGTCCCTGTGCCAGGCTGTAGTCCCCACCTGCTTTAAGGAGACCACCATCGTCCCAGTGCCCAAGAAAAACAAGGTGACAAATGACTATCGCCCCGTCGCACTCACCTTGGTCATCAAGAAGTGCTTCGAGAGGCTGGTCATCGCCCACATCAAAGCCAGCATGCCAGGCACACTGGACCCACTACAATTTGCCTAGCGCTCCAACAGTTACATGGAAGATTCCATTTCCATCGCTATACACACGGCCGTAACACATCTGGACAAGAGGAACACCTACCTGAGAATGCTGTTCATTGACTACAGTTCAGCATTCAACACTATTGTTCCCTCCAAGCTCGACACCAACCTCAGAGCCCTGGGTCTGGACACCACTCTCTGCAACTGGATGCTGGACTTCCTGACAGGCAGACCACAGCCTGTGAGGATTGGGAAAAACACCTCCTCCACACTGACCGTTAACACAGGAATTAACAGGGGTGTATCCTCAGTCCTCTGCTGTACTCCCCGTTTACCCAAAACTGTGTGGCTTTGCACGACACCACCTCCATCATCAAGTTTGCTGATGACACCACGGTTGTAGGCCTGATAACCAACAACAAGTCAGCCTATAGGGAGGAGGTAAGTGAACTGGCATTGTGGTGTTATGACAACAACCTCAGCCTCAACAAAACAGAGGGGCTGATTGGTCAGGAAGCAGAGGAAGCAGAGGGAACATGTCCCGATCCACATCGACGAGACTGCAGTAGAGAAAGTCATGAGTTATAAGCTCCTCGCCGTCCACATCACTGAGGACTTGTCATGAACCAACACCACCAGTCGTCAAGAGGGGGCAACAGTGTCTTTAGTTCCTAAGGCAGCTGAAGAAATGTGGCATGCCGCCTGGGTCCTTTTCAAATACTACCACTGCACCAGAGGTATACCTGACCGGTAGCATCACAGCCTGATACGGGAACTGCTCCATCCACAACCGCAAGGCCCTCCAGCGGATGGTGAGAACGGCTCAGTACATCACTAAGACCATGCTCCCACCCATCCAGGACATCTACTTGAAACGGTGCCTGAGGAAGTCCCGCAGCATCATCAAGGACCAGACACACCCCAGCCACGAGCTGTTCTCTCCCTTACTGTTGGGCAGATGGTATTGGAGCATGAGATCTGATACCAACAGGCTCAGAGACAGTTTCTATCTACAGTACAAGCCATCAGACTGCTGAACACTTGAACTGGACTGACCACCTGCTCTGATTTTCCACACCTTAGTACACTCACTAATGCACACACCCATGATACAGACACATCACAACTGCTGCTACCAGACTCTTATTATACTGCTCAGTTCATACACTGTCCCCCATCCCCAGTACACATGGAAATATTGAACCATAAATTGTGCCTTCTTGTATTATACTTATGCTAAAAATGTTTATTCCATTCTGCTGAGACATTTACTTTTCGTATCTTTTCTTATTTCTTATTGTTGTTGCATTGTCGACAGGGAACCTGCAAGTAAGCATTTCGTTGGACGTTGTATACCATGCTTATACCATACATACGCCTAATAATATAATAATAAAACAACAAACATAAAAAAATGCCCCTTGACCTACTGTATAACCACACGGCTATAACCAGGCCACTAACACATCTCTATTGCTCACTGATGGTGTATCACTGCCCTGAAGCATTGGGGTCTCCATAGACCAGGGGAGAGTGCCCCCTACTGGCCTTCCAACACCACTTCCAGCAGCATCTTGGTCTTCCATCCAAGGATCAACCAGACACAATGCCACTTACTGTGCCTTCAGCAAGTATTCATACCCCTTGACTTATTCCATATTTTGTTGTGTTACAGCCTGAATTCAAAATGGACTAAATCGATTTTTTTCCTCAACACACAATACCCCATAATGACAAAGTGAAAACATATTCTTAGAAATGTTTGCAAAATGAATTGAAAATGAAATAGAGAAATATCTCATTTACATAAGTATTCACACCCCTGAGTCAAAACATGTTAGAATCACCTTTGGCAGCAATTACAGCTGTGGGTCTTTCTGGGTAAGTCTCGAAGATCTTTGCACACCTGGAATGTACAATATTTGCACATTATAATTTTAAAAAATTCTCCAAGCTCTGTCGAGTTGGTTGTTGATCATTGTTTTCAAGTCTTGCCATAGATTTTCAAGCCGATTTAAGTCAAAACTGTAATTAGGCCACTCAGGAACATTCAATGTCGTCAAAGTAAGCAACTCCAGTGTATAGTTGGCCTTGTGTTTTAGGTTATTGTCCTGCTGAAAGATTCATGTGCCTCCCAATTTCTGTTGGAAAGTAGACTGAACCAGGTTCTCCACTAGGATTTTGCCTGTGCTTAGCTCTACTCCGTTTCTTTTTATCCTAAAAAAACTCCCTAGTCCTTGCCAATTATTATTATTATTTTTTTTTTCACCTTTATTTAACCAGGTAGGCAAGTTGAGAACAAGTTCTCATTTACAACTGCGACCTGGCCAAGATAAAGCAAAGCAGGTCGACACATATAACAACACAGAGTTACACATGGAGTAAAACAAACATACAGTCAATAATACAGTAGGAAAATAAGTCTATATACAATGTGAGCAAATGAGGTGAGATAAGGGAGGTAAGGGCAATAAATAGGCCATGGTGGCGAAGTAAATACAATATAGCAATTAAAACACTGGAATGGTAGATTTGACAGTAGATGAGTGTGCAAAGTAGAAATACTGGGGTGCAAAGGAGCAAAATAAATAAATACAGCAGGGGAAGAGGTAGTTGTTTGGGCTATTTATAGATGGGCTATGTACAGGTGCAGTGATCTGTGAGCTGCTCTGACAGCTGGTGCTTAAAGCTAGTGAGGGAGATAAGTGTTTCCAGTTTCAGAGATTTTTGTAGTTTGTTCCAGTCAATGGCAGCAGAGAACTGGAAGGAGAGGCGGCCAAAGGAGGAATTGGCTTTGGGGGTGACAAGTGAGATATACCTGCTGGAACGCGTGCTACGGGTTTGTGCTGCTATGGTGACCAGCGAGCAGAGATAAGGCGGGACTTTACCTAGCAGAGACTTGTAGATAACCTGTAGCCAGTGGGTTTGGCGACGAGTATGAAGCGAGGGCCAGCCAACGAGAGTGTACAGGTCACAGTGGTGGGTAGTATATGGGGCTTTGGTGACAAAACAGATGGCACTGTGATAGACTGCATCCAATTTGTTGAGTAGGGTGTTGGAGGCTATTTTGTAAATGACATCGCCGAAGTCGAGGATCGGTAAGATGGTCAGTTTTACGAGGGTATGTTTGGCAGCATGGGTGAAGGATGCTTTGTTGCGAAATATGAAGCCAATTCTAGATTTAACTTTGGATTGGAGATGTTTTATGTGAGTCTGGAAGGAGAGTTTACAGTCTAACCAGACACCTAGGTATTTGTAGTTGTCCACATATTCTAAGTAAGAACCGTCCAGAGTAGTGATGCTGGACGGGTGGGCAGGTGCAGGCAGCGATCGGTTGAAGAGCATGCATTTAGTTTTACTTGTATTTAAGAGCAGTTGGAGGCCACGGAAGGAGAGTTGTATGGCATTGAAGCTCGTCTGGAGGGTTGTTAACACAGTGTCCAAAGAAGGGCCAGAAGTATACAGAATGGTGTCGTCTGCGTAGAGGTGGATCAGAGACTCACCAGGAGCAAGAGCGGCGTCATTGATGTATACAGAGAAGAGAGTCGGCCCAAGAATTGAACCCTGTGGCACCCCCATAGAGACTGCCAGAGGCCCGGACAACAGGCCCTCAGATTTGACACACTGAACTCTGTCGGAGAAGTAGTTCGTGAACCAGGCGAGGCAATCATTTGAGAAACCAAGGCTGTTGAGTCTGCCGATGAGGATGTGGTGATTGACAGAGTCGAAAGCCTTGGCCAGGTCAATGAATACGGCTGCACAGTATTGTTTCTTATCAATGGCGGTTAAGATATCGTTTAGGACCTTGAGCGTGGCTGAGGTGCACCCATGACCAGCTCTGAAACCAGATTGCATAGCGGAGAAGGTATGGTGGGATTCGAAATGGTCGGTGATCTGTTTGTTAACTTGGTTTTCGAAGAACTTAGAAAGGCAGGGTTGATATAAGGCTGTAGCAATTTGGGTCAAGAGTGCCCCCCCCCCCCCCCCCCTTTGAAGAGGGGGATGACCGCAGCTGCTTTCCAATCTTTGGGAATCTCAGACGACACGAAAGAGAGGTTGAACAGGCTAGTAATAGGGGTTGCAACAATTTCGGCAGATCATTTTAGAAAGAAAGGGTCCAGATTGTCTAGCCCGGCTGATTTGTGGGGGTCCAGATTTTGCAGCTATTTCAGAACATCAGCTGACTGGATTTGGGAGAAGGAGAAATGGTGAAGGCTTGGGCGAGTTGCTGTGGGGGGTGCAGTGCGGTTGCCCGGGGTAGGGGTAGCCAGGTGGAAGGCCAGCCGTAGAAAAATGCTTATTGAAATTCTCAATTATAGTGGATTTATCGGTGGAGACAGAGTTTCCTATCCTCAGTGCAGTTGGCAGCTGGGAGGAGGTGCTCTTATTCTCCATGGACTTTACAATGTCCCAGAACTTTTTTGAGTTTGTGTTGCAGGAAGCAAATTTCTGCTTGAAAAAGCTAGCCTTGGCTTTTCTAACTTCCCTGAAAAGTTGCATTTTACGGAGGCTGTTCGATGCTAATGCAGAATGCCACAGGATATTTTTGTGTTGGTTAAGGGCAGTCAGGTCTGGAGAGAACCAAGGGCTCTATCTGTTCCTGGTTCTAAATTTATTGAATGGGGCATGCTTATTTAAGATGGTGAGGAAGGCATTTTTAAAGAATAACCAGGCATCCTCTACTGACGGGATGAGGTCAATATCCTTCCAGGACACTCGGGCCAGGTCGAATAGAAAGGCCTGCTCGCTGAAGTGTTTCAGGGAGCGTTTGATAGTGATGAGTGGAGGTCGTTTGACCCATTACGGATGCAGGCAATGAGACGGTGATCGCTGAGATCTTGGTTGAAAACAGCAGAGGGGAATTTAGAGGGCAAGTTGGTTAGGATGATATCTATGAGGGTGCCCGTGTTTACGGCTTTGGGGTTGTATCTGGTAGGTTCATTGATAATTTGTGTGAGATTGAGGGCATCAAGCTTAGATTGTAGGATGGCCGGGGTGTTAAGCATGTCACAGTTTAGGTCACCTAGCAGCACGAGCTCTGAAGATAGATGGGGGGCAATCAGTTCACATATGGTATCCAGAGCACAGCTGGGGGCAGAGGGTGGTCTATAGCAGGCGGCAACGGTGAGAGACCTGCTTTTAGAGAGGTGGATTTTTAAAAGTAGAAGTTCAAATTGTTTAGGTACAGACCTGGAGAGTCGGACAGAACTCTGCAGGCTATCTCTGCAGTAGATTGCAACACTGCCCCCTGGCCGTTCTATCTTGTCTGAAAATGTTTTAGTTAGGGATGGAGATTTCCGAGTTATTGGTGGTCTTCCTAAGCCAGGATTCAGACACGGCTAACACATCCGGGTAGAGTGTGCTAAAGCAGTGAATAAAGCAAATTTAGGGAGAAGGCTTCTAATGTTAACATGCATAAAACCAAGGCTTTTACGGTTACAGAAGTCATCAAAAGAGAGCGCCTGGGGAATAGGAGTGGAGCTAGGCACTGCAGGGCCTGGATTCAATGACAAGCATACCCATAACATGATTCAGCCACAAGCATGCTTGAAAATATGAAGAGTGGTACTCAGTGATGTGTTGTGTTGGATTTGGCCCAAATATAATGCTTCGCATTCAGGACATAAAGTTAATTTTTTTGCCACATTTTTTGTTTTGTTTTACTTTAGTGCAGTGGTTCTTAACCTTGTTGGAGGTACTGAACCCCACCAGTTTCATATGCGCATTCACCGAACCCTTCTTAATTGGAAAAATAAAATATGATTTTTTCAAATTCAAAACATAGGTATATATTTTACTGGTGCACAAAATGAACCGTGCATCAACATCAACACTGTGTGTTCAAAGAACAAAATCATCAAAACATGATTTTCACACAAAAACAAAAACATAATAATGAATATTTACTGCAAATCAGTGTGACTTCTGCTGTTGCCTTTCAGAGACCAGTTCAGAAATGCGCGGCTTCACCTTGGCAAGTGCCACTCTCATGTCATTTTCGCAACAAAGTCTGTTCCTTTTCTTCGTTTTTATGTCCAGCATCCTCGAAAAGGATTGCTCGCAAAGATATGTTGTAACAAACGGTATCAAAATCTCCAGAGCTTTCTTAGCAATAACAGGGTACGTTACCATTTGTTGACACCAAAACGTTGAAAGCGTTGTTGTTCTGAAGAGTTGCTATTGAACCTGGCTCTGCTGAATTTCAATGATTTCATCGAGGTATTCATCATTGACATCTGTTGTCTCAACACTAAACGTGACCGGCTGTCTCACCCATGCTGGATATGACTCTCTTGTAGGGAAGTATCCGTCGAGAGACTTTGCAAGCTCATCTAAGTGCGTGGCAATTGCTTGCTTCAGTTCCGCGGGTACAGAAATGTCTCCGATTCCAGATACATCTTCGATCTTACTTACACAGTCGTCCAGCAGGGGAAAGTTTGCGAAGTTATCGTTCTCTGTTCGTCGTTTCCATAACGGTAGCTTTTTTAAAAAAGCCTTCAGGTTTTCCTCCGCTTCGATGATGTTGACTCCACCGCCCTGCATCTTTTGATTGAGATGATTGAGAGCTGCGAAGATATCAGCCATGTACGCTAAAATGAGAATGAACTCAGAATTTTTTAAGCAATCTGCATGACAATGTTGGTGCTCTTGCAAAAACAGGGCTAATTCCACACACACGGCAAAAACACGATTCAGCACCTGTCCGCGGGATAACCACCGAACGTTAGAATGGTACAAAAGTACCTCGAATTCAGAGCCCATTTCTTTACACAGCTCACTGAAGATGCGGTGCCTCAGAGCACTAGTTCGCACATAGTTCACGCATTCCACTACAATTTTTAATTCTTCTGCCAGTTTTGGAGGCAAGGTTTTTGTTGCCAACGCATGCCTGTGCAGAATACAATGCGTAACAATGATGTGTGGTGCATCGGCTTTCACTAGCGCACCAAAACCAGACTTTCTTCCCAGCATGACTGGAGCGCCGTCTGAACAGACTGCAGAAACCATATCCCACGAAAGATTGTTGTCTTTGAAGAAGTCATCCACAAGTTTCTTCACATCGGCTGCCTTAGTTGTTGTTGTAAGAGGCTTACAAAATAAAAAATCTTCCTTTATCACGTCGTCTTTCACATAGCGCACCAAGCTGGCTTAGATTGGAAACGTCTGTGGTCTCGTCGAGTTGAAGGCTGAATTTTGCCGGGCTTGAAATCAGATCTGCAACTACTTGAGCCAAGATGTCTTTGCTCATGTCCTCTATTCTGTCGCTGATGGTGTCATTTGAAAGAGGAATTTGGGATAACTTAACTTCAGCCTCTTTTCCCAGCATGATATTCGCCATCTTCAACACAGCTGGTTTTATGAGTGTTTCACCAATGGTGTGTGGTTTGCCCTGCTTTGCGATCAGGTAAGCAACTTCGTACGATGCTGTGAGGATCGGTTTGTTGATGGGTACAAAGCCGAGAACAGGCAGAGTAGCCTTTTCATCGAATCTGGCTCTCTTCACCTTGAATTCAGCGAGCGTTGTGTTCTTGTATTCTCCATCTCCATGCAGCTTAAGGAAGTGTTCTCTTAGTTTTGCCGGTGCTAAACTAGAATTGCTCAACTTGGCATTGCAAATCATGCAGTTAGGACGCTGACTCCCATCACGTTCCGTTATACATGTGAATCCATATTGTACATATACGTAAGTATGAAGGGATTAAAATATTAAGAAAGAAATCACAAAACGTACCATCACGACAGTCACAAGTCGACTACTGAGCGCACCAAATTCCCTGCAGCACAGATAGGCCAAGCGATGTAGCGTGATCACCTGCAGCCAATGATGGCCAAGCGGGGCGTGTCATCACGAATCATATGAGTCGGATGTGTGTCTTGACCTCCGCCGAACCCCTGAGACTGACTCACCGAACCCCTGGGGTTCGATCGAACCCAGGTTAAGAACCACTGCTTTAGTGCCTTGTTGCAAATAGGATGCATGTTTTAGAATATGTTTATTCTGTACCGGCATCCTTTTCACTGTCAATTAGGTTAGTATTGGGGAGTAACTACAATGTTGTAGTTGGCCTCATGGTGAAATCCCTGAACGGTTTCCTTCTTCTCCGGCAACTGAGTTATGAAGGGCGCCTGTATATTTGTAGTGACTGGGTGTATTGATACACCATCTAAAGTGTAATTAATAACTTCCCCATGCTCAACGGGATATTCAATGTGTCTTTTTTTTTTTTTTACCATCTATCAATAGGTACGCTTCTTTGAGAGGAATTAGAAAACCTCCCTGGTCTTTGTGGTTGAATCTGTGTTTAAAATTCTCTGGGAGATTGAGGGACCTTACAGATAACTGCATATGTGGGGCATAGAGATGAGGTAGTCATTCAAGAATCATGTTAAACGCTATTATTGCACACATGCAACTTATGTGACTTGTTAAGCAACGTTTTACTCCTGAACTTATTTAGGCTTGCTATAAAAGTGATTGAATACTTATTGAGTGAAGACATTTCAGCTTTTCATTTTGTATTAATTTGTCAACATTTCTTAAAATATAATTCCACTTTGATATTATGGGGTGACCAAAAAATCTAACTTTTATACATTTTAAATTCAGGCTGTAACACAACACAATGTGTAAAAAGTCAAGGGGTGTGAATACTTTCTGAAGGCACTGTACATAGATTAAGAGGCAACGCAGCATAGGGATGGTACGGCTGCTGCACGACTCCCGCCACCGCCTGTCCCTGTCAACAGCCTCATAGGGTTCTCTCTGTCCGTTTGTAGAGGAGTCAGTGACGCTGAGCACCACCATGCATCACTCATATGGCACCAGAGCGTCAGAGGGAGCTTGCAGAGTACACTACTTCTGATATGGAGATTTCCCGCCTGGCAACACCCGCACCACCACCACGTCCAGGTGGTGAGAGATGGGGGAGATTATCTCCGTGTTAACATGGCGATGCAGCGCTCCGTGAAGAAATGTAAGAAATATACTAGGGCAGCCAGGAGGAAGGGAAAACAGACAGATTGAACAGCTAAACGCTAAACACGTGCACACGCACGCACGCACACACACCGGTATTAATCAGAGAGGGGAGGGAATATAGGTCACACAAAGACAAAAGCCTGCATCTGCTCCAGGGTCACTGTTGTATAAAGATTACTTTTGCATACCTATAGTAGCCTGATGATGTTTGCTGAAGCAAATGCCTGATGGTTTTTACTAATGTAGTGTATTAGGTTAACAAGCTGTGATTAGTGTAATGGCCATGGTGCAACATAGTGTCTGACCCCTCATTGTGAGGTTGTTTGACCACTATAGAGGATGTGCATGTCTTTAACTGATTGGTTGGTACCAGTGTGTTCTGCTTGGATTTAATTGGTTAGTAGTACATAATTGCAAGCACACACACACACACCACGCGCACATGTCTTGTTTTGGTTAGACGTCCCCCTACGTGTACATATGCCTTTTTGAGGATGATCTGAGGAGCCATTAAAATAACACCGCACTAAGCTTTTTACAAATAATTTGTGTTAAAACCACTTGAAAAGTAATCTCAATTAATCTATTTTTCAGGAGAAAAATAATAATATGAAGTTTCCTCTGAGGTAAACCCAGGAATTTATCTACTGTGGATCTCACTTTAATTAGTGAAATATCAAAGCCTGGCAATGGAGGAACAGTAACAACAGGGAGTTGTGCTATTATCATAACAGACTTTAGCACGTTTAATTCCTCATCCCATCCTGAGCGTGTGCAAATGGGTGTTAATTCCTAGGGCGGCTTGCTAAAATGGGCACATGTTTCCGGGAGGTTAAATTGATTATCCTTAATTACCCTCAAATGCCTAACAACATTTGATGTGGATTAGAGAGTAAATCTATGATTGGAACACCAGGGGGGGACCAGGCACTCTCTCTAGGCCACAGCAAATTGACAGGCTCTGTCTTAATGCTCCTACAATGCCTACCCAACCTCCCTGTCTATTTGAGGCTCAGCAGTGCTGATCTTACAGATCTGAATAGGCTGTATGGATGAAAGCAAACTTGGTTGAATCTCCTCTCCCACCTTCACATTGTCTTTATTTCTCTCAGCTGTTTAGTGATTTCTCAACAGTCAGTGATCAAGTCAATCATGAATGGAAGGAATTACTAGGGGGACTGGTACATGCCAGGTTATATTCATGGAGATCTATCTTTTGTGCACATATTATTTATTCAATGGGAAATGAGCCACATCTATGGTTGACTTAATGTTAAATATTCATCAACTGTAGAAAACTGTTGGCTACCTTGGGTCCTGAAATAATTACTTGCATTGATGACAAGACCTATCTCATGTCCAATAGATTTTGTATGAAAATTGTATCACCACCAAAATGGTACAGATGTAATATATACTACTTTATTTGGTGGATAGGATGCCAGACAATATTTGTTTATTTATTTATTTAACCTTTACTAGGCAAGTCAGTTATGAACAAATTCTTATTTATAATGATGGCCTAAACGGGGAACAGTGGGTTAAACTGGCCTTGTTCAAAACAAAACACCAGATTTGTACCTTGTCAGCTCAGGGATTCGATCCAGCAACCTTTTGGTTACTGGCCCAACGCTACCTGCCGCCCCAAGATGAGTCCATATAACTGCCAATATCAATTTACTTTCAAAACATCTCGATCCTCAATCTTATATCGAGTTAGACGGTAGAACGACAGTCTATCTTGCTGCTTGACATTTGTGCCCCTCTGATCTAAACGTTTTAATTTGTTTTCCATCTTCAGTCTGCATAGGTGTTGACACTGATATACTTTGTACAATTAATATGCTAAGTATGGTCAGTTAGGCAGCAAAACGTTCCAATATGTACTAAATTTCACAATGACAACATGTAGAAGGTCATTAAAATTCACATTTACTACCCCCCAGATGTTTATACCCTGAGTTATGCATGATTCGTTTGTAGGCCCCCTAGACGCAACTTCTGTTAAAATGCCAATTTTCATATCCTGTTTGAAAACATTTTGTCAGCTGGGGCTTGTGGATAAGATACGTATAAAGGAGCACATCACAGCGGAATGCAGAAGATGGGGAACAAAGAAAGAAACTCGTCGACCCCGTCGTACACAGCAGTGGCTCAGAAGCTGAATTGGTGGGCAACAGCTCCCTCCTCTGGTGGTTTTATTGATGGTGAGACGTGACACCTGCTTGCATTTTCTTTACCTTCATAAAACACAGCATTGGTCTTTTTATTTAATGTGTAGATGAAATGCACATTGACATATCTGTAAAAATCAATAGTGTGAATCAAACTTTGGATTTTACATACTGATACTGTAAGCTTAAAAACACAAGGTTCACAAAACCAGTTACCTGTATTAAATATTTCTGCATACGTTCCATTCTGCTTGACTATTAAATGATGCATCAAGTTCTGTTACCTGCACTCAAGGACACAACATCTACATGCTGCCCGACTCTTGACTTGCTGTTCTGCTTCTTGTCAGCATGTTCTTCCCTTCTCCACCAGCTCCTGCATTTATACTGCTAAAAAGGGGAGAACAGAGAAAATAAATCACTGTCTGGATACTGTCTGACAATTTTTATACACTGCAGCAAAGTGTGACTGTTTTGAGACATTTATAATGGGCTCTGTCAGTGTGTGATTTTGTGTACGGAGAATCAGCCAATCACTGCAATTCCATTATACATGAAGTATCGTGTACATACACTGACTATGCCCAACATTAGGAACACCATCCTAATATTGAGTTGCACCCCCCTACTCCCCCTTTTGCCATCAGAACAGCCTCAATGTCAGGGTATGGACTCCACAAGGTGTTGAAAGTGTTCCACAGGGATGCTGGCCCATGTTGACTCCAATGCTTCCCACAGTTGTGTCAAGTTGGCTGGATGTCCTTTGGGTGGTGGACCATTCTTGATACAGATGGGAAACTGTTGAGTGTGGGGAAAAAAACAGCAGCGTTGCAGTTCTTGACACAAACTGGTGAGCCTGGTACCTACTACCATACCTCATTCAAAGGCTCTTAAATGTTTATTCCATGTGTAACTCTGTGTTGTTGTATGTGTCGAACTGATTTGCTTTATCTTGGCCAGGTCGCAGTTGCAAATGAGAACTTGTTCTCAACTAGCCTACCTGGTTAAATAAAGGTGAAATAAATAAAATAAAAAAATTGTCTTGACCATTCACCCTCTGAATGGCACACAAACACAACCCATGTCTCAAATTGTCTGAAGGCTTAAAAATCCTTCTTTAACCCATCTCCTCCCCTTCATCTACACTGATTGAAGTAACATCAATAAGGGATCATCACTTTCACCTGGTCAGTCTATGTTATGGAAAGAGCATGTCTTCTTAATGTTTTGTGCACTCAGTGTATGTATTATGTGTGGCGTGACATGCGCTGCTAATGAGTCATTTTGTAGGAGTTATTTCCCATTGCCACCACGCAGCTATCAGGAGATTGGTTCACGTCAGGCAGCTTTTGAGTGTCAATAGAAGCAGGCAGTATTGACTGGAATCTACTAGCCAAGCCTATTAAACATTCAGTGGGTGCATCTCAGTCTCAAGCTGCTTCTTCTCCTCGTCTCCTCTCCTTAACCTGCACGGAGCTGTAAAACACTGCAAGGTGAAAGCAATAGGGTGGAGAAAGCAAATACTGTAGCTTGTGTAGGCAATCACCAATCCAGTTCATATTCATCAATGGAAATGAAGAAACCTAATTTACACTATCGAGACACAGCCAATGTCTGTAGAATCTCTGTTTTTTTACTGTGCGGCTGTTGTTACGGTTCTATTATTCAAGCCTTTTACCCATTCTGTATTGACAAGTCTTCAGCTTGGTCTGAGCTCCAGCACCACAGTGAAACGTCTGCGTAGCGGCGAGACCGTGGTGCGGGGGTGTAGGCAGCATAGTTTGTGATTCAGCCCATCGATTTCCTCATTTTGCTATTGACCCTTTTGCTCCGAGAGGCCTTGGGAGCTCCCCAGCGTATCCACACATAAAACAAAAAGGATAGAGCGGTGCGCACATCATTAGCTATTGTAAAACACCAGGGATTATGGTGGAGGAAACTTTCAGACTACATAGCTCTCCTACAATGAGAATGAGACCCTAGTGGAGAGTTGCACGAAGGCTGCTTCTCGGAACAGTACTGCACCTCATACAACACAGGTACAATGGGTATTATGCATCGAAAACACATTATGTAACAGGTTTTAGATACAGTATGTCAATATACTGCATCATAGTAACATCATTCTATAATGTTCAAACCATGGTGTAAATAATGTCATTTATGCTAGAATTTGCAACAGCATTCAGACACTTGTAAATCCTCGATTCGCATTGCAGGGGATCGACGTTCACATTCTTTTACCCATGAATGCTCAGCTCTGAAATGAACAGCATCTTCCCTCTTGAGAAAAATGTATCTGTACACTACTCTGTACTTAATGTGCGTCGAGAGAGAGGGCAGATAGAAAAGAAAGACAGCCCATTTCCATCGCCAGTTTGTGTTTGGCCCTGTTGGTTTCTAGTGGGCTTGCCGAGAGTAGGTGCCCATAATTGTCAGTGTCACAAAAATCAATGAGGGGCAAATAGATAGTGTATAAGCCTAACTGAGCACTGCTTGCCTAGACATCTTTAAAACACTTCACTATCAATGTTGCCTCAAATTAGATATTGGGGCCAGGAGAGCCAATGGTAGAGAGATCGATACCAAAGGATTCAATTCTAATGGTGGCCCAATAAAAACCATCAAACTATTGAAACATCTATATCTAATTAAGATAAAAATACATCTCAGTATGTACACAGATATTGTTGCTAAATTGGTAATGAGAAAGTTTTTATTTTATATTTGACAATCTAAGTGGGAGACTATAGACAAATGACTTCCATACACAAGTACAGAGAAGATTGACAGCAATTATTTCCTCCTCTGACAGAACAAATCATTTCTGATGGTGCCTCAAATAAACCTGACACTGCAGAGCAGAACAGTACAGAAAGTATCTGTTATTTAGCTTGAAATTACATGGTGGACACCAATTGTGTTGAATTACTTGAAGTACCCGAAAGTATTCATTGATAGAACATCAGCTCCTAGTAAATAACATCTGATTAATACCAGAGTGGTGTACTATATAGCCGGATCAATGAGTTAGCCAGCTAACTTTGATAAACGAACAGAAATAACATCTGATTAATACCAGAGTGGTGTACTATATAGCCGGATCAATGAGTTAGCCAGCTAACTTTGATAAACAAACAGAAATAACATCTGATTAATACCAGTGGTGTACTATATAGCCGGATCAATGAGTTAGCCAGCTAACTTTGATAAACAAACAGAAATAACTATGGATTTTATGGTTCATTAAGAAATCTAAACTTAATGTCTTTTTGGTTGTGAGTCAATTAGACCATGGCCATTTCAAGATCTAAAAAAATATTTTAATAAAAGTAAAAACATTTCTGAATATTGATCCTGCTTTGTAGTAAACCCCTCACAGGCAGCAATACACTAAAACAATGTTTTAAAGGTAGATAACAGTACGCTGGCCCAGACAGCATTTTTTGTACTTTCTACATGTTCACCAGTGAGGCCATAAGCTACATGCAGAGCTGTTCCTGGAGAGCTACCGTCCTATATTTTCTCACTCCGAACCACAATCTAGCACACCTGATGCTAATAATTAGCTGGTTGATAAGATTATTCAGGTTAGTTACAACTGGGGTTGGAGCTAAAAACCTACAACAGGCTAGCTCTCTGGGAACAGGGTTGGAGAGCCCTGGGCTACAAGCTAGCCTTCAGCCAAAACCAAGAGTGTCTATTCCATTGTGTTTGATAGGAAGGTCTAATCCTCATGTACTGGCACACCAGAACCCCCCAGCAGAAATTAAATACATGGTTCATTCCTTACACAGCCTGTGAATGTGAATCCAACACCACAAAGAAAACCATGGTCTTACAGAAACGTATTTTATTCACACCACTTTGTACTCCAACTATGTTAGAACTTAACATAAGCTATCCTATGTTGATCGTTCATTCTTCGGTGCACACTATTAAAAAAAAGTCAATACATATGCATTAGAAATAATCAGAAGGGGGCACAGGCGATTCTGAAAATCCTTGCAGCCTCCCTTTTGACCACTTAAAAAGAACAAGACATTTTTAACACAGCTCAGAGGGGCTTGGAAAAGACTAAGGTTTTGACGTTGGTAAAGCATTTACATTTGGGACAGAACAGAAGTCAAATAGTGATAATGGTAAATAGAGGAATATACTGCTTGGGAACACCACAAAACACAATTCCATTGACGACAAAAAAGTACCATTGACAAATGTGTATTCTTCACATTAGCATTTCATAGAAACAAAAAAAATCTAAACTAGGCGTAAACAAATCGAATATATACATTGAGGTAAAAACACATTGGTCTTCAGAGGAGGTATTTTCTTTAGATTTGAATGACCCAATATCCTGTTAATTACACTTCATATTTTTTTCAGCTTTTTTTGTTTATTTATAAATCAAGTGATGCATACATTGGAACACAATCACATGCAGCTCGTCATTCTAGGAGGAAAAATGACAGAAGAGAGAATAGTCTAACTTAGGCACCAAATAAAACACGATAAAGCTTTCTTTTACACAATGGTCTCACTACAGCAGCCACATGGAACACGTGGAGAGCACCTCTATTGGTTTTTTATTTAGCAAGCAGGACCCTTTTGTGACCCAAACCATTGCTTTCTTTCCCATGGGCATTAATTGGCAGTCTAAAAATGTCTCCAGAATGATGATGCCTGTGCTTTCTGACACTACTGAGCCACAGTACTGCACATAAAAAAAGGTCCAGATAGTAGCATAGATAGAGACCAGTAAAACTGTGCCCAAACAGGACAGGAGTGAAAAATGGAAAGCCAAGGGACCACGTTAACCAAAAAATTTGCATAACTATAAGAGGAACCCGTGTGTTGTGGTTTTGCATGCCAACTGGGCATATGCATGACCTTTGAAGAAATTATGCAAATTGTGCTCCGGTTTGCGGCCTCTCTCGGGAAAGGTAGAGCCATTTGAGTTTATACATTCACGTCCGTTTAATCTCAGTGCTTACATTTTTGGGGGGTCATCATTTGCATATCTCCCTGGCCTCAAATAGATCACACAATAAATCAAATAATTAATTTAAAACAAATTAACTCAAATAAAAATAGGAACCATTAGTGTTGCTCCTTGCTTGGAGCAACAGTACTGCATATCCAGCGGTGCCGTCTACACCATTTGTCTGCCAGTGATAAAATTACCAGATCATATGGGTTTGGGACACAAAAGGGCACGTACAGCAAACACCCACCCTTTCAACCCTCATAACTGGTGCAACAAAGATGGCCGCTGGCAGTCTGCTGCCTGGGACATCCTGGCTTGTGTCTCCTTTCTGTGTTTGGGTGGAAATAGATGAGCAGAAAGGAGGCACAGAAAAGTTTGGGGGGGGTGGGGGGGGGGATATTGAAAAGGACACTGGTAGCACCTCAAGAGACCTCTAGGCAAACTAAATGCGCTTCGAGACCTAAAACCCCACTTTTCCACTCTAGACCACCCCGAAAGCCGCAACTGTGTCGCCCCATTTTTATAATAAAACCAGAGGTGCAAAGGTATGGTTGTTGTCGTTGTTTCTGTTAACACGTAAGCTGGTATGGCCAGGAAAAATGACCTGCGTATCACTGAGACGAATACCTGGATATGTCATGTTTTTTACAGTTAATGTAAGAATAAGTCACCTTTGATTTTGGAAACGAAAAGAAAGGCTGCTGGTGATTTTAAGACAGAAATGTGTCCGGACACAGAATGAACGTTGGCCCAGTGTAGACAACGGAGGCATAGATAGCGAAGTAGTCAGCTGAACTGCTGCTGTTTGAGTGTTGTTGTTATGTCCCAGAGAATGGAGTTGACCTTGCCACAAACACAAGCTCTAAGATCTAGCATTATGTACACGCACGGGGACCAAATTCAGCATGATGACATTTCTGCTCTTTTTTTCTTTCGTTTCAGCGATATCTGTTACTCTCTTAATATTAGGGATAGCTTTCACTTCCTTTTCGTTCAAACTATTTTAGCTGACCAACTGTGCAGGACAGAGCTTCCAGCCAGATATACAAGATGTAGGATCTTAAAATTGGATCAGTTCGCTGAAAAAAAATCATGCAGCAACAGGAAATGAGAGTTATTACGTGGATTATAATTAATGGACATTTTTGTAGGGGTTGGTACATTTTTTGTAAGTGAAAATTGCAAACTTCAGAAGTATTTTTAAACCTCAAATACACACGTTTAACTTGTCCTGCTGATTTACAGGAATGTTTTCCTGCAACGGGGTGATCAAATTAAGATCCTACATCAATAGTTGTATATATACACCATTTCCCGCCCTCTGTCCATTCATTTCCACTAACTTTATTCTTCCAAATGAACATTTTCAGTATGTAGCAGGGATCACTAAAACCACTATATGGCACAGCATACAATCAATCTCCAAGGTTCAACACAATGTAAAGATCATTTCCTGAAGCACATCTAATCAGAAATAATATTTAAAAAAAAATGCTTAAAGGGCTACTTCAGCATTTCTCTACGGGATGAAGATTGACCTGATGCATCAGACAGACGTACAGAGAGACATAGACACAGAGACACAGAGATCCCAGCACTCACCCTTGGGGAACACCAATGGTGAATCATGTAGAGACAAAAACATCATGGCACAGATCTATTAAGAGGCATGTGGGATATGTTATGTACATCCAATCGGGGCTCTCACAGAGCATCTCTGACCTCATCTTGGTTTCTGAACAGAGGCAGACATTTTGTAGCAGCACAGTGTCCCATAGATAAATACAATGCATCCAAACAGCAGACAGTTGAAGAGAAATCCAAAGGAATAATAAAAGAACAAAGACAACCTTATTGCCACACAGGTTCACGTGCAGTTAGGTCAGAAGAAGTGCACTTATTGCCAAACACTCATATATTTTGGGGTTCTGTTTATTTTTTGTGATGATTGACAACAGTATTTCATTTAAAAAAAAGATTATATATATATATTTTTTTACACATGCTTCAATATGAGGTTTTCCTTAGTATGCTGAAATAGAACAATAAGCTGCAGTGACATCAAGACTGTGGAAACTGAACATACCAAAACGAGCACAATCCAAATTGGTATAAATATGCAGCTTGCAGGTTTAGGTGTGTGGCAATAGGGCACCTTACAATACAAAAAAAACATACAATTGTTAAAGATGCACTATGCAGAAACCGCTCTGCCACTTCCTGGTTGCTAAAATTCGAATAGTTCGCCTAATTTCAATTTGTGTGACAAAACAAGCAAGTATAGTTTAGAGAATCATTGTACCTAAACCATTGTGAAATTTTCCATAACCAAAAATAGTGCATTTTCAGGTGTTTGAAGCTGGTGCACAAAACCAAAAGTAAAGCAAAAACTAAACTTAAAAACAGGAAGCACAGAAATAACGCACATAGAAGAGATCTACCGATTCTTAGACTTGCTTTCAAATGAGAATGACAGATCTATAATTCACATTTCTATGTGAATTTTGACGGTCGCCCAAAAAGTTACATATTGCAGCTTTAAATCTGGTGCTATATTTACTTTTTTTCTTTATATAGAATATTGACCCTACTTTCTAATAGTTATTATTTATCATCTTACTTTTCACAAAACAAAAGCAATCCTGCCTCTCTCCATTGGTCCCTTAAGATTTGCTAAGCTGAAATGTGAAGCAGTTTACATAATGTAACAGAACATTTTTATCCGTAAATGTACATTCTTGTAGTAGTAGAAAAAGTTGCAAAAACCCCCCCCGGAAAACCTATGGCTTAGTAAATATCCATTTGCTATATTTAAATGAATGTACCTCACCTTGTTTTTCTTTAAAGAGCCATCTAAAACAATAAATGTGTGCCGTCACACACTCTGAAACAACCCCCCAAAAAGTATAATCCAACAATGCATGTTCATAGGGCAACTTCAGTAATGCTTGAGCTGTTTTTTATTTCTCCTTAAAGCCACTTTGGAGGTGACCAGTGTAGTCCTGTGGGTACTAGCCCCACTATCAGTCTGGTATTCAGTTTCTATACAGCAGAGAGAGCGCGAGAGAGAGAGAGAGCGCGAGAGAGCGCGAGAGAGAGAGAGAGAGCGCGAGAGAGAGAGAGAGAGCGCGAGAGCGAGAGAGAGAGAGAGAGAGAGAGCGAGAGAGAAGGTAGAAAGACATCCCTTGTTGCTGTTTTGATGAGGGGGGCTGGCGGAGGGGGGTAGAGGGAGGGTGGGTAGATGGCACCAGAGAGGCGGTATTGTGGCTGCCCCTGGCAGTGTGGCAAGGCCACATGTGTCCTTTCATGTGCATAGGAGGAGGAACACTCCCTGCTGCTCCTACAGCTCTGGGAGGGCTTCTGTCAAGACTCCATGTGATCTTACACACACACACACCCACCCACACCAACACCCACCCACCCTCACACAGTAACTGACATGAGAGGAGAAGAAGGGGGGTAGGTTTAAAGCAGTGGCACTTTCAGGTTATCACCTGGCTCGGAAGGCATGATGGCGACTGTCGAGCTGTTGTTGTCGTAGTAGTAGCAGAGCAGAGTATATAAAATAGATACATTTTATCTATATTGCATATGCCATAGCATGTTGGCCAAGACTGAATGAGCTCATGTCCAGTTTGTTTGCAAACAAAAACCAATAAGTTAAACTGACCTGTAGTCCCCCTGTACCGTGATACGTAGGGAGAAGAGAAAGAAACACTAAAAAAAGATGCAACATTTTCTGGAGACGAGTCCAACAGCACACCAGCATCTCTCCATGGGAAAAAACACAAATAATAACTCAATTAATATGCTCGTTTTTAAGTACCAGATGGTAAAAAAATAAACAAACTATAGTTCATTCAGTCTTTTTCTAGGGCGGTTCTCGTCGAGTCCAAGCTACCTCGCCCAGTGACAGAACATTTGTTGTTGGAATGGAGACATTGTCACCTGAATGTTATGACCAGCAGTCATGCAACCTTAGGGTTTTTCTTGTGGGTTGTTGATGTTTCCTTTCCTCTGGTTTCTGCTGAACAGCATTGAGAGATGGGTCTGTGGCAGGGTGGGACTACTTCGGTCTGTAATCACCCTGATAGGTAATTCACGAGCACTGGAGGAAGTGATCCCACCAATCTTGAGGACAAGGGGGTGGGGTTTGCACTGGCAAACATCCCTCCACCAGATCCACCCATCACCTCCGTGACACAGGAAATAGATCCACGCGCCGGTCAGCTGGGCGACGAGGAAACGATGACGCCGTTTAGGGAGGGGTCGGGGGATATCAGAGTAAAACTTCACCGTGCCGCCTCTCCTTTCAAACCAAGAGGAAGATCAGCGGGGCGAGAACTAATGATGGTAATAATAAAATAATAAGATTATGAATAATATAATAAGAGAAAGGGAGTGTCTACATCTTGATGCCCTCTGATTGGCTGAGCTGGGAAAGGGTCTTCTTGATGCGTAGCGCAGTGAGGCGGGCGGCTCCGTTGGCATACCAGCACTCCCTCATGATCTTAGCCATTACCCGCAGAGCCTGGAGGAAAGAGAGAGGAAGGTTGACTTGATGAAAAAAAAAACGTCACTAAAGCAACGTGTTAGAACAGAGGTGTGTATGAGTATTTTTTATCATGACAATGATATTAGTAAACAGTGGTTTCGTATTCCCAGCAGAACAGAGAGGCAATATCCCAGTGTGCATCACACACACATAGGGAGAGTCCCCCCCCTCCTCACTGTACCCCGATCAAACGCGGAGGGGCCAGGGCCCTGATTCAAAACACTTTTTGTTTAAGGAGAAACATAAGAAATAGCGCAAGAACATTTCCAAGAACCTTTGAGGAATAGCAACTTTGCTTAACTATAGACTTATGAAGAAAGTACAGGGGTGAAAACATGGCAGTTAAGAAAAAAAATCTTCTTAAGGTTTTGTGAACCTGGGCCCCTGTGTGCTCTTAACCACTTACTGATGTTTTTATCCTTTCCACTGTTAGACTCCTGAGAGGCTTGGCTGTGGCCATTGGGTGTACAAGGTAACCCAATACCTACTTCAACAATAGCCCTGTTTTGCTCTCCTAAATTGAAAACCCTGGGCCAATCTGATGCTCATTCCTCAAAAACGTGTTTAAAGGGATAGTTCGGGATTGTGGTAATGGTTCAAGATTGTGGCACTGAGCATACTAGGTGTACCCGAAGTCTTTGCGTGAAGCTAGTTAGCATTTGATTGCAAAATTACCTGCAACTTCCTGCATACTGGATGCAGAGACATAAAACCACAAGTTCATCTGACTCTTGGGAAGTAGGCTTCATTGCCAAAATCCCCTTACTATCCTTTTAAGAAAGTAATGGCATGTTTTTGGTGGAGCTGGAATGAGACGTTGAATCATTTTGTTGCCAGCCTTGTAAACAGCATCTGTTTTCTGGCCATAATTTGTCTACATCTCTCAGAAACCTGTCGAGGACATAATCTTGGAGATTTCCACTAGTGCTTATTAAGACAGAGTGCACTCATTTGGATTAACGCTGACAAATACTCTTCAGGAAGCTTTCTGACAAGTAGGCCTCGCCGCCGCATCTGCTACGGTCTCTCAGTACAACCCACGTCAGTGGCTATGTATATGCTCCAGTTGTGGGAGAAGCCCGCAATTTGAATGGGCGTCTTTAACCACAGAGATTACGTAATTCTGTGTGTGGAACTGTTCAGTTATGATTACTCATTTTGGTCATGTCCTAGCATTGTACTAGCGACAACGTCAACAGTGAAACGCTTACATTTTGACTTACACAATGCTCGATTTTACAATGCATATTTGAATGACTTTAAAATATTTAGGATTGATAATTATGCATTTAAAAATTGTGAAATGCATTCAATTTGTTAAATGCAACAAACATTTTTTTTGTGTGTGAACACATACCAATTGGTGTACGACGCGGAAATAAAATAAATAAAGAAATCTACCAATACCCTATGGATAAGAGTAAGAGACAGGCTAGAGAGAAACACAGCATGTACTATTGTTTCAGAAGCTGTGGCATTACCCAGGTTCACATGAGACCTTGGGACGTTCAATACAGTTGGGACTCATAGAAAAATCCCCATTGATCTAAGAGTCTAGACACTTCCCTATTCAGTTCCAAATATTTTGCTTCCCTATTCAGTAACAGTATTAGTGATAGCCTGGTTGTGGGAGAAGTCTGGCACAGTAGTAGCAGAGCAGCAGCAGCCCACCACGGTCCCTCACTCCCCCACAATCTGC
Organism: Salvelinus alpinus; assembly: GCF_045679555.1. Classification (NCBI taxonomy): domain Eukaryota; kingdom Metazoa; phylum Chordata; class Actinopteri; order Salmoniformes; family Salmonidae; genus Salvelinus; species Salvelinus alpinus. The sequence goes on along the minus strand of NC_092095.1, from coordinate 27,076,460 downwards.
TGCAGTCTGTTGACAAACATACATTACACTGACTCACATCCAGCAGGGCCTTTTCAGCAGCTAGTCTCCACGCTGGCTACTGCTTTAAGAAGCATTCACAGCGCTCTCTGTTTTGTATGCCTGAATGGACTCAAGGCCAGAACACGGCATAATCCTGACACCTAGAAATGACTAAGTGTGCATCTGACTGGAACGGTACCCTATTACCTACATAGTGGACTACTTTTGATATAGTGCACTACTTTGGACCAGGGGGCTCTGGTCCAAAGTAGTGCACTACATAGGAAATAGGGTGCCAGATTAGATGCAGCCCAAATCTGTATCGACCAGACTTTTCATACCCAACGTGTGGTTCTGATGATACAGATGGACTGGCTAAGAGGATTCTTCTCCAGAGTGGGAAACAGGAGAGGGGTGAGTCATGTGAGAAAAACGCACAGGGGAGATGTTATCTGGAGAGTTCACAAAGCCACCGTGGGGCTGTGGGCTGGAAACCACAGGAACGCCCCAGTGGCTAGCTAAAGAGCACAGAGGGTTGTGAGTGTGTGTGTGTGCACTTTACTGCACGTACGCACACACGTAGTATGCAAACCGAATACACACACACACTGTGTGCAAACTGACTAGACACACACACCTCCCTGAAACCATAGCTTGTGGTGAGACAGAGCGGTTTTTCAGGGTCGTGCTGTCAGACACAAAACAAGGCCGGGAAGGCTCTCCACATGTCACGCTCTGCCTGACTCTGAAAACAAAGCGTCTCTCACAGAATACCAAAACTATCCTAGCAGCCCCGACAACCTGTATGAACATAAGCAGCGAGGGTAATCTGTACCTCATCATAAACTACACCACTGTCTGTTTGGAGAGGGTGCCCCAAGGTGGTCCCCTCACTGTTCTCTGCTCTATCCTACCAGACAGACACACTCCTCCTCTCAGTCCTCCTCCTCCTGGTCGTATTGTTGTTGGCAGGGTGTGGCTGACTCACCGCGGCGGTGCAACACTCCAGTCTCAACAAAAAGCATCTGTGTTTACGGCCTGACCTGGAAACGAGTGGCGGCCGCTGAGGCGCCATCTGCCCATTGGCACATTAAACCACTGCCCCCTCAGCCGTAGCTAGCCTCAATTAAAACCCGGGAGAGAAGAAGAGAATGACTTTCCTCTGTCTGTATATTTCAATTTTGGGGTGGTTTATGCTAGGCCTGGCATGCTAAATGGAGATTCTCCATTGAAAGCGTTTCTTAGTCCGAGATTTGGCTTAATCTGTTTCTGGGAAACCAGACCTGTATGTCTTGACATGTTGTGTTAGTTGTACTGTACATGTGGTCAATTGGTACTGGCATGCTACATTGCTTAATATTTGTGTTGCCGTAGGTTGTATGTATGTATTCATCTAAATTATAAATCATATTTTTACAAAAAAGGTTTTCGGTATGGGGACAACTCAGCAAACAACTTGTTCTGGCCAAGGCAGAAATATAGAATATACCTCAACAATATCTATACCCATTAGACTATTATTTTGGTATCAGGGACATCTATCTCTCCGGTTGATCGATCAGTGTCTTGTCACTGTGTTGTGTTGCATGGCAGGTGCAGCACAGTCACAACAGCTTGGCAGCCATAAAGGCATGGTCGTAGTGGCCAGATTAGATTACAAGATTGTATTACTTTGGATTGGCTCTAATCTAATTGTTCAGTTTTACAGGCAATAAACAGAGAGGATGAAAGAAAGAGTGAAAGAAAGAGCAAAAGAGGGAAAAAAGAGCCTTGTAAACAGAGTGTGATGCCGTGAAGGAGGGAAACCTGAGAGAGAGAGGGGAGAAACGCAGCACACTTTCTTCCCCTCAGGGTGGATGGTTACTCTCTGAGGGAGGGACTGTGGTTCTACTGAGGAGAGAGGGAAACACTAGCTTGTGAGACCAGTCTTATTGAGATAGATGGACGCATGGGAGAGTTTCAGGTTTGTGGGCTGTGATCGTTCTTGGTTTAAACGCACCATGTCACGTGGACTTTCAGTTGATGAAATTGGCTAGTTATTATGGCTGTAAAGAGAAGACACTTAAGGTGAGTCGTACCTCAGAACTTGTAATGTGAACAGTTTAAAAACCAAAGCAATAAAAAGATAAGCATTTTTAATGGTATGAAGGTCCTGTGTGTGTGTGTGTTACGTACCTCACAGCTCTGCCAACGGTTTGGAATGTTGGGCCGTAGCTTCTGCTCACACACCACCCTCCTCATCTCCTCTACAGAGGGGTCTGACTGCACCAGGTCATGGTATGGCAGCTGGTAGTCTTCAACGATGCCTGACGCAAATCACGTCAGACGCGTTAAAATACATCACAAACCGCTGACGGTACGTACAACGCAATACAACAAACGTTTATTATCCCTCGAAGGGAAAATGTGTTTGTCCTCCGCACAGTATATATCATAAACATCCCAGAGGAAGTAGCTCATGTCCTTCAAAAAGGAAATGTATGTGATTTGTATATACAGTGATAATCCAACAGAACCAGAGAATTAGTTCATGAACTAATAAACTTGCTATGCGCCATCATATTACTCACCAACTGTTGTTATCGGGGGCGCAACAGACAGTGAATTAATAACGGAGTATCTACAGGGGGACCAACGCACGTACCTGCTAGAGAGCATCTACTGGCTATCTCCCAGAACACCAAGCCCATGGCGTAGATATCTGCCCTCTTAAATGACTCAAAATGCTTCATGTTTATCGAGTCGTCCAGCACCTCTGGTGCCATATACCTGAAGAGAGAGAGAGAGACGACAAGGTTGGTTAGATACTACAGTAGACTGACCGCGCACACACACACACGTTACGTCTTATGCAGCATTCAATTCACAAGTCTAATTCACAACCTTCCACACGGAGCAAAAATGTCTTAAATTGAAATCCTTGAGCTGGAGTTTCATACTGACAATAAAAACAATCAAAAGGTTTGGTTTCAATACACCTACAAACGCTCCCGTTCAATTGAGAGCGTTTCATAAACGCTCATATCTCAGCAGTTAGAAGCGAATCAATATTTTCCCAACACACTCCGTGCAATCAAAGATACAATCATTCCTGTTTTTTATTTAAAAGAATTCAAACAAAAACTGATTCTATCCTCTGCTAGGCAGCCAGGCGTGTTCTCCCAACACAGCTTCTCAGAGAGATATGAAACATTATCCTCCTCAGCATTTGTAGATGAACAACATTCTTGATAACCAGCAATTCTCTCCGGTTGGAAGTTTCTGGCACAGATCGACAATCAGTTTCCCCTCCTCCAAATTCTCACCTGCACCATTAGACCTCAAACACAAAACTGACAGATCAGTGTCTAGGGGCAATATCTCTAATACTGTCATTAGAGAAAGGACATTTTGTTCCTTAGAAGGGAACCCCAGATTCCCAGCTAGAGATGAGAGCGAGAGGGAATGTTTTGGGAAGGGGAGTTGGGAAGTTGGGAGCCACAGGAAGGAAGGGTGTTAGCGCTGCGGCGCTGGGCCTAATCTCCCTCCACAGTCCACAGACGTTCCAGAGGGTGAAGTCCCAGAGCCGTGAGCCTCACTAAGCCCCACGGATTCCAGTGGGCCAGCTGAGCAGACAGACAGAGCCAGCCAGGACCACAACACAACCACCCGCCTGCCACAAAGAGAAAGAAGGGGGTCTCCCGCGCTACGCCAGAAAGGTAGAAAACTCACAGGGCTTGACATTGTCTACCAGCACCAATGTGTCAGTGCACCAATTAATGCAGCTCCACCACCTAACGACAATGAACATTGTAAACTGTGGTAATGCCATCGACCACCCCCCCCACCCCCACCCCATCTACCTCTCAATGACTCAGTACTGGGCCTGCAGCATTGATCCCCCCCCACACCCACAGTCCCCAGCCCGAGGGCAATTCTACATGAAACATGAGTGCAGGGGGGAACGGGGGAAAAAGAGGGAAGGAAAGACAGGGGAAATGTTTCTAGCAGGGCTTCACAAGTAGGACAGATTTTTACTCGTCCAAAATCTCAAGTCAATTGTCCAAAAAAAAGAAGGGAAAAAAAGGTCTGCAACACCATTTTTACATCATCGTACGGTGCAAGGAACCACCTTACAAAATAAAATGCATTACTATGCTTTTCACCATAGAGAATCAGTTACAAATGTAGGCTACACCTATTGGCTTCTTTGCCTATTCAAGTATTCAAGTCTGCTTCAAAATACAACACTGCCCCTTTAAGGCTCTGCTGGAGGATGGTTGGTTACCCTTGGTAGCATATAAAATATTGCAACATTACAATTACAACCAAATTACCTGTCTTAATAAAATAATTCCCTCCAGGGCTCGAAATTAAGGGCGTCCCGGGAAAAAAAAAAGTCTAAAGTTCAAAACAGACCCTGACACAGTTCTGGGACGAACCACTGCATATAATGTATATTTGGTTTTAAAGCAGAGGCTACTAAAACAGAACAGACCGTTTAGCTTAAAATGTTGATCAAGTTTATGTCTTCATATTATAAGCTCAATAATGCGCACATGGCCGTAGACTACGCATGAACGTTCCAAAATGCAATTACAGGGGAAACGGCACGCGCTAGCGGTTTCATGTGACAGATATGAAAATATATTTTAGAAATTAAGAAAGAGGGGAGATCTAAAGATGCATCAACATGGGTTACTAATAAGACTAGGATTATGCCTTTGGCTGCTGGACAACAAACTAACATTGATTTAAAAACCAAGAAAACATGAGAAAAATGCTGGTTTCAATGGCATATTATGGGTGTATAAAATAATTCCCTCAACATTTCTATGGTTGTATTTTGGCCAGGCTACTTTGAAACAAGACATGGTTTCATAAAACATCACTGTTGCTGCTGCAGTGAGGTGGAGACGGCGCATTTGTATGGGCAGCGTGTTTCCATGTAATTACTCACGCCGTGTGCCCCTCTCTTTTCCTCCTTCTCTACCATCCGCCCCTCCCTCCCTCGCAGCTGCCCTCCCTCCCTACCTGCTACCGATTTCACTGCACCTTCACCTATTATGGCCAGCAGTAGCTGTTGGAGCTGGGAGTCGGGGTGATGGCTCCAGTCACTATGAATGACGACTCGAAAGAGGCCGCCCCTGGGGACTCCACTTACCTTTGAGTTTCACACTGTGGGTGGGGGCTTGGCAGCACTCTGGAGCCAGAATGGACGAACAGTTTAAAAGGCACCTCCACCTCATCATTACAGCCAATGACAGCTTGTGGAGCCAGAATGGCCGCCAAAGGGTTCCTGTTACCTTTTGATTCCCGTTCCATCGTCGAGGGGGGAGTAGTTTGAAGTCACCACTAACCACATCAAAGAGCCTGCATGGCGGCTCAGTCATATCACATTGCCAGTCCAAATAACAGGCATAAGAGGGCAGCGGAGCCCAAATGGGGAGTCCAGTTACCTTTTGGTTCCTACTCTGTGGTTGGGGGCGATGTCGATGGTGTCAGTGGCGGAGTCATGGCGCACGGCCAGGCCCAGGTCAGCGATGCAGCACGTCCCGCTCTTCTTCACCAGGATGTTCTTAGATTTCAGGTCCCTGTGGGCGATGGCCGGCTTCCCTGGAATTGGAGGGGAGAAGAGAGAGAGGAGAAGAGAGAGGGTGGGAAAAGAGAGAGGGTGGGAAAAGAGAGAAGGTGGGAAAAGAGAGAAGGTGGGAAAAGAGAGAAGGTGGGAAAAGAGAAGAGGGTGGGAGGAGGACAGAGAGAGAGAGAGGGAAGAAGAGAGATGCGAGGGTGGGAAGAGGAGAGAAAGAGAGGGGGAAGGAAGGGAAGAGGAGAGAAAAAGAGAGGGAAGGAAAGCGAGAGAGAAGAGAGAGAGCGACAGAGGGGACAAAAAAGAGAGAGAAATTAGATTGAGCGCTCACTGATGCAAAGGTCAGACAGTGAGGGGAGAAACACTGAAAAGATAAAAAGCCTGCCTGTCCCCGCTGGTGCCTACATGATCGTATTTGACATGTAGTGCATCTCAATAGTCTTAAGTGGTCTCCTCTCCTTACTCCTTGTATCCTCTCCTTACTCCTTGTATCCGTACTAATCTGAAAAAACTGGACAGCTGAAAGCACATTCTTTGCATTTGCATATCCTGCATCTTCAGATAAGAAAATAGACCCATAATAAGGTCCTGTATATGGTACAGTTGAAGTCAGAAGTTTACATACACCTAGGTTGGTGTCATTAAAACTTGTTTTTCAACCACTCCACAAATTTCTTGTTAACAAACTATAGTTTTGGCAAGTCGGTTATAACATCTAATTTGTACAATTTTTCCAACAATTGTTTACAGACAGATCATTTCACTTATCATTCACTGTATCACAATTCCAGTGGGTCAGAAGTTTACATACACTAAGTTGACTGTGCCTTTAAACAGCTTGGAAAATTCCAGAAAATTATGTCATGGCTTTAGAAGCTTCTGATAAATTATGTCAATTAGCCTGAGTCAATTGGAGGTGTACCTGCGGACGTATTTCAAGGCCTAACTTCAAACTCGGTGCCTCTTTGCTTGACATAATGGGAAAAATCAGCCAAGACCTCAGAAAAATAATTGTACACCTCCACAAGTCTGGTTCATCCTTGAGAGCAATTTACAAACACCTGAAGGTACCACGTTCATCTGTACACACTTTAGTATCCAAGTATAAACATCATGGGACCACGCAGCCATCATACCGCTCAGGAAGGAGACGCGTTCTGTCTCCTAGAGATTAACATACTTTGGTGCGAAAAGTGCAAATCAATCCCAGAACCGCAGCAAAGGACCTTGTGAAGATGCTGGAGGAAACAGGTACAAAAGTATCTATAGCCACAGTAAAACGAGTCCTATATTGACACAACCTGAAAGGCCGCTCAGCAAGGAAGATGCCACTGCTCCAAAACTGCCATAAAAAAGCCAGACTACAGTTTGCAACTGCACATGGGGACAAAGATCGTACTTTTTTGAGAAAATGTCCTCTGGTCTGATGAAACAAAAATAGAACTGTTTGGCCATAATGACCCTCATTATGATTGGAGGAAAAAGGGGGAGGCTTGCAAGCCGAAGAAGACCATCCCAACTGTGAAGAACGGGGGTGACAGCATCATGTTGTGGGGTGCTTTGCTGCAGGAGGGACTGGTGCACTTCACAAAATAGATGGCATAATGAGGAAGGGAAATTATGTGGATATATGGAAGCAACATCTCAAGACATTAGTCAGGAAGTTAACTTCTTATGGCTGAAGGGGCAGTATTGAGTAGCTTGGATGAAAGGTGCCCATTGTAAACGGCCAGCTCCTCAGTCTCAGTTGCTAATATATGCATATTATTATTAGTATTGGATAGAAAACTCTAAAGTTTCTAAAACTGTTTGAATTAAGTCTGTGAGATTAACAGGGGTGCCATATTTTCAACCAAGCTCTTATTGAATATAAAGAGAGATATGGATGGGTTTTCACTTCCTACGGCTTCCACTAGATGTCAACAGTCAATAGAACTTAGTCTGATGACTCTAATTTGAAGGGGATTCGAAGGAGACAGGAATGATTCACCACTGCCATGAGGTGACCATGCATTCAACACGCGCGTTCACGTGAGAGGCAGCTCCGTTCCATCTCTCAATTGAAGTCGATTTAATTCCCCGGTTGGAACGTTATTCAAGATGTATGTTAACAACATTCTAAAGATTGATTCAGTACATCGTTTGACTGTAACGGAACGTTTGGACATTTCGTCACGTTATAGTGGTCGCGCTTTGAGACTTTGGTTAGGGTATTTGGTAAACAATTCGAAAGTAGCTAATTTGACATAAATAACGGACATGAACGAACAAATCAAGCATTTATTGTGGACCTGGGATTCCTAGGACTGCATTCTGATGAATTCATCAAAGGTAAGGAAACATTTATCATTTATTTTCTGGTTTCTGTTGAGTCCAACATGGTGGCTAATCATCTGAGCTCCGACTCAGATTATTGCATGGTTTATACAGTGGGGAGAACAAGTATTTGATACACTGCCGATTTTGCAGGTTTTCCTACTTACAAAGCATGTAGAGGTCTGTAATTTTTATCACAGGTACACTTCAACTGTGAGAGACGGAATCTAAAACAAAAATCCAGAAAATCACATTGTATGATTTTTAAGTAATTAATTTGCATTTTATTGCATGACATAAGTATTTGATACATCAGAAAAGCAGAACTTAATATTTGGTACAGAAACCTTTGTTTGCAATTACAGAGATCATACGTTTCCTGTAGTTCTTGACCAGGTTTGCACACACTGCAGCAGGGATTTTGGCCCAATCCTCCATACAGACCTTCTCCAGATCCTTCAGGTTTCGGGGCTGTCGCTGGGCAATACGGACTTTCAGCTCCCTCCAAAGATTTTCTATTGGGTTCAGGTCTGGAGACTGGCTAGGCCACTCCAGGACCTTGAGATGCTTCTTACGGAGCCACTCCTTAGTTGCCCTGACTGTGTGTTTCGGGTCGTTGTCATGCTGGAAGACCCAGCCACGACCTATCTTCAATGCTCTTACTGAGGGAAGGAGGTTGTTGGCCAAGATCTCGCGATGCATGGCCCCATCCATCCTCCCCTCAATACGGTGCAGTCATCCTGTCCCCTTTGCAGAAAAGCATCCCCAAAGAATGATGTTTCCACCTCCAAGCTTCACGGTTAGGATGGTGTTCTTGGGGTTGTACTAATCCTTCTTCTTCCTCCAAACACGGCGAGTGGAGTTTAGACCAAAAAGCTCTATTTTTGTTTCATCAGACCACATGACCTTCTCCAATTCCTCCTCTGGATCATCCAGATGGTCATTGGCAAACTTCAGACGGGCCTGGACATGCGCTGGCTTGAACAGGGGGACCTTGCGTGCGCTGCAGGATTTTAATCCATGACGGCGTAGTGTGTTACTAATGGTTTTCTTTGAGACTGTGGTCCCAGCTCTCTTCAGGTCATTAACCAGGTCCTGCCGTGTAGTTCTGGGCTGATCCCTCACCTTCCTCATGATCATTGATGCCCCACGAGGTGAGATCTTGCATGGAGCCCCAGACCGAGGGTGATTGACCGTCATCTTGAACTTCTTCCATTTTCTAATAATTGCGCCAACAGTTGTTGCCTTCTCACCAAGCTGCTTACCTATTGTCCTGTAGCCCATCCCAGCCTTGTGCAGGTCTACAATTTTATCCCTGATGTCCTTACACAGCTCTCTGGTCTTGGCCATTGTGGAGAGGTTGGAGTCTGTTTGATTGAGTGGGTGGACAGGTGTCTTTTATACAGGTAACGAGTTCAAACAGGTGCAGTTAATACAGGTAATGAGTGGAGAACAGGAGGGCTTCTTAAAGAAAAACTAACAGGTCTGTGAGAGCCGGAATTCTTACTGGTTGGTAGGTGATCAAATACTTATGTCATGCAATAAAATGCGAATTAATTACTTAAAAATCATACAATGTGATTTTCTGGATTTTTGTTTTAAATTCCGTCTCTCACAGTTGAAGTGTACCTATGATAAAAATTACAGACCTCTACATGCTTTGTAAGTAGGAAAACCTGCAAAATCGGCAGTGTATCAAATACTTGTTCTCCCCACTGTATTTCCGTAAAGTTTTTTTGAAATCTGACACAGCGGTTGCATTAAGAAGAGGTATATCTATAATTCTATGTGTATTACTTGTATTATCATTTATATTTATGTTGAAACGATGTGGCTATGCAAAGTCACTTGAGGTTTTTGAAACTAGTGAATCTAACGCCTCAATGTAAACTCAGATATTTTGATATAAATATGAACTTAATCAAACAAAACATGCATGTATTGTATAACATGAAGTCCTATGAGTGTCATCTGTTGAAAATAATCGAAGGTTAGTGATTAATTTGATCTCTATTCTGGTTTTTGTGAAGCTATCTTTCGCTGGAAAAAATGGCTGTGGTTATTGTGGTTTTGTGGTGACCGAACATAATCGTTTATAGTGCTTTCGCTGAAAAGCCTATTTGAAATCGGACACTTTGGTGGGATTAACAACAAGATTACCTTTAAAATGATATAAGACACACGAATGTCTGAGGAATTTTAATTATGAGATTTCTGTTTTTTGAATGTGGCGCTCTGCACTTCGACTGGCTGTTGTCATATCGATCCCGTTAACGGGACTGCAGCCATAATAAGTTAACCTCTCTGGGATATGTGGGACGCTAGCGTGCAGAGAGCCAAATTCAAATAAATTACTATAAAAATTAAACTTATGAAAATCACACATTCAGTATACCAAATTAAAGATACACTTGTTGCGAATCCAGCCAACGTGTAAGATTTCAAAAATGCTTTACGGCGAAAGCAAACAATGCTATTATCTGAGGACAGCACCCAAGCAAACACAGACCATCATATTTCAACTCTCCAGGCGCGACACAAAACGAAGAAATAAAGATATAATTCATGCCTTACCTTTGACGAGCTTCTTCTGTTGGCACTCCAATATGTCCCATATACATCACAAATGGTCCTTTTGTTCGATTAATTCTGTCGATATATATCCAAAATGTCCATTTATTTGGGGCGTTTGATCCAGAAAAACACTGGTTCCAACTTGCGCAACGTGACTACAAAATATCTCAAATGTTACCTGTAAGCTTTGTCCAAACATTTCAAACTACTTTTGTAATACAACTTTAGGTATTTTTTTACATAAATAATCGATAAAATTGAAGACAGATCATTTCACTTATCAATACCGGAGGAAAACAAAGTGTAGCTAGCTTTCAGGTCACGCACCTCTAACAAAGAGTACACTTCCTTCTACCCTCATTCTGAACAGTGTGTCTTCATTTCTCAAAGCAAAAACCTCAACTAATTTCTAAAGACTGTTGACATCCAGTGGAAGCGATAGGAACTGCAAGAAGGTCCCTTAGAGATCTGGATTCCCAATGAAACCCCATTGAAAAGAGCGTGACCTAAAAAAAAAAAAAAAAGATTCTGAATGGTTTGTCCTCTGGGTTTTGCCTGCCAAGTAAGTTCTGTTATACTCACAGACATATTTCAAACAGTTTTAGAAACTTCAGAGTGTTTTCTATCCAAATCTACTAATAATATGCATATCTTAGGTTCTGGGCCTGAGTAGCAGGCAGTTTACTTTGGACACGCTTTTCATCCAGACGTGAAAATACTGCCACCTATCCCAGAGAAGTTAAAGCTTGGTCGCAAATGGGTCTTCCAAATGGACAATGACCCCAAGCATACTTCCAAAGGTGTGGCAACATGGCTTAAGGACAACAAAGTCAAGGTATTGGAGTGGCCATCACAAAGCCCTGACCTCAATCCCATAGAAAATTTGTGGGCAGAACTGAAAAAGCGTGTGTGAGCAAGGATCCTACAAACCTGACTCCGTTACACCAGCTCTGTCAGGCGGAATGGGACAAAATTCACCCAACTTATTGTGGGAAGCTTGTGGAAGGCTACCCGAAACGTTTGTCCCAAGTTAAACAATTTAAAAGGCAATGCTACCAAATACTAATTGAGTGCATGTAAACTTCTGACCCACTGGGAATGTGATAAAATAAAATAAAAGCTTAAATAAATCACTACTATTATTCTGACATTTCACATTCTTAAAATAAAGTGGTGATCCTAACTGACCTAAGACAGGAAATCTTTACTAGGATTCAATTTCAGGAACAGTATTTTTTTTATTTTTAAACGGAGTTTAAATGGCTAAGGTGTATGTAAACTTCCAACTTCAACTGTATATATACACCCACTAACGGTCAAAAGCTTTAGAACACCTACTCATTCAAGGGTTTTTCTTGATTTTTTACTATTTTCTACACAGTAGAATAATAGTTTAGACATGAAAACTATGAAATAACACGTATGGAATCATGTAGTAACCAAAAAAGTGTTAAACCAATCTAAATATATTTTTGTGAGATTCTACAAAGTAGCCACCCTTTGCCGTGACAATGCAAATTGTGCAAAGCTCTCTCAACCAGCTTCATGAGATAGTCACCGGTGTGCCTTCTTAAAAGTACATTTGTGGAATTTCGTTCCCTTTTAATGCGTTTGAGACAAATCAGTTGTATTGTGACACGGTAGGGGTGGTATATAGGGCTATCTTTTATTTGGTAAAAGACCACGTCCATATTATGGCAAGAACAAGCACTATGATGAAACTGGCTCTCATGAGGACCGCTGCAGAGGATAAGTTCAGAGTTACCAACCTCAGAAATTGCAGCCCAAATAAATGCTTCACAGGGTTCAAGTAACAGACACATCTCAACATCAACTGTTCAGAGACCGCGTGAATCAGGCCTTCATGGTCGAATTGCTGCAAAGAAACCACTACTAAAGGACACCAATAATAAGAAGAGACTTGCTTGGGCCAAGAAACACGAGCAATAGACATTAGACCGGTGGAAATGTGTCCTTTTGTCTGGAGTCCAAATTAGGAGATTTTTTGTTCCAACCGCCGTGTTTTTGTGAGACGCCGTGTGGGTGAACGGATGATCTCCGCATGTGTATTTGCAACCGTAAAGCATTGAGGAGCAGGTGTTATGGTGTGGGGGTGCTTTGCTGGTGACACTGTCAGTAATTTATTTAGAATTCAAGGCATACTTAACCAGCATGGCTACCACAACATTCTGCAGCGATATGCCATCCCATCTGGTTTGGGCTTATTGGGACTATCATTTGTTTTTCAACAGAACAATGACCCAACACATCTCCAGGCTGTGTAAGGGCTATTTGACCAAGAAGGAGAGTGATGGAGTGCTACATCAGGTGACCTGGCCTCCACAATCACCCGACCTCAACCCATTTGAGATGGTTTGGGATGAGCCGGACCGCGGAGTGAAGGAAAAACAGCCAAACAAGTGCTCAGCATATGTGGGAACTCCTTGAAAAGCATTCCAGGTGAAGCTGGTTGAGAGATTGCCAAGAGTGTGCAAAGCTGTCACCAAGGTAAAAGGGTGGCTATTTGAAGAATCTCAAATATAAAATATTTTGATTTGTTTACCTTCTTACGGCTGAGTCCCCGTTAATAACGGGATCGATATGACAACAGCCAGTGAAAGTGCAGGGCGCCAAATTCAAAACAACCGAAATCTCATAATTAAAATTCCTCAGTCATACAAGTATTTTACACCATTTTATAGATAAACTTGTTGTTAATCCCACCACAGTGTCCGATTTCAAAAAGACTGACGAAAGCACACCAAACGATTATGTTAGGTCTGCAGCCAGTCACAGAAAAACCCAACCATTTTCCAGCCAAAGAGAGGAGTCACAAAAAGCAGAAATAGAGATAAAATTAATCAATAACCGTTGATGATCTTCATCAGATGACACTCACAGGACTTCATGTTACACAATACATATATGTATTGTTCGATAAAGTTCATATTTATATCCAAAGATCTTAGTTTACATTGGCACGTTATGTTCAGTAATGTTTTGCCTCCAAAACATCTGGTGATTTTGCAGAGAGCCACATCAATTTACAGAAATACTCATAATAAACATTGATAAAAGATACAGGTGTTTTACATGGAACTTTAGATAAACTTCTCCTTAATGCAACCGCTGTGTCAGATTTTTTTTTTTAAAGCACACCATGCTATAATCTGAGTACAGCGCTCAGAGCCCAAATAAGCCATAAAGATATCCGCCATGTTTTGGAGTCAACAGAAGTCAGAAATAGCATTACAAATATTCACTTACCTTTGATGATCTTCATCAGAATGCTCTCCCAGGAATCCCAGTTCGACAATAAATGTTTGTTTTGTTTGATATAGTCCATCATTTATGTCCAAATACCTTCATTTTGTTCGCGCGTTCAGTCCAGTAATCCACATTAATGACGCGCAGGTCAGACGAAAAGTCAAACAATTCCATTACAGTTCGTAGAAACATGTCAAACGATGTATAGAATCAATCTTTAAGATGTTTTTAACATAAATCTTCAATAAATCTTCAATAATGTTTCAACCGGAGAATTCCTTTGTCTTCAGAAATGCAATGGAAAGCAGGTCGCTCTCACGTGAGCGCGCATGTTAAGCTCGTGTCAGACACCTGACTCAGAGCTCTCCTTCCCTCATTCTTCACAGTAGAAGCATCAAACAAGGTTCTAAAGACTTGACATCTAGTGGAAGCCTTAGTATGCCCAAAATCCCACTGTATATTGGATAGGCAAACCTACAAACCTCAGATTTCCCACTTCCTGGTTGGATTTCTTTCTCAGGTTTTTGCCTGCCATATGAGTTCTGTTATACTCACAGACATCATTCAAACAGTTTTAGAAACTTCAGTGTTTTCTATCCAAATCTACTAATAATATGCATATCTTAGCCTCTGAGCCTGAGTAGCAGGCAGTTTACTCTGGCCACCTTTTCATCCAAGCTACTCAATACTGCCACCCAGCCATAAGAAGTTATCACTTTTTTGGTTACTACATGATTCCATATGTGTTATTTCATAGTTTGATCTTTTCACTATTATTCTACAATGTAGAAAATAGTAAAATTAAAGAAAATCCCTTGAATGAGTAGGTGTTCTAAAACTTTTGACCGGTAGTGTATAGTGCAATATATCATAGTCTGTGTGGGACCCAGAGAGGGAGACACAGGGGAAGAATAGGGAATAATTACTAGGTAGGTAGCGTGCAATCAGGAGATCAACTACAGAGGCCCGACAGGGATGATTAAACATCTATTTACAGATATAGAGTGGGGTTTCCCTACGGTGGGGAGCAGACCTGCTTGTCATCATAGTCGAACTTCCAAGTTTCCCTTTCTATGTCCATGATACAAACTAATGTGTGAACATTATGATTAGAGTACAGATATACGTATGAAGTATTGTATGCATGTCATTTGGTGTCTATGTTACACACAGTTTGTAACACATTACTATTCTACGTGAAGCCAAAAGGCAAATGTTCCGACTCCCATCTCTTGACAAAAAGTAAAGTCCTCAGTCGCTGATTGGTGGGTGTTGCTGTCACCAGTCACTGATTGACTGTGATTGGTCAACATAGCTGTCACTCACCTTGCGTGCCAACGATCTCCATGTGGAGGTGGGCCAGGCCGCTGGCAGTGGACAGGGAAAGTTTGATCATGCCCTCCACGGTGACGGTGTAGCGGTTCAGGTAGTCAAACAAAGAGCCATGCTCATGGTAGTCTGATACCAGCCACAGCTGGGTCCATGTCCCATTATCTGGAAAGAGAAGGGGGGAACAGAAAGAGGGAGAGGAGAGGGATACAGGTACAGAGAGATAAAGTAGAGTAAGATGAGTGATGGAGAGAAAAACAAAGAAACAGACAGACCGAGAAAGACCGAGCGACCGAGGGTGAGAAAGACAGAGCGAGAGAGACAGAGAGACAGAGCGAGAGAGAGAGACAGAAAGACAGAGCGAGAGAGACAGAGCGAGAGAGAGAGACAGAAAGACAGAGCGAGAGACAGAAAGACAGAGCGAGAGAGACAGAGCGAGAGAGACAGAGCGAGAGAGACAGAGAGAGAGACAGAGAGAAAGACAGACAGAGACAGACAGACAGACAGAGACAGACAGACAGAGACAGACAGACAGAGACAGACAGACAGAGACAGACAGACAGAGACAGACAGAGACAGACAGAGACAGACAGACAGACAGACAGACAGACAGACAGACAGAGACAGACAGACAGAGAAAGACAGAGAGAGAAAGACAGAGAGACAGAGAGAGAAAGACAGAGAGACAGAGAGAGAAAGACAGAGAGACAGAGAGAGAAAGACAGAGAGACAGAGAGAGAAAGACAGAGAGAGAAAGACAGAGAGAGAGGGAGAGAGACAGAGGTTAATGAACACAGTGAGTTGGTTCTCCTCAGAGCAATGTAATGTTACATCCAGATGGCCAGAGAGCTCAGAGCAGCTGGACTGAGCACAACCACCGCCCCGACTCTAGAAACACACACACACCTACCCCTGGCTCTCTAGCAGGGTTTCTGCACTGAGATCACTAGACTTCCTCCAAATATGCTGGAGTGACCCTTCTCATGAGTATCAAACCGTTACAAGCCCACACCAGCCTCTACCTTATCCTAAACACTAATAGAGGGGCATTACGAATCGTAAGGTCCAGCAAGAAAAATCTATAAAAACGCACCCCTACAAAAGTGGTTCTACTCTTTAGAGGTGAGCTGTGATTGGTCGTACCTTTGTTGTCGGCAGCGATGAAGCCCAGGATGTTCTCGTGACGCAGCATGACTGTCTGGTAGATCTCAGCCTCGCGGAACCACGAGCGCTCCTCACGGGACGAGAAGATCTTGACCGCCACCTCCTCGTCTCGCCACTTCCCCCGCCACACCTCACCGAAGCGGCCCTTCCCGATGCTCTCCTGGAGGATGATGGTCCGGGCTATGGTCCTCTGAACCAGCAGTGGCAGACCTGGGAGGAAGAAGATGGTTTAGAAATGCGCTACAAAACGGGACTGGTCACTCACTAGCAATGTACATAGTAACAACCGCTGCTTAAGAAGAAAGCAATCCAAAAGACGACGTCATGAAAATGACCTGGAACTAACTTCAGTGTAAAAAGTGATTGGCTAATTGTCTGTGCTGTGGCTTTTCGGACAATATTCAGCAAATGCATTTTATTTTTTTAAACCTTAAACATATTGAAACTGAAACCGTCACAAACAGGCCAGAGTTGTGCTCCTGGGTAAATATATCTATCGCTCTCTTTAATTTCACCAGCTGGACAGTCAGCTATTTACTGTGGGGCCTGCAGGGAGGGGTTGAGAAGTTGAAAGCCGCAGGTACTAGCAGCAGCAGAAATAGCCAGGCTGTAGAGGCTGCGGAGGTCAGGGCCATTAGAAGCCAAACGGAGCGTAGGTTGTGGTGGGCTAGCTAGCTGTATGAGGAGAGAGGAGAGCAGGGAGGAGACAGATGCAGGGAGGAGTGCAGGGAGGAGACAGATGGGGTCACTATGATCCTAGCAGGGTCTGATGTTCACTAGATGTGTGCCGTGACGTCCTGCAAAATAATATTTTAGTCTACATGCTGCATGAGTGGACTGAATGCCTTGGTTTTTCCATGACTATAGTAGGCCCCTAAATCGTACTTTTGAAAGTCTTTCGTCTGTGCCGTGCTCCTCATCTTTTTTGTCTGTGTGTACTTAATTCAGGCAGACTGTGGATTTATTCACCTGCTTCGACAAAGAGCAAAACATTAAGCTGGGTAATTTAAGATCCCATTCCGAAAATGAAAAATCCACTCTAAAAGCCGGAAAAAAGGAGACACTGACAGGTTTGTCAAATTCAGTTAGACTGTGGACTTAGCTGGTCCTCCAGTTTTGATATCTTGCAGAAAGTACAAATCAACTTTGTCCTAGAATGGAAAATCCTATAAATCATAACCAAAAATCTATTCACATTTTCGCGCAAAAAGTCCCAAGAAGTTGATTCTGAATCAAATCCAGGTATCCTAGAGGTGTGGATTTCTCTGCCAGTCCTGATAGTGAGCTGTTAATTGCTGGTCGGAACAAGAAGACAAGGTTTCCGCGTGCCAGTTCTCTCACCACGTCTCCCGGCTGGCGTCTGGGGTTGAGAGCGGCTGTCAATAGAGCCACGGGCCGCACCGCTTCCATTACACCACAGTTAAGGCTGAGCTCATCTGAGCTAGAGATGGACCGATAAGATAACGGCTGCCTTCACTACACACTCACTGAGGGCGGGAGTCACTTCTCCCTGGCTCGATCTCCCCCATCGTCTCACAGCGGAGTGTGTCTCTAAGCACTGTTCTGTAGCTACACACACACTCAGTTATTCACACAGGCACACCAAGACGCATGCTGGTAAGCTCGTGCACTGAACAGTCGCACGCTCATTCAATTGCACACTCACAGCCAAACAAAGAAGCAACGCAACACGAGTAGCCACATCGGAGCAGATAAGGCACACACCAAAAGGATCTATTAATACTAAAACAAACAAATAGATTTTTTTTTTTGATTAAATAATATAACAAAACATGAGCAGTCCTGCATGAGCAGAGACCCCTCCAACACAGTCACACACACACACACATCCCACCCCCTCACCCCATGGCTACCTAACCCACCAGAGCCGGAGCCAGAGGTGGTCATGTCGTAGATGAGGTCTTGGAGGGTGGAGCCCACGTTGAGGAAGGGGTGGTTCATGGAGGGGTCCTCCTCGTTGGGTACGCGGTGGTGGACGCCCGCACGGCTGTGGCAGATGTAGAAGACCAGCATCAGCACGAAGCACAGCACGCACACAGGCCCCGCGATGACCGCTGCCAGCGCCACAGGCCCCAGGTGAACCGGCTTCACCGTCGGCACTACAGGGAGGAGGGAAAAGAAGGGGTTAAAAGAGGAGCTAGATACAGCCGCTTTTCTTTTGACTGTGTTGGGTTTGGTTTTAGGCTCATCTCTGGTTGGACGAAGAGAAAAAGATGTCCACGGGCACAAATTCACACAGTTCTTTTAATAATTAGAATTTTGTTCACAATCAATAGGAGTTTGTTAATTCACTTTGGTAACTATCGACATTCTTTACAATTGTTCCATCTAAATTAATAACTATTTAAAAAGGTCCAGTACAGCCAAAAACGTGATTTCTCTCTCTCCGTGTGTGTGTGTTATATGTATGTATGTATGTATGTATGCATGTATGCATGTATGTATGTACAGTGGGGAGAACAAGTATTTGATACACTGCCGATTTTGCAGGTTTTCCTACTTACAAAGCATGTAGAGGTCTGTCATTTTTATCATAGGTACACTTCAACTGTGAGAGACGGAATCTAAAACAAAAATCCAGAAAATCACATTGTATGAGTTTAGTAATTAACTTGCATTTTATTGCATGGCATAATTATTTGATACATCAGAAAAGCAGAACTTAATATTTGGTGCAGAAACCTTTGTTTGCAATTACAGAGATCATATGTTTCCTGTAGTTCTTGACCAGGTTTGCACACACTGCAGCATGGATTTTGGCCCACTCCTCCATACAGACCTTCTCCAGATACTTCAGGTTTCGGGGCTGTCGCTGGGCAATACGGACTTTCAGCTCCCTCCAAAGATTTTCTATTGGGTTCAGGTCTGGAGACTGGCTAGGCCACTCCAGGACCTTGAGATGCTTCTTACGGAGCCACTCCTTAGTTGCCCTGGCTGTGTGTTTCGGGTCGTTGTCATGCTGGAAGACCCAGCCACGACTGATCTTCAATGCTCTTACTGAAGGAAGGAGGTTGTTGGCCAAGATCTCGCGATACATGGCCCCATCCATCCTCCCCTCAATACGGTGCAGTTGGCCTGTCCCCTTTGCAGAAAAGCACCCCCAAAGAATGATGTTTCCACCTCCATGCTTCACGGTTGGGATGGTGTTCTTGGGGTTGTACTCATCCTTCTTCGTCCAAACACAGCGAGTGGAGTTTAGACCAAAAGGCTCTATTTTTGTCTCATCAGACCACATGACTTTCTCCCATTCCTCCTCTGGATCATCCAGATGGTCATTGGCAAACTTCAGACGGGCCTGGACATGCGCTGGCTTGAGCAGGGGGACCTTGCGTGCGCTGCAGGATTTTAATCCATGACGGCGTAGTGTGTTACTAATGGTTTTCTTTGAGACTGTGGTCCCAGCTCTCTTCAGGTCATTGACCAGGTCCTGCCGTGTAGTTCTGGGCTGATCCCTCACCTTCCTCATGATCATTGTTGCCCCACGAGGTGAGATCTTGCATGGATCCCCAGACCGAGGGTGATTGACCGTCATCTTGAATTTCTTCATTTAAAAAAATAATAAAATAAAATACATTTTATCCCATTTTCTCCCCAATTTTCGTGGTATCCAATCGCTAGTAATTACTATCTTGTCTCATCGCTACAACTCCCGTACGGGCTCGGGAGAGACGAAGGTCGAAAGCCATGCGTCCTCTGAAGCACAACCTAACCAAGCCGCACTGCTTCTTAACACAGCGCGCCTCCAACCCGGAAGCCAGCCGCACCAATGTGTCGGAGGAAACACCGTGTACCTGGCCCCCTTGGTTAGCGCGCACTGCGCCCGGCCCGCCACAGGAGTCGCTGGAGCGCGATGAGACAAGGAAATCCCTACCGGCCAAACCCTCCCTAACGTGGACGACGCTATGCCAATTGTGCGTCGCCCCACGGACCTCCCGGTCGCGGCCGGCTGCGACAGAGCCTGGGCGCGAACCCAGAGACTCTGGTGGCGCAGCTAGCACTGTGATGCAGTGCCCTAGACCACTGCGCCACCCGGGAGGCCCTTTTCTTCAATTTTCTAATAATTGCGCCAACAGTTGTTGCCTTCTCACCAAGCTGCTTGCCTATTGTCCTGTAGCCCATCCCAGCCTTGTGCAGGTCTACAATTTTATCCCTGATGTCCTTACACAGCTCTCTGGTCTTGGCCATTGTGGAGAGGTTGGAGTCTGTTTGATTGAGTGTGTGGACAGGTGTCTTTTATACAGGTAACGAGTTCAAACAGGTGCAGTTAATACAGGTAATGAGTGGCGAACAGGAGGGCTTCTTAAAGAAAAACTGTGGGAGCCGGAATTCTTACTGGTTGGTAGGTGATCAAATACTTATGTCATGCAATAAAATGCAAATTAATTACTTAAAAATCATACAATGTGATTTTCTGGATTTTTGTTTTAGATTCCGTCTCTCACAGTTGAAGTGTACCTATGACAAATTACAGACCTCTACATGCTTTGTAAGTAGGAAAACCTGCAAAATCGGCAGTGTATCAAATACTTGTTCTCCCCACTGTATGTATGTATGTATGTATGTATGTATGTATGTATGTATGTATGTACACAGAGAAATCACGTTTTCGGGTATATATATACACACACACTCAAAACTTTGGGGTTGCTTAGAAATGTCCTTGTTTTTGAAAGAAAAGCTCATTTTTTGTCCATTAAAATAACATATAATTGATCAGAAATACAGTGTAGACATTGTTAATGTTGTAAATGACTATTGTAGCTGGAAACAACTTATTTTTAATGGAATATCTACCTAAGGGTACAGAGGCCCATTATCAGCAAGCATCACTCCTGTGTTCCAATGGCACATTGTCTTAGCTAATCCAAGATAATTTTAAAAGGCTAATTGATCATTAGAAAACCCTTTTGCAATTATGTTAGCACAGCTGAAAACTGTTGTCCTGATTAAAGAAGCAATAAAACTGGCCTTCTTTAGACTAGTTGAGTATCTGGAGCATCAGCATTTGTGGGTTCGATTACGGGCTCAAAATGGCTAGAAACAAAGTACTTTCTTCTGAAACACATCAGTCTATTCTTGTTCTGAGAAATTAAGGCTATTCCATGCGTTAAATTTCCAAGAAACTGAAGAACTAGTACAACGCTGTGTACTACTCCCTTCACAGAACAGTGCAAACTGGCTCTAACCAGAATAGAAAGAGGAGTGGGAGGCCCTGGTGCACAACTGAGCATGAGGACAAGTATTAGAGTGTCTAGCCTGAAATACAGATGCCTCACAATTCCTCAACTGGCAGCTTCATTAAATAGTACCCGCAAAAACACCAGTCTCAACAGTGAAGAGGCGACTCCAGGATGTTGGCCTTCTAGGCAGAGTTGCAAAGAAAAAGCCATATCTCAGACTGGCCAATAAAAATAAAAGCTTAAAATGGGAAAATTAACACAGACACTGGCCAGAGGAACTCTACCTAGAAGGCCAAAATCCCGGAGTCGCCTCTTCGCTGTTGACGTTGAGACTGGTGTTTTGCGAGTACTATTTAATGAAGCTGCCAATTGAGGACTTGTGAGGTGTCTGTTTCTCAAACTAGACACTAACGTACTTGTCCTCTTGCTCAGTTGTGCACCGGGGCCTCCCCCTCTTGCTATTCTGGTTAGAGCCAGTTTGAGCTGTTCTGTGAAGGGAGTAGTACACAGCGGATATCGGTATCGTCCAAAAATTTCATATCGGTGCATCACTAATTTGTTTATTCTTCACCATTTTAATTGCAAAAAAATAACAGTATGGTACTTAATTGTTAAAAATGTCTGAATTGGACCTAAGAGAATTTCAAACCAGCTGTGTGTGAAAAGGGGTCCAGGATAGAGTGGGCGAATGGGCCTTTTAGTTGACATGAAGTGAGCCTAATGTTGGATGTACACCCATTAGTTTACCCAAGTGCTGGATTATACATGTATGGATAACCCTATAAGTACATTAAAAACAGAATACCCACACACCAGTGTTCCCCAACAACCTTTTCAAAAACGTCTGACCATTACAGTCTTGGCTCTTTGGTCCTTTTCCTCGAAAAGCATCAAATATATGAAAGCGATGACAGAAGGAATAGCATGGCTCAGAATATGCCCGTGTCACCAATGTCTTCAAGTCACTGGTTAATACGCTTTCATACGTCGATACAGTACGTACAGTATAGTCACATGCCTATAGGATGAATCACTGGGGCTCAAGGCTCTAGCTGTATCAATAGTGATGGAAGAGAAGCTGTTCTGGCCTGAAGGCCACAGTAAAATATGTTGTTTTGACCACAAGACTGTATCTGAAAGGCTCCTACTGTGTTGGCCACTCAATCTCCTCTCTAATAGTTAGAAAACCAGCAACATATAAAAAAATATTTAAAAAGGGGCAGACAGTGCTCCTGCAATGACACACTATGAGCGGTTCATTTTGTAAACGTCACAGGGGTAGCTAGGAAAATAATCAAACGAAAAGGGTCAAGTGTGGGGTGCGCTAAAGTTGTTCATTAAAGTCCTGGAGCTGCGCATTCTCTGGTCCAAGGCTTTCAGCCAACACTTAAAAGGGCAGAGGTGGGCTTACTTTGTACGGCGACAGAGAATTGTTGAAGTTTGGAGAAAAATCGACATTTTGCCAAAAACAGGGCCACTACACTGCGTGGGCAACCATCTGTTGCATATAAATGTTTTAATTTCTATACAGAAAGCTATGCCAGAGCAAAATGCTTAGTGTAGCAAGATGGGTATAGGTTAACCTAGGTCAATCCTTTAAAAACAGGGTTTTGGGTTGTTAAAATCCTCTCCTCTACCTACATGGCATTCTCAGACAGTTATTTCTGTCCTAATTCTATGATTTCTGTGCACAGAGGGCAGTCGTAATGATGTGTTTTATAACTGATGGGTAAGGCTATTTAGGATTGGCAAGGTAACAACATAATTAGGACTGAAGATTTTGTGTGTGTGTGTGTGTGTGTGTGTGTTCGATGACGTTGAGAGATTGGGTGATTCATTCAATGGTACAGACAGACCGAGAAATCTGACGACTGTCGATAGGTACTTGGAACAGCCTCCTGTGCTTTCTCTTGCTAGAGCAAGAGACTTCCCTGCTGTGTACTGAACGGGTACCAACAACCCTGCCGTTTCTACTTCGCAATGCTTGTCAGTGGCCAAGAACTTGACTTTGAGCCAATCAGAGAGCACAAACCTCCACGTGGGGGAGTAAAACGAAGGGGGAAAAGAGGGCACTTCCCCCAACATAATCCACCCCCTTTTCATTAGAATGGTTCTAAATAAAACAATAAAGATGCATAATTACAAGTCTTTATATAATTATTTTAAATCTAGCTAAAGAGTTTTGTGCTTAAAGAAGAATTGTTTTGTTAGGTTCAGTTTAATAAATGTGCAACTGCTCATTACTTAGCTAGCTAGCTAACTGAGCCAGGCAGTTATACACATTTCATATGAAACTAAATGGGGCACAGTGCACACAACACAAAATGCTTTGCCACGCTATCTAGCAAGATGAAGAAATAATTACATTCACTCTCCATTATCCCATCCATTATCCCATAGTCAGGTTGGTTGTTTAGCATCAAAACCAACACGTGCGGAACTATGGGGCAAAACAGACAGAGTTGGCTTAGATTGCTGACAACATGTAAACCAAATTTAGTCTCCAATGTTTACTGAAAACAAAATGTGCACTTGTCTTTCAAATACATTGTTACAGTTGATGGTTAGCTAGCTACTGAATTTTTACCATATTAGCATAGATGTAACAGTTAAAACCAGACATGTTATCAAGAACAAGATAAAGTTAGCTGAAACGAGCCACCTACGATTCCCCACATGGCAGCTTTTAGTCATTGTTGCTAGCCATCTCACCATCCAAAATCACAACATTTATCACTCCAGTGTTAATTTGCTAAATTGTAATTACTTCGCTACTATGGCCTATTTATTGCCTACCTCCTCACACCATTTGCACACACTGTATATAGACTCTTTTCTATTGTGTTATTGACTGTACGGTTGTTTATTCCATGTGTAACTCTGTGTTGTTGTTTTTTGTCGCACTGCTTTGCTTTATCTTGGCCAGGTCGCAGTTGTAAATGAGAACTTGTTCTCAACTAGCTTACCTGGTTAAATAAAGGTGCATTTAAAAAAAATATATATATATATTTTTTGGGACTCGGTACAGGTACCCCTGGATATAGCTTCTTGTTATTTGTAGTTTTTTTTAATTTTTACTTTAGCGGATGTAGCAAATATTTAACTGTAATTATAAGTTTTAATATTGAAGTCTATTTTCTTAAAACTGCATTGTTGGTAGGGCTTGCAAGCATTTCATGTTAAGGTCTACAATTTTAAAAGGATTGTTTTTTTTTTTATGGTGCATATTAACGTTAGAAACTTAACGTTCTAGTTTTCACGTCAATTTGGGAAACTTATCTCGATGTGGATTTTTTTTGCCATATCGCCCAGCTCTACTTTGCGGTCCAGATTTGAATTTGAGGACCCTAGATAGTACTCCACAGTACAGTAGAACAGTCCATGTATAAATAACCCTGAGGCCTACAGTCTAGCCCTTATAAATGCAAAGGCTTGGGTTGTTAGTTTACTGTGTGCATTTATGAGACACACGCAGACAGACACACAAGGGACGGACCTGGGAAGACGCTGAGGTCGGGGTTCTTGTTGCACCAGTCGGTGGCGCAGCACATGGGGTAGATGCCAGTGTCGTCCTTGGTGGAGGGTGCGCAGATGAAGGGGCGGTCACGCGGAATCAGCTCGTTCTCTGGGACACACATGCTGCTCTCGGCGGTGATGCTGCTGCCAGACTTCTTGACGGACACGAAGCACAGGCCATCCGTGATGCACGTGGAGTTGAGACATCGCTGGCAGTAACACTGCAAGGCTATAAGAGGGTGGGATGAGAGAAAGGAGAGAGAGGGAACAGAGATTCAGGTAGAAAGAAAGAGAGAGTGGGGAGGGAACATGAGGACAAAGGAGAGATTACCACTTATTTTCTTCCCCACAAAAGGAACTGAAGAGAGTGCATGCTACAATACAAGAGCGCAATTTCACTGTGTGTGTGTGTGTGTGTGTGTGTGTGTGTAGCAGTTAACATAAAAGCAATAAATAAGTAGTTACAATGCAGCACAGAAAAACCTCAATGCTGTCTGCTACACTAATCAAAAACAACAAGTCAACAACACGTCAAAACAACGCTAGCCCACTCTGAGGTGATGTGATCCACCTAACCACCCGTAGTCTCACGTCCCCTTAGTCAGCTTCCTTCCTGCTCAGCCCGTTTGCAGCCAGAACACTTGCAGATGAAACGTGAGACATTGTCAAGAGCGAACGTGCCAGACTTTCACCTTCTCACAACAACCACCAAGAGCTTTGTGCTGGTTTAGACCTACAGATTTACTATGAACCTAGCTGGGTCAGTTTAAGTTGCTTCTCCCTCTCCATTTCTCTATCCAGGCTACCTCTCCCTCACTATGGTTACACTTCTTTCTTTCTCTATTTATTCTCTTCCTCTTCTCCTTTTCCATCTCTATTACACTTCCTTCTCCCTCTACCTCTACGCCAAAGGTTTAGTCTAATGGTATGGTTGTGTTGCTATGGCTGAGTGCGTATAACTTGGAGCAGGTTTGAGCAGCCTAGGCCTATCACTCTGACTGAGACCTGTAGCAGTTCCAACTTCAAAATGAGACTTTGGGAATTGAAATCTGTTTTCACTTTGCAGCCCTCATTTATACCTGTCGATACAGACAAATTGCTCTTTAAACTCAGCACGGATGCCTGTCAGTTCAAAGCTTTCTAACCATTTGAGGGATTCAGATAGATAGATGCTGAACTAGGTCAGACATACAGACAGCATGCATGGCCAGTCTAAACCGTCAGACCACTACTAGACATTGGGGATAAATTATTTACTGAACAGATAGACAGTCGTTACGCGAGGTGCCTTTCTATGCTTACAAGGCTGGTTGGTGGTGGTGGCTCCATTGGCAGGTCTGGGGGTAGGGTATCTATAGCTGACTAGGCTACTTCAGTGTGGCTTTTGGCCCCTAGCTTCCCAATAAACACACGCTCGCTATGGCACCTGGCTCACGCACACACTCCCCACCTGGGAGTCAAACATCAAGGCCGACAGACGCCAAGCCCTAACCTCTGTTTAGGTGTGTGTAATGACAACCGAGTGTGAGGAAAGGCTACTCAGGCAGGGGGGAAAGGGGGGGACAGAAAGGGCAACTAAAAGGACAACTTGAGAGAGTGAGTGAAAGAGAGAGCGCTAGAAACAAAGTAGAAGAGAGAGACCGAGAAAGCGCGCGCAACCTAAATTATTTTGTGAATAACCTAGAGAGGAGTGAGTCTGTCCCTCCCATAACCCTGGTGCCTGCCCTTCACAGTTTACTCTAAACAACTAGTCACTCAAAACCCAGACAACTATTATGGCAGCGGAGCATATCTCAAGTGTCTAGACGGTCTCCATACCTCCACCTTAATAATACTGCTTGGCCTCAGGGGAGGAGGTGGATGGTGTGACTGTCTGTGTGTCTTTGGAAGGTTGCCATGTGTACGGCCCTTTGTCATGGCAAAGACACCTCAACTCTAGAGCCCATTAGACATGAAAAGCTTCCAAGAATGAGAAATGTTGTTATAAAGTCAAAACAGCACTGATCTGCACCAACGTGGCATACAAAATTACTATTGTGGAAATCTAAGTTTCAATCATTTCGCCCATCAGTGACCATTGAGGAGAAGAGAAACCTAGGGAAGAGATTAAACGATTTTGAGACAAGTCGGTCATGTTTCAGTGTCTGCCGGCACAGCTGGAATGGCGTGGCAGACCAAGAGAGAACGCGAGAGAACCAGATAGTCAGGGTTGGGACCACAGGAAGCTGCTGAGGGGAGGACAGCTCATAATGGCTGAAATGGAGTGAATGGAACGGTATCAAACACATTTCATTTATTCAGTTCCAGCCATTACTATGAGCCCGTCCTCCCCATTTAAGGTGCCACCAGCCGCCCGTAGTTGTCTCGGTCACAGTCTGGTCCTATTTTGGATGTGGAGAGTGCGACTCACTGCTTGCTTGGCATGGGAAAATTAATCAGACAGACACGCACGCAGCGACTAGACTAAATAAACACGTCTGTGAATGGAACAATACTTTTCCAGTGTCTCATCTGATCTCAGACCAGTACAAAAGTGAATCTAGGGGTAGTGGCAGACGCTCTCATCCAGAGTGAATTACAGTCAATGCATTCAACTAAGTTCAGTAGTGAGAAAACAAAAGTAGCTGTTCAGTATGAGAGCTGTCATAATCCCACAGTGGTTTCCATCAACAGGTGAAAGCAGAATTCTAATACGAATCACCCATCCGGTTCACCCACTGTACTGTTCCCTCATCCCATCTTTTCATATCAGTTAGTTATCAAAGGAGAGAGAACATGAGGGGAAAAAGTCTCTTTAGGCTGCTGAGCGTCCCTTTATACATGGGAACATTCAATTCCTTTGTAGTTGGGAGGTACTTGGGCAGTGGGCACCGAGGCTGGCACACAGGGGGCATGAGTAAGGCAGGATGAGTCTGATTAGATCTGTGGTTTCCTTCAGCAGAGAGAGACGGCGATAAAAAAAAAAGGAGGTAGGGAGAAGGACAGAAAGAGTGAGAGAAGATAGGCCTAGATAGCAAAAGATGAGAGCCGTTGCCAGGAGAGCAGAGCAGTTGTCCAACAGCCGGCGGATTCAATCTGCTCCTCTTTCCATCATTCCTCAGATATGACACAACAGCAGACAGACACACACAAGTAAATGGCAGGCATAAGGAATTCATCCTTAGATAGCACAGAAAGCAACTAATTTAACCAGGGAACAGGGGAGGAGTAGCTGGCACTGAAGAAGCAGGTAATTTATTTAGTCTGTGGCAAAGCACCATTTGTTAGGTGTCATAAAATGTATAGGGGGAAAAAAACAAATGTCCTTTCTCGCTTTCTCCAACCCCCTGATGTTTGCTCTACATCAAGTAAACAAAGTCTACCCGGTAAAACAGCTCAACAAAATAGGCACGATTGGAATTATTTCCTAATTTAGGGGAGCGGACCTGGAGGACAGAAGGAGCGTAAACAAAGCTCTCACAGTGATCTAACAACTCAAAAAATACACCCAACCACACACACCAAACACTCTCCAAGGCATACAAACTGTTCCATGTCTACCTCTAATCCCAATTGGGTCATGGTTATATATGAAACATTTAAAAAATAGTAATAAAATAAATAATGAATAAAATTAAAAAATAATAAAAATCACACACACACACCTAGAAAAGGTGGTGTAGAAGCAGTCCCAGGCAGATTAAAAAAACACCCAGAGGGAGCAGGATCAGGGTAATAAGGGCAAGGACCAGATACAGAGCCTTCAGAAAGTATTCACACCCCTTGACTTTTTCCACAGTTAGAGTTTTAACCTTTTCTCAATATAGGGGGTGCTGTTTCAACGTTAGCATTTATCGTATCCAAATTAAACTGCCTCATACTCATTTCTTGCTCGTACAATATGCATATTATTGTTATTATTGGATAGAAAACACTCTCTAGTTTCTATAGCCGTTTGAATTATGTCTCTGAGTGAAACAGAACTCATTCTACAGCACTTTTCCTGATATGGAGTGAGATTCCAGAAATTTTGGCCTCTGGTCCCAGGTCAGTTTTAAAGTCCCTGTAAATCCTATGAGGATACAAACACTGCCCATGCCTTCCTCTAGATGTCAGTAAGAGGTGACAATTAATGGAGTCGATTGCGCAATCAGGGCCCGTATAAAACAGAAAAGACCGGATGTACCGTTCTTTTCCTGCTGCGCCTGACGCAAGATGGTCGTCGGACTGGCTCTCTTTCCAAGCGTTGGTTTAGCCACTTATATATCGCCGGTCATGTTTTTACTCGTTATAAGTGTTAAAAACATCATAAGGTAGTTAATTTAAACCGTTTTATAGCAATTTATATCCGTTTAGTGCGATTTTGAGGCATTGCTTTGTGATGCACTTTGAAGCGCCGGGCACGTTTCGGGGTCCCGGTCGAACGTTAGTGGGCATTTCGACGGACAAGAAGACATCTTTCGACCAAAAGAAGATTAGACCCAAGAAAGGATACATTGCCCAAGATACTGATGGAAGAACAGCTCACAGTAAGAACTATTTATGATGATAAATCGCTGTTCTGTTGAAAAATTTTAAACGCATATATCGCCATTTTGTTATGTGTAGCTTCGCTTGGCGGACCCGGTATTGCACAGTAAGGATCATTTTAGAAATGTAAGTCAGCGATTGCATTAAGAACTAATTTGTCTTTCGATTCCTGTCAACCCTGTATTTTTTAGTCAAGTTTATGATTAGCTATCGATTAGACTAGATCACTCTCAAAGATAGCGCCCGACATTTTCAGGCCAGTTTTGCTACTATTCTCATTGTATAACCACTGTTTTTTGTGGCTAAATATGCACATTTTCGAACAAACTCTATATGTATGTTGTAATATGATGTTACAGGACTGTCATCGGAAGAATTCTGAGAAGGTTAGTGGAAAAATTAATATATTTTGGTGATCATAACGTTATCGCTCCCCTTGCCTTGGATTCATGCTGGGGTAACGTTTGCACATGTGGTATGCTAATATAACGATTTATTGTGTTTTCGCTGTAAAACGCTTAGAAAATCTGAAATATTGTCTGAATTCACAACATCTGTCTTTCCATTGCTATGCTTTGTCTATTTTTATGAAATGTTTTATGATGAGTAAATTGGTAATACACGTTGCTCTCTGTACTTATTCTAGTCGAGTTGTGATGGTGGGTGCAATTGTAAACTATGATTTCTACCTGAAATATGCACATTTTTCTAACAAAAACTATCCTATACAATAAATATGTTATCAGACTGTCATCTGATGAGGTTTTTTCTTGGTTAGTGGCTATCAATATCTTTATTTGGCCGAATTGGTGATAGCTACTGGTGGAGAGAAAAAATGGTGGACAAAGAAAAATGGTGTCTTTTGCTAACGTGGTTAGCTAATAGATTTACATATTGTGTCTTCCCTGTAAAACATTTTAAAAATCAGAAATGATTGCTGGATTCACAAGAAGTGGATCTTTCATCTGGTATCTTGGACTTGTGATTGAATGATATTTAGATGCTACTATTTACTTGTGACGCTATGCTAGCTATGCTATTCAGCTTTTTTACTGGTGGGGGGTGGGGGGTGCTCCCGGATCCGGGTTTCTGACTCGGTAGAAGTTAATGGCCGTGATAGGAGAAAACTGAGGATGAATCAACATTGTAGTTACTCCACAATACTAACCTAAAATGGGAGAGTGAAAAGAAGGAAGCCTGTACAGAATACAAATATTCCAAAACATGCATCCAGTTTTTCATGGTTCGGGCTAGGCCCCTTAATTCCATTGAAGGGAAATCTTAAAGCTACAGCATACAGTGACATTCTAGACGATTCTGTGCTTCCAACTTTGTGGCAACAGTTTGGGGAAGGCCCTTTCCTGTTTCAGCATGACAATGCCCCCGTGCACAAAGCAAAGTCCATACGGAAACGGTTTGTCGAGATCGGTGTGGAAGAACTTGACTGACCTGCATAGAACCCTGACCTCAACCCCATCTAACACCATTGAGATGAATTGGAATGCTGACTGCGAGCCAGGCCTAATAGCCCAACATCAGTGCCCAACCTTACTAATGTTCGTGGCTGAATGGAAGTAAGTCCCTGCAGCAATGTTCCAACATCTAGTGGAAAGCCTTCCCAGAAGAGTGGAGGCTGTTATAGCAGCAAACGGGCAACCAACTCCATATTAATGCTCATGATTTTGGAAAGATTTTCGACGAGCAGGTGTCCACATACTTTGTCATGTAGTGCATTTCTGAATTTAATTTCAAATAAATTAGCTAAACTTTCTAAAGACAAGTTTTCACTTTATCATTATGTGTAGACAGATATCATATATATATATATATATATGAGTTTTAATGCTTTAATTAGAGTTTTAATATATATATATATATATATATATATATATATATATATATATATATATATATATATATATATATATATATATATATATACACACACACACACACACACACACACACACAGTGGGGCAAAAAAGTATTTAGTCAGCCACCAATTATGCAAGTTCTCCCACTTAAAAAGATGAGAAAGGCCTGTAATTTTCATCATAGGTACACTTCAACTATGACAGACAAAATTAGGAAAAAAATCCAGAAAATCACATTGTAGGATTTTTTATGAATTTATTTGCAAATTATGGTGGAAAATAAGTATTTGGTCACCTACAAACAAGCAAGATTTCTGGCTCTCACAGACCTGTAACTTCTTCTTTAAGAGGCTCCTCTGTCCTCCACTCGTTACCTGTATTAATGGCACCTGTTTGAACTTGTTATCAGTATAAAAGACACCTGTCCACAACCTCAAACAGTCACACTCCACTATGGCCAAGACCAAAGAGCTGTCAAAGGACACCAGAAACAAAATTGTAGACCTGCACCAGGCTGGGAAGACTGAATCTGCAATAGGTAAGCAGCTTGGTTTGAAGAAATCAACTGTGGGAGCAATTATTAGGAAATGGAAGACATACAAGACCACTGATAATCTCCCTCGATCTGGGGCTCCACGCAAGATCTCACCCCGTGGGGTCAAAATGATCACAAGAACGGTGAGCAAAAATCCCAGAACCACACGGGGGGACCTAGTGAATGACCTGCAGAGAGCTGGGACCAAAGTAACAAAGCCTACCATCCGTAACACACTACGCCGCCAGGGACTCAAATCCTGCAGTGCCAGACGTGTCCCCCTGCTTAAGCCAGTACATGTCCAGGCCCGTCTGAAGTTTGCTAGAGTGCATTTGGATGATCCAGAAGAAGATTGGGAGAATATCATTTGGTCAGATGAAACCAAAATATAACGTTTTGGTAAAAACTCAACTCGTCGTGTTTGGAGGACAAAGAATGCTGAGTTGCATCCAAAGAACACCATACCTACTGTGAAGCATGGGGGTGAAAACATCATGCTTTGGGGCTGTTTTTCTGCAAAGGGACCAGGACGACTGATCCGTGTAAAGGACAGAATGAATGGGGCCATGTATCGTGAGATTTTGAGTGAAAACCTCCTTCCATCAGCAAGGGCATTGAAGATGAAACGTGACTGGGTCTTTCAGCATGACAATGATCCCAAACACACCGCCCGGGCAACGAAGGAGTGGCTTCGTAAGAAGCATTTCAAGGTCCTGGAGTGGCCTAGCCAGTCTCCAGATCTCAACCCCATAGAAAATCTTTGGAGGGAGTTGAAAGTCCGTGTTGCCCAGCAACAGCCCCAAAACATCACTGCTCTAGAGGAGATCTGCATGGAGGAATGGGCCAAAATACCAGCAACAGTGTGTGAAAACCTTGTGAAGACTTACAGAAAACATTTGACCTCTGTCATTGCCAACAAAGGGTATATAACAAAGTATTGAGATAAACTTTTGTTATTGCCCAAATACTTATTTTCCACCATAATTTGCAAATAAATTCATTAACAATAGGGGGTGCTGTTAGCACTTTTATTTTTTTGACATTGCCAAATTAAACTGCCTAGTAGTCAATTCTTGCTCGTACAATATGCATATTATTGTTATTATTGGATAGAAAACACTCTCTAGTTTCTACAACCGTTGGAATTATGTCTCTGAGTGGAACAGAACTCTATCTACAGCACTTTTCCTGACAGGGAGTGAGATTTCAGAAATCTTGGCCTCTGGTCCCAGGTCAGTTTTAATGTTCCTGTGAATGCTATGAGGATACAAACACTGCCTACACCTTCCTCTAGATGTCAGTAAGTGGTGACAATTTGAATGGAGTCGATTGCGCAATCAGGGCCCGTATAAAACACAAAAGACCGGAAGTAGCTTTCTTTTGGATCCTGCGCTGGACGCATGAAGGGCGTCGGACCGACCCCTTTCCAAGCCTTGGTTTAGCCAGTAATATATCGCCGGTCATGTTTTTACTTGTTATAGGTGTTAAAAACATCATAAGGTAGTTAATTTAAACCGTTTTATAGCAATTTATATCCGTTTAGTGCGATTTTGAGGCATTTATTTGTGACGCCCTTCCATGAGCTGGGCACGTTTCCTGTACATACCGAACGTTATTGGCCATTTCGACGGGACAAGAGGACATCTTTCGACCAAAAGACGATTAGACCGGAGAAAGGATACATTGCCCAAGATTCTGATGGAAGAACAGCTCACAGTAAGAACTATTTATGATGATAAATCGCTGTTCTGTTGAATAATTTTAAACGCATATATCGCCATTTTGTTATGTGTAGCTTCGCTTTGGCGGACCCGGTATTGCACAGTAAGGATAATTTTAGAAATGTAAGTCAGCGATTGCATTAAGAACTAATTTGTCTTTCGATTCCTGTCAACCCTGTATTTTTTTGTCAAGTTTATGATTAGCTATCGATTAGACTAGATCACTCTCAAAGATAGCGCCCGACATTTTCAGGCCAGTTTTGCTACTATTCTCATTGTATAACCACGTTTTTTTGTGGCTAAATATGCACATTGTCAAACAAACTCTATATGTATGTTGTAATATGATGTTACAGGAGTGTCATCGGAAGAATTCTGAGAAGGTTAGTGAAAAAATTTATATATTTTGGTGATCATAACGTTATCGCTCCCGTTGCCTTGAATTCATGCTGGGGTAACGTTTGCACATGTGGTATGCTAATATAACGATTTATTGTGTTTTTGCTGTAAAACGCTTAGAAAATCTGAAATATTGTCTGAATTCACAAGATCTGTGTCTTTCCATTGCTATGCTTTGTCTATTTTTATGAAATGTTTTATGATGAGTAAATTGGTAATACACGTTGCTCTCTGTATTTATTCTAGTCGAGTTGTGATGGTGGGTGCAATTGTAAACTATGATTTCTACCTGAAATATGCAAATTTTTCTAACAAAAACTATCCTATACAATAAATATGTTATCAGACTGTCATCTGATGAGGTTTTTTCTTGGTTAGTGGCTATCAATATCTTTATTTGGCCGAATTGGTGATAGCTACTGGTGGAGAGAAAAAATGGTGGACAAAGAAAAATGGTGTCTTTTGCTAACGTGGTTAGCTAATAGATTTACATATTGTGTCTTCCCTGTAAAACATTTTAAAAATCAGAAATGATTGCTGGATTCACAAGAAGTGGATCTTTCATCTGGTATCTTGGACTTGTGATTGAATGATATTTAGATGCTACTATTTACTTGTGACGCTATGCTAGCTATGCTATTCAGCTTTTTTACTGGTGGGGGGGGTGGGGGGTGCTCCCGGATCCGGGTTTCTGACGCGGTAGAAGTAAAAAATTCTACAATGTGATTTTCTGGAAAAAAAATTCTCATTTTGTCTGTCATAGTTGAAGTGTACCTATGATGAAAATTACAGGCCTCTCTCATCTTTTTAAGTGGGAGAACTTGCACAATTGGTGGCTGACTAAATACTTTTTTGCCCCACTGTATATATACATACATACATACACACACACATTTGTCATTCAGGCTGTAAAACAAAATGTGGAATAATTCAAGAGGTGTGAATACTTTGAAGGCCCCTAGACTTAGGCAGCACAACTAGTGAGTCCTTGGCTGCACTGACACGGTTACTCGAGAGCTCTAACTCCCCTAGAGCATAGTAGACCCTGAATGATGCCAACTGATATCCTCCTCTCCTCCTTTCTCCATCCCCCTCTACATTCTCTCGCTCTCTTTTGGCTGTGTGTCGGGCAGTGGCAAGTCACATGTTTGTTAGTGGGCCTTGCTCTGTGCTCTGAGGCCTCCAGTAACCCATGGACCAGGCAGCTTCGCTCATGGACCAGGCAGCATGTTCAGCGGTACTAGAGAACAGGGTTACAACATGCAGGCTAGCTACTGTAGGGACTAGTCACAGTCAACAACTAGACAACTCAGATCAAACATTAAGGATATGCTCCACAAAAACCACAAACCATTCTCCACAACGGTTAGGCTGTGTCAAATCCCAGTGAATACCAAAAAATGGGAGGGAAAAAAAGGTTAGAGAGAAAATATGCAATTTTCCTTTATATATATATATATGCCATTTGTAGTGACCAGAGGCAATGAGCCAACACATGGTCAATGCCATCAGCATCAAACAAGCTCCTTTGATGATGATCTAAACATGTATCGTCAGAACTAAACTCTCTCTTCCAGCTAATAAGAGTGAGCGGCAGTGGCCTTCCAGTCCCTACAAGGGAACAAGAAGGTGGTGTAAAAACTAACACACAGGCCTGTTTGTGCTGAGGCCAGGGGGACAGTTCCAGCAGGAGGGGGGGGGGGGGGGGGCTAGCAGCCTACATTGAAGAGGGATGAGATGGCTCTTTCACTCAGCTGTCCTGGCTTGGACTAGGACAAGGGAAGGGAACCAACAATGCTGTGTGAGGAATGAGGGACATCTCATCCGGCGCTCACTGACCCAGAAGGGAATGAGAGAGAAGAGGGGGGAAGCGGGGGAGAGGCAAACGGACAGAACCTCAATGTGGAGGAGAAAAGGGGGAGAGGAGAGGTCAGCGGTACAGAACACAACACACACCAGTTCCAGAGCGACAAAGGGGAGTTGGAAGAGGGCCTCTGGACAATCCACCTGATTGGCTGAGCTAGGGAGTGAAGGAGAGAAGAGCGAGAGAACAAGAACGCAAGAGCGAGAGAGGGAGAGGCCAGAAGAGTGTAAATATGTAAATACACGTTCCGTCACTGAACCCCTGCTAGCATAGAGGCGGTGCCAAGAGAATGCTTTCTGGCACGGGGTTGGGGCACAGACGACAAGGGGGGGGGGGGCAGGACTTGAGGAGAAGAGAAGGGCGTTTTCAGTCATCGGACTCCATCCTAACTCAAGGGGAGGAGAGAAAGAAGCAAGCAGGGAGGCTGAGGTCTGGAGCGAGGCTGCCCTGGCCTGTGTCGCCCCGCCACGTTACTCCACACACACACTAGACCAGCACCTAGTGCCCAGAGAGCCGAGCCACAGCCTTTAATCTATTAAACACAAGACTATCCACATGCATGCCGTTACCTGGCAACGCACGAACAATGCATAGCTGTCAGTAAGCAGTTAGGGGGCTAAAAATCCCCCCTCCCTCTTGTAACAGAGAAACAGAAGCAAGAGGTGTGAACAAATAGGCTAGATCTAGCGACAGCACGGGCGCTCGAGTCAATACTTGAGCAGGGGGCATGAAATGAATTGTGTAATCTGCATCGAGAGTTCCGACGCATTTACAATTGCACCGAGGCCAGGATTTAATATCCCATTCCAATTGGTTAAACAATTTTGTCAGTGGCAGCAGCGTGTGCATCTAGTGCATCAAAACAATATGCAAATGAGCCAGCAGAACAGTGAGAAACAGATGATGGCCGATCAGTAGAAAGTAGAGAAGGTACGTCCTTCCTTGTTTTCCCCCCCTTCGTTCCGTCTCCCATGGCGCATTAACCCGCCTTCAGGAACCGCCGGTTAAAAGACAAGCGCTGCTAATCATTACCTGAGGCAGCAGCAAGCAGACAGCTTGGGCATTACCACTCACATCTGGGCTGATGAGTAATTCACCCTACTAACCGACAAAATCAATGAATATATTACATCAGTCTGACAACCCCTTGTCTAAAGTACCAACCAAAAGATAACTGCTAAGTGTGAATGTGCTGATGGCAGAAACATGCTGCATAGCATGAGAGCACCGCATGACTAAGCTCAGGACTTGTACAATATAGTACAGAGGAGTGGCCAGCCACCCTGCATGTAGACTCACTAGCCGGATTGTCACTAGTGCACTTAAATGGATTCCAGACAGGTTTGAAATTCAGGGTAGACCTGAGCATTCTACCCCTTCCTCCCCCTTTTTAGAAAGGTCCCCTTGTTTTAACAGACTGCTGTTAAAAATGACCTGTTGGCAGCAGGCCAGGAACAGTGGATCCATACAGCTCCACCATCCCCCCCCACTCCGCTGCCCCTCCATTCTCCCTGGACTGCATGTTGATTAGACATGGACTTAGCACACATAACAGCCAGGCACCGAGGGTACAGACTAGAAGCTCTGTATGCAAAAGATCCTGACCAGCAATGCTGCACCTGACCATGCATACTGATGAGTGTTCCTATATGGGATTAAATGAAGGCGAGGACTGCCAACATGTATCCCAGTAAGACTAGCTGTCGTCACTGATGTTGGCTAATGGGGATCCTAATATATTACAAATAAAAAAACATGGCTTGTGTGGTCTCAATAACAACCTACAGAACAAAATGTGTTAAAACAGTGGGGGTTTTAACACAACCACATTCGCTAGGTGTTTCATGGATTCTCTAGGTGAGCTAGGCTGGAGTAGTAACAGTGGAGTACCCATTGGGGCGTGATGGCGCGTTGCTTTACGATTCAGCCCATAGCCTGCTTTCGAGATCAGGGACACTGTGTACCGGCCAAGGCACGTCACATCTAATCTCTTATTGATGGTTTCAGCAGAGGATATTTTGTCTAGTGGAAATGTAGATTTGCTCACTTCTACTTTCCCAAGAGAGGAGACAGCCTCTGGTCCTGGGTGGAGAAGAAACCTGATGTATCAGCAGCATACACTTCGAGAGGGAGCTGGCCCACTGTCTCAACTCTGTTAACTACTTGGTAGAGGGAACAACAGTCATCCCCCATGCCTTAAACCCACTAAGGCGACTGAACCAGACCATAGGCAGGTGGACTGTGTAAGAGACTTAAGGATAAGGCATGCTGGCCTTGACCCAGAAAGAGACAGTGGCTGGATACAGCCAAAATGGTTTTGTGGAGGACTGCTGCCTGAGCCCCAAAGCCAAGAGACTATTTTTGGACAGGGGTCAGCAAAGTGAGAAGTCTACAGAGTGCCGAACGCCACCGCCCAAATAAAGTGGACAGATGACATGAACATCCAAAAGGGCACAGTGGTCATCACGCAGCAACAAGTGGGCCTCCAACAGGGTCTAAAACTAACTTTTTGGTCAACCAACCACTGTGGCATGTAGATGTAATATATCTACCAGCCACAGATAGGCTATATAGGATTCGTAGTTCTTTGACTTTGTGCAAATAGTTTACCAGCTATGAAACAAAATGTCAGAAATACTGCAGCATTTATTTAGCTATAAATGAGATCATACTTGACTATTTTTGATCACAAATGAGTGAAATGCCCTGACCACCCGGCAACAGTGGTATAAAGTACTTAAGTAGTACTTTAAAGTATTTTTAGTTAAGTCACTTTTAGGGGGATATATTTGACTACTTTTACTTCACTACATTCCTTAAGAAAATATTGTACTTTTTACTTTATACCTTTTCCTTGACACCCAAAAGTACGCTACATTTTGAATGCTTAGCAGGACAGGAAAATAGTCAAATTCACGCACTTATCAGCCAAACATCCCTGGTCATCCCTACTGCCTCTGATCTGGCAGATTCACTAAACACACATGCTTCATTTGTAAATGATGTCTGAATGTTGGAGTGTGCCTGTGCCTATCTGTAAATTTAAAAAACAAGAAAATGGTGCCATCTTGTTTGCTTAATATAAGGAATTTGAAATGTATACTTTACTTTTGATAGTTAAGTATATTTTAAACCAAATACTTTTATTCAAGAAGAATTTTACTGGGTGACTTTTACTTGAGTCATTTTCTATTAAGGTATCTTTACTTTTACTCAAGTATGATAGCTGGGTACTTTTTCCACCACTGCTTGCCAATATGGCTGGTGAAAGACATCTTACCCGCAAGGAACAGCAACACGGCTGATAGGTAGCCAGCAACTGACAAATGGCCAACCCCAAAAACAATGGAATGAAATAAAATAATATTCTACAGGGTTTCCCAAACTCGGTCCTCAGGATCCCAAGGAGTGTAAGTTTTGGTTTTTGCTAGGAATGCACGATATATCAGTGAGTATATCAGTGAGCATATCGGAATCGGACGATATTAGCTAAAAAATGCCAACATTGGCCCGATGTCTAGTTTAACGCTGATGTGCAAATCCGATGTCAAAGCTGACATGCATACCTATGTAATGTAAGTAGATGATGTAATGACGTCACAAACTACAGCTCTACACAGAACAAAAGCTGAAAAATACTAAGCGCACACTTCCAACAACTAAACAAGTTCCAAGTCGAGCAGTCATTTTAAAGAGTAAGAACATTTCAGTGAGACAACAAAGGCGAAATCCATTAACGGCAAGATAATGGAATTCATTGCCCTTGACAATCAACCGGCCTCTGTCGTGGATGATGTTGGCTTTCGCCGACT
Organism: Salvelinus alpinus; assembly: GCF_045679555.1. Classification (NCBI taxonomy): domain Eukaryota; kingdom Metazoa; phylum Chordata; class Actinopteri; order Salmoniformes; family Salmonidae; genus Salvelinus; species Salvelinus alpinus. Next base: position 27,036,810 of record NC_092095.1, on the reverse strand, counting down.
GGTTGGGCCCCGGTACATACCATTTTTCAGATGTTTCCCTACCGGAGCTACACAGTATTGTTGAAACGTACATCTATGAGCGTCACTGCTATTAGATTCACGACTGACATTTGGACCAGCGATGTCAGCCCCATGAGCATGCGGAGTCTGACAGCACAGTGGGTCGACGAGGATTTTGTACTGAGGAAAGCCGTATTGCATGCTCAAGAATGTGCTGGTTCTCATACCGCTGCTGTCATTTCAATGGCATTTGAGAACATGTTTGAAACATAAAACACACTCCTAGCTCCATTCGAACAACTGACTCGAGAAATAAGCTAATCAACTGCGTCTGCAGCAGACGTGATACCCTCTGGCATTGAAACGACTGCTCAACAAAACTGACAACACAGACCGTGGGGTTAAAACTTACAAAAGTATTCAAGGCTGTGAACAAGCGATTTGGTGGCATTCTCTCTGAGCCTCTTTACTGTGTCGCCAGAATGCTTGATGCTAGGTACAAGGACCTCTACTTCGATGCAGACAAGACACAGGGTTACATGGAAAAGATGGACACTGACACAATGACAGTGCGCACCGAGGAAGAGGCCACAGACAGAGAGACCAGAAACTTCCCTGATTGACATGTATGATGAAATCCTGGTTGAGAATGAAACGACTGAACGAAACAGTACAGCAAGTAAGTGAAAGATATGTTTTAATTATGTTTTACTGGTAATGGGGACATACGTAAATGCCAACAAAATAACTTTTTGGTCAGTGTGGTGTGTGTGTAACCTCTATTTAACTAGGCAAGTCCATTAAGAACAAATTCTTATTGGCAATGACCGCCTACCCCTGCCAAACCTGGACGATGCTGGGCCAATTGTGTGCCGCCCTATGAGACTCCCAATCACGGCCGGATGCAATACAGCCTGGATTCGAACCAGGGACTGTAGTGATGTTTCTTGCACGGAGATGCAGTGCCTTAGACCGCTACGTCCATGTGTGTGTGTTAACTATTTAACTGTACTAGAATTCTCAAAAAAAAAATATATATGTATTTTTTTGGCAAGACAAATATCGGAATCGGCCAAAAATATAAAATCGGTGCATCCCTAGTTTTTGCCCTAGCACTACACTAGAGGTCGACCGATTAATCGGAATGGCCGATTAATTAGGGACGATTTCAAGTTTTCATAACAATCGGAAATCGGTATTTTTGGACACCGATTTTGCAAAAATTTTACACCTTTATTTAACTAGGCAAGTCACGCTAGGGGTCAGATTTATTTATTTTTAAATAACGTTCCCAAGGTAAACTGACTATTTCTCAGGTCCAGATCATAGAATATGCATATAATTTACAGATTAGGATAGAAAACACTCCACAGTTTCCAAAACGGTCAAAATATTCTCTGTGAGTATAACAAAACTGATTCTGCAGGCGAAAACCTGAGAAAATCTAACCCGGAAGTGATTTAAAAATAAAGATCTGTGTTTCCTGGCCCGTCTTTCTTCCATTTAAAGGGGTATCAACCAGATTCCTTTTCCAATGGCTTCCTCAGGCTGTGACCAGGCTTTAGACATAGTTTCAGGCTTTTATTTTGAAAAATTAGCGAGATTTTTCAAAACTAGTCAGGTGTCCTCTGATTAGTTCCTGCGCGCGAGAGAGGTAGCTCTCCATTTTCTTTTTCTCTCTTATTGAATAGGTTACGGTCGAAATATTATCGATTATGTTTGTTAAAAACAACCTGAGGATTGATTATAAAAAACATTTGACATGTTTCTACGACCATTACGGATACTTTTTGGAATTTTCGGCGAACGGAACGAGGCTTTGGTTTTCTGAACATAACGCGCAACCCAAATGGCGTTTTTTTGTTATAAAAGTAATATTTATCTTACAAAAATAACATTTGTTGTGTAACTGGGAGTCTCGTGAGTGCAAACATCCGAAGATTATCAAAGGTAAGCGATTCATTTTATTGCTTTTCTGACTTTCGTGACCAAGCTAATTTGAGGCTAGCTGTTCTTACTGTTTTGTCTAGTGATTGATAAACTCACAAACGCTTGGGTTGCTTTCGCTGTAAAGCATATTTTCAAAATCTGACACGATAGGTGGATTAACAACAAGCTAAACTGTGTTTTGGTATATTTCACTTGTGATTGCATGATTCTAAAAAATGTTAGCAATATTTTGCGCACTGCAATTCAGCGGTTGTTTAGGAAAATGATCCCGTAAAAGGGATCCGTAGCACAGAGAAGTTAAGAACACATTCTTATTTTCAATGACGGTCTAGGAACGGTGGGTTAACTGCCTCGTTCAGGGGCAGAACGACAGATTTTCACCTTGTCAGCGAGGGGGATTCAATCTTGCAACCTTACAGTTAACTAGTCCAACGCTCTAACCACCTGCCTCTCATTGCACTCCACGAGGAGACTGCCTGTTACGTGAATGCAGTAAGCCAAGGTAGTTGCTAGCTAGCATTAAACTTATCTTATAAAAAAATAAAAATAATATCAACCAATCATAATCACTAGTTAACTACACATGGTTGAGGATATTACTAGTTTATCTAGCGTGTCCTGCGTTGCAAATAATCAATGCGGTGCGTATCGTTGCTCCAATGTGTACCTAACCACGAACATCAATGCCTTTCTTAAAGAAATCCAGGTTAGCAGGCAATATTAACCAGGTGAAACTGTGTCACTTCTCTTGCGTTCATTGCACGCAGAGTCAGTGTATATGCAACAGTTTGGGCCGCCTAATTTGCCAGAATTTTACGTAATTATGACATAACATTGAAGGTTGTGCAATGTAACAGGAATATTTAGACTAATGGATGCCACCCCTTACAGATAAAATACGGAACTGTTCCGTATTTCACAGAAAGAATAAACGTCTTGTTTTCGAGATGATAGTTTCCGTATTATACCATATTAATGACCAAAGGCTCGTATTTCTGTGTGTTATGTTATAATTAAGTCTATGATTTGATAGAGCAGTCTGACTGAGCGGTGGTAGGCAGCAGCAGGCTCGTAAGCATTCATTCAAACAGCACTTTCGTGCGTTTTGCCAGCAGCTCTTCATTGTGCGTCAAGCATTGAGCTGTTTATGACTTCAAGCCTATCAACTCCCGAGATTAGGCTCGTGTAACCGATGTGAAATGGCTCGCTAGTTAGCGGGGTGCGCGCTAATAGCGTTTCAAACGTCACTCGCTCTGAGACTTGGAGTGGTTGTTCCCCTTGCTCTGCATGGGTAACGCTGCTTCGAGGGTGGCTGTTGTCGATGTGTTCCTGGTTCGAGCCCAGGTAGGAGCGAAGAGAGGGACAGAAGCTATACTGTTACACTGGCAATACTAAAGTGCCTATAAGAACATCCAATAGTCAAAGGTTAATGAAATACAAATGGTATAGAGAGAGAAATAGTCCTATCATTCCTATAATAATCTACAACCTAAAACTTCTTATCTGGGAATATTGAAGACTCATGTTAAAAGGAACCACCAGCTTTCATATGTTCCCATGTTCTGAGCAAGGAACTTAAACGTTAGCTTTCTTACATGGCACATATTGCACTTTTACTTTCTTCTCCAAAACTTTGTTTTTGCATTATTTAAACCAAATTGAACATGTTTCATTATTTATTTGAGGCTAAATTGATTTTATTGATGTATTATATTAAGTTGAAATAATTGTTCATTCAGTATTGTTGTAATTGTCATTATTACAAAAAAATAAAAAAAAATAAAAAAAATAATAATAAAAAAATATATATATATAAAAATAATAATAATAAAAATATATATATAAAAAATTAAAAATTAAAAAAAAGTTGCCCGATTAATCGGTATCGGCGTTATTGGTCCTCTAATAAATCGGTATCGGTGTTGAAAAATCATAATCGGTCGACCTCTACACTACACAGCTGATTCAAATAACCAACAAATCATAAATTCCAGATAAAGTTGAGAATGTGCCAAGTTGATCCTATTTCCCACTGATAAGGGTCCTTGCTCGTCAGCGGAGGGTTAACTTGTTTCGGAGGGCGCCGCAACATATTTCTGAATGAAATATGCGGTCATCAAGAACCCCCCCAATACATTTTTGCAACAAAGACCTTTGCAAATTACACTGCCATTTTGGAGAGCCTTATCATGAGGAGTCATTGAAGTCCTTCAACGCCTCCAATTAACTTAATTCCATATAGGCCTAGCACAATCTGATTACGACTAAATAAGCTATTTTTTAACAGTATTAGGGGGAGGGGAGTTTGCCAAGACCAGGCTTCAAGTGCCTGCTGCACCGACGAGCCCCCAGAGAGACTTCAAATGAAAAGGACAGTAGAAAGTTTAATCTAATACACGGTGCACAGCAAAAAGCGAGTCAAAAGACAACCGCTTCATATTTCAGAAATCAATGGCAATTGAATTTCACATCTTCTGAGACCTCTAATGAAGTAATTTAATTATCTTGCACTCAACAGCAGAGGGGCCAGTTCAATGGGTATGCAGCAGCAAAGAGAGAAAGAGAGCAGAGGAGATGAGAGTTTTTGTATGTTTGCTAGCATAAAATGGTGGGTCTTTGGTGACCATTGTATAAAAAGGCAGATTTTGACTTTACCAGCAAATTGCAAAGCAGTTCGTCAGCGTTTCCTTCAGTCATTAAAGGGCAGTAAGATTTACTGTCATGAGACTAAACAAATTCGAGAACTCATGTAGAAAAAGGTCATGATGGAATATTATTTATTGACAGATGCAGTATATCATGCAAATCAAGAGCTATTGGAATGTGAACATGTCATGGGATGTCACTGGTTACATTTTTGTCGATGGTCCACTAATGACATGCAGCCCATCTTCCAGATTGTGGCTTTAACTCTCTTAGGAAATTCTCTTCAAGTCAGCCTAGCTTGTAATTACTGGGGTTCTTGTACTAATGCCCTTTTTTTCCCCCCAGGGTTCTCTTGACAATCCACTGACAGCTTTCTGCGTCATCGGCTCCGACTAGGGCTGTGGCAGTCAAGACGGTTATTGTCGTGCAAAATACATTAATTAATAAACAAGTTTAGCATCTCCAGGCATACAAGCTGCATGTCAGGTCTAAAGAAACATTATGACACAATTTATTTTTTCAGAAAAACATAATATCAGTTGGCCTACTGTACATTACATAGTAAGAAGAATAGCATTAAATTTAGCTGAATCAAATAAAAAAGGATATCTTTCCAATTCCGGACCGAGCGTGCGCACATATGAAGTGGATATGTTGAGCGTAAAAGGGATCATTTTAAAACAGGTCATATACGCTAGATTTAGAGTTATTAGGCAACTTTAGTTGAGAATGATAAATATAAAATAAAAACTTGTCTTAGAAGCCTATGAGTACAAGCTAGAACATGCATATGGCTGTTTTGAATTAATCATCCCCTTGGAAAGCACTGTCCACTTTGTTGTGTTAGACTTTGAAACAACATCCACAAGACCATGTTTTACACTCAGTTTCAACCTGTTGTTGAACTTCTTTCTTCAACCTGATCATCACAGTGAGGTGAGTTTTAAAAGCACGATACTATTTTGATGATAAGAGTTTGATTCGATTTTCAATTGCATTTGCATTGATGTCAGAGTGGTTAGAGGGACAATAATGAGTACCAGGCCATTAGGACCTGAAGGTCATTAGCAAGTTGGGTACTACCAAAGCATGTCCGGAGTGCATATAAAGGAGATTATTGTGACTCAACGGTCACGTAGAATTTTACTGCGGTCATGACTGTCACCGCAACAGCCCTAGCTCCGACCAACCTGGACAATGGCCCTCTGCTGCGGAGAGCACCCAGAACAGATCTGCCTATCAGGATAAACACTGAAGTTATGCATAGCCTACTTTACTTCAGCTCACTATTCTTGAAACATTTTTCGCCTGGGGCTGAGAATTCTCTCCTGCTAATGAGTGTCATAACTACAAGGAGATTCAGCAATGTTTAGAGACCTAAAAAAAATGTTTTTAAAAGAGAAGATTACAGGCAGAAGAGTTTCTTTGCATGGGAGATTAAGCTCCAATCAAACGGAACTGAAGCGCTGGCCTTTTGAGCTCACAAACCTTAAGCACTTTGAAATACATATGTCTTCTACATGCCGGTGAGAAAGGAGCCGGTCATTTCACCACAAAGCAACTAGGCTATATTTTGTGGCGGAACCATAGCAAAAGCACTTGGCACTAGATGCTTGAATAAAATGTTCCTATACTAACGCCATTGGATTTTGAAGTGTCTACAGGTGATGCTTAAACGCATCTCCTGTAAAAGACCATTTGAACAATTCTTACTGTGTGCAAAGCAAAGTCAAGTAGCCCATATGCATTTGGAATACTGGACTGTCCCCCCTGCAGTCATCGTATTGTAAGGAGGGAAGCGCAACGAGTTTGGTTTTAGGGCGCCCTTAACTTCCTCCTTCAAATAAATAATTAGGCTACACTAATTACTCTCCCTGGTGTAATGGCGTGGGTTAAAACAGCAGCAAACGTATAGTCTTTGCACAAATGTAGTTCCATATATTCAAGTTAATCGTCAGCCAAATGCCCGAGGTCACCGAAAAAAATAGAAAAAAAATTGTTATACATATATATTCTCCTCACCTAACTCCATGTGCTGCTGCAGGGAGGGTAGTGTTGCCTAGGCAACCAAAGACTTGATTTCTAAAACACTTTGCTTGATTCAGCAAGGAGCAACAAAGTTTCATCACTGTAGAGTCCATGTAACAGCAGAAACGGACTCAAGCACACAAATGCCCGGCCGTCTCTCTGCACTACGTAAATTGTCTTAGTTGCTGCTGTTCCTTAAAAAACAAAACACACACACAGAGCTTAGCTTGTGGCTGGGGTAGTCTGTGTGCTTTGCCCCACCCAACCAGCCTTGGGGTAGCCCAGCTCAAATCAAAATTGTATTTGTCACATGCTTCATAAACAACAGGTGTAGAGTAACAGTGAAATGCTTACTTACAGTTCCTCCCCAACAATGCAGAGAAAATTTGAAAAATAATTTGAAAAAACACAATGGATAACGATAAATACACGGGGTACCAGCACCGAGTTGATGTGCAGTGGTACGAGGTAATTGAGGTAGATATGTACATATGGTCAGGGTAAAGTGACTATCCAAAAGGATAGATAATAATCAGTATCAACACATTCCCTAGGCCAGGTGAAGAGGAGTGGCAGAGGGTGAGGAGGAGGGGTGTGGCGCGAAGTCACGTGGGTCTATCATCAATGCAACCCCTCATTCCAGCTCGTGCTCACCTTCATGCGCAATCAAATTAATTACTCCAGTTTCCTGGCAACTGCATTCCCTGTACCCCTGCTGGCTTCCAGTACAGAGTTACCTTGAAAAGTGGTGTGGCACAGCATGTAGGTATCACATGGAGTAAAGGGTGCACACACGCATCTGGCAAAAGTACACACAAAAAACAAACACACACACACCCCTGCCCCCACTCATCTACTTAAAAATCAGCCAGTTTGTTCTTTCCCCTTATTCAGCGAACACGGCTCCCCAGAGTCATTTCCATAGGTCACAGCCTGCCCCGATCCCCAGCCCCATCTCCATCACCTCCATTATGGCAGGGCTTTTGTCCAGACAGATGTGGGGGATGGGTGAGGTGGACCGTCCTCTCAGACCATCCCCACACAGCCCAGAACCTCCCTCTGCAGCCTCACGGACAAAAACACAGCTGTGTCTGGCTGCATAAGCAGAAACAAAGCACAAGCTTAGGGTTTAGGACTCTCAAAAAGGAACTGGAAGCAAAAGGGAGCATTTAAGCACATCCGTTAGTTCTCTCAATTAGACCTACGGGTCACAACAAAGGGGCTATATGATAATTTACTAATATCAAATCAAATTGTATTTGTCACATACACAAGGTTAGCAGATGTTATTGCAAGTGTAGCGAAATGCTTGTGCTTCTAGTTCCGACAGTGCAGTAATATCTAACAATTTCCCAACAACTACCGAATACACACAAATCTAAAGGGGTGAACGAGAATATGTACAAGTATGTATATGGATGAGCGATGGCCGAGCAGCATAGGCAAGGTGCAATAGATGGTATAAAATACATTACTCATATCACATGTATATACTGTAAGATATGTAAACATCATTAATGTGGCATTATTTAGAGTGCATTGTATAAAGTGACTAGAGATCAATTTATTAAAGTGGCCAGTGATTGGGTCTCAATGTAGGGAGCAGCCTCTCTGAGTGAGTGATTGCTGTTTAGCAATCTGATGGCCTTGAGATTGAAAAACAGCTTCTGTCTCTCGGTTCCAGCTTTACGCACATGTACTGACCTCGCCTTCTGGATGGTAGCAGTGTGAACAGGCAGTGGCTCGGGTGGTTGATGTCCTTGATGATCTTTTTGGCCTTCCTGTGACATAGGGTGTCATGGAGGTAGGTAGTTTTCCCCAGGTGTTGCGTTGTGCAGAACGCACCACCCTCTGGAGAGCCTTGCGGTTGAGGGCAGTGCAGTTGCCGTACCAGGCTGTGATACAGCCTGACAGGATGCTCTCGATGGTGCATCTGTAAAAGTTTGTCAGGGTTTTTGGTGACAAGACAAATTTCTTCAGCCTCCTGAGGTTGAGGAGGCGCTGTTGCGCCTTCTTCACCACACTGTCTGTGTGAGTGGACCATTTCCGTTTGTCTGATGTGTACGCCGAGGAACTTTTAACTTTACACATTCTCCACTGCTGTCCCTTCGATGTGGATAGGAGGGTGCTTTCTCTGCTGTTTCCTGATGTCCACAATCATCTCCTTAGCCTACAGGGAGGTGAGTGCAGTCTCATCGTTGTTTGTAATCAAGCCCACTACTGTGGTGTCGTCTGCAAACTTGATTGAGTTGGAGGCGTGCATGGCCACGTAGTCGTGGGTGAACAGGGAGTACAGGAGGGGGCTGAGCACGCACTTTTGTGGGGCCCCAGTGTTGAGGGTCAGCGAAGTGGGGATGTTGTTTCCTACCTTCACCACCTGGGGACGGTCCGTCAGAAAGCCCAGGACCCAATTGCACAGGGCGGGGTTGAGACCCAGGGCCTCCAGCTTGATGATGAGCTTGGAGGGTACTATGGTGTTGAATGCTGAGCTGTAGTCAATGAACAGCATTCTGACAAAGGATAGGACTTTGTCCAGATGGGATAGGGCAGTGTGATAGTGATTACGTCATCTGTGGACCTGTTGGGGTGGTATGCAAACTGAAGTGGGTCTAGGGTGGCCGGTAAGGTGGAGGTGATATGATCCTTGACTAGTCTCTCAAAGCACATCATGATGACAGAGGTGAGTTCTACGGGGCAGTAGTCATTTAGTTCAGTTATCTTTGCCTTCTTGGGTACAGGAACAATGGCAGCCATCTTGAAGCATGTGGGGACAACAGATAGGGAGCAATTGAATATGTCCGTAAACACACCAGCCAGCTGGTCTGCGCATGCATTGAGGACCTGGCTAGGGATGCCATCTTGGGCCAGCAGCCTTGCGAGGGTTAACACGTTTAAATGATTTACTCACGTCAGCCACGGAGAAGGAGGGGGACGCAGTCCTTGTTAGCTGGCCGTGACGGTGGCACTGTATTATCCTTAAAGCGGGCAAAGAAGGTGTTTAGTTTGTCTGGAAGCGTGACGTCGGTGTCCGTGACATAGTTATTTTTGTAGTCCGTGATTTCCTGTAGACCCTGCCACATAAGTCTTATGTCTGAGCCGTTGAATTGCGACTCCACCTCGTCTCTGTACTGGAATATCGCTTGTTTGATTGCCTTGGAGGGAATATCTAACTGTTTATATTCAGACATATTCCCAGACCTCTATCCATGGTTAAATGCGGTGGATCGCGCTTTCAGTTTTGCGCAAATGTCACCATCCATCCACAGTTTCTGATTAGGGTGGGTTTTAATAGTCAGTGGGTACAACATCTCCAATGCACTTCTTTATAAAACACACTCACAGAGTCAGCGTATACGTAGATGTTGTTCTCTGAGGCTGACCGGAACATATATTCCTGTCCGCGTGATCAAAACAATCTTGATGTGTGGCTTCCGATTGGTCGGAACAGCATTGAATGGTTCTTGTCACTGGTACATCCTGTAGAGTTTCTGCCTATAAGACGGAAGGAGCAAGATGGCGTCGTGGTCGGATTTGCCGAAGGGAGGGCGGGGGAGGGCTTTGTATGCATCGTAGAAGTTAGAGTAGCAGTGGTCGAGGGTATTGTGCATGCGCGTAGCGCAATCAACAAGCTGGAAGAATTTAGGTAGACTTCTTCTCAAATTTGCTTTGTTAAAATCCCCAGCTACAATAAATGCAGCCTCAGGATGTATGGTTTCCACTTTGCATATAGTCCAGTGAAGTTCTTTGATGGCCGTCTTGGTGTCAGCTTGAGGGGGAATGTACACAGCTGTGACTGACGAGAATTCTCTTGGTAGGTAAAATTGCCGGCACTTGATTGTAAGGAATTCTAGATTGGGTGAGCAGAAGGACTTGAATTCCTTTATGTTGTTCTGATTACACCATTAGTCATTAATCATAAAGCATACACCCCCACCCTTCCCCTTCCCAGAGAGGTGTTTATCTCTGTTGGGTCGATGCATGGAGAAGCCCGGTGGCTGACCTGATTCTGACAACATATCCCGAGAGAGCCATGTTTCTATGAAACAGAGAATGTTACAATCTCTGATGTCTCTCTGGAAGGCAACCCTTGCTCAAATTGTCTACCTTGTTGTCAAAAGACTGGACATTGGCTAGTAGTATACTTGGGAGCGGTGTGCACGTCTATGGAGCCTGGCCAGGTGGCCACTTCATCTGCGGCGTAGTTGTAATGGATCGCCTACTGCAATTAGCTACATTGTCCTGGGTGGTGGTCCGAACAGAGGATCCGCTTCGGGAAAGTCGTATTCCTTGTCGTAATGTTGGTAAGTTGACGTTGCTCTTATATCCAATAGTTCTTCTCTGCTGTATGTATTAAGACTTAAGATTTCCTGGGGTAACAACGTAAGAAATAATATATAAAAACACAAAATACTGCATAGTTTCCTAAGAACTCTTAGTAGGTCCGAACAGAAAGTAAAAATAAAAAAGGCCAATGTCGTTCACAGGTGCATCGAAGGGAGCAGTGAGTTTAAATACAGTTAACGGCCAATTCCCAGTGAGCAGACATTCAATATAAACATGGGGATGGCTGAACGAGCACTCTAATGAATATGCATCAGGTTGATTTAAGAGAAAACGTCTCCCGTTGATGCCAGCTGTTCGGCAGAGACCTTCAGCTCCAACAGCTCAGATGCTCCACTGACTAACTGGGATGTGACAGTCGGTTAGCAACGGATGTTTTCTCAAAAGAGCCCACAAAATACCTCAAGGTAGTAGGATCTGCATAATGAATAAGAAAAAAAACAATTGGCCTTGAATTTAAAAAAAGAGCTCTGGATTAGATGGGTTTGTTGCTGCTGCGGTTTACTCAAATTGGTGACATTTTACAACTTGCAGGTATGGGGTACAAGTCTGAGCATGGAGCTTAAAGGCTTTAAATCGCAACCATAACGTGACAGAAAAATACACAATTATCTAGTTTCATTAAGAGATCGGACGATGTTTTACGTGTGTTTAAAAAGCACAATTGCTGCATAAAATGGATGAACACTTATTCATCCGAACAGTGTGTAAGAAAGGCCTACTTTTCAACTATCAATACTGCAATGGGTTTGTGGGAGACCATATCTTGTACAATAGCCTACAACAGTGTTCAAGATATATATGCAAGCCTGCAAGGCTTCTTCACAGCCGTTTGAAAAGTCTGTTTGTGTATGCCTGGCCTGCCCATGGCATTTCTGCTGTTGTTTGCCACTATCCTGACGTGTTAATTAGACTTCAGACAGGAAAGGAGCAATAAGAGTCGCACAGCGAGTACCAGTCAATGCTGAAGTGCTAACTTTTTTGCCCCTCTCTTTGCCGGAGGCTGTACTAATTGCTGGTGTGTCAGAGCACATGACTGAGTGTTCTTTATAAATACCCAGCGAACCAAGCCGCCTTGGAGGCACAGGGAGGAGTCGTAATCCTGCCCTTCTGTTGCTGCAGCGAGGCAGGCCTGAGAGCGCACTTTTTCAGTTTGCTGCAGCCAGCTCAAAGAGCTCCAAATTCAGCCATTAGCAGGGTTGGATGTTCCCCAATCCTGGAAGTGGGGCCTGAATGAAAGAAGCCCGCCTTAAAGTGCCGGCTGAAAATGTTTGACTTACCTAATAACTGTGCTTGATTGAGCATGGATCACTCCCAAAAACAATTATTCATGACATTTTAGTCATTGTTCTCCTAAATGTATTTGTATGCTTCTACAATTCTACTTAGGAGCACATAATGTACTCCTTGTAAAAAATGTCAGCGTAGAGCCCTGATCTATAATAATAAATTGGATCAATTATTTATTTTAAACATACATTGGTTAAAATAAACAGGTAACAAAAATGAAATGAAGCAATATACCCATTTACATCTTACTAGTAATATACTTGTTTTTGAAACGACAAGAAAACTGGACACACATTCTCCTGTGGAGCTGGAGCCTCCACACTGAGGTTACTGCAGGGCAGAAACACACAGACTGACAAAAGTTGAAGAAACCCTAAACAAAATAATTCTGCTACAATACTGCTAGGTGGTGAGACAAGGCAGGTGAGGCAGATGAATATGATAAACATTGAACTACTACTCAGTGCCGTGGAGCTACTGTACCATGTGGTTATGTACACCGTTGACCGTTCCCGTTGGTTTTAATCCAGGGCGGGAGGCCATTAATCATCTCGTAATCTTGTCAGGGAGTGTTCAAAAGCACTGATTCAAGGGGCTGTAGACTATACCTTTACTCAAATGGAGCTCTCCATCAGTTTAAAAAAGTGAGTTCATAGCAGGTAGGCTATTCAAACCGTGCGCCAGCTGAGGTGATTGAGAGGATTGAAGAGATGGCCAACTCCAGTAGTCTCATTGAGGGACCAACTGCTCCTCTGACGTCTCTTCCAAGCACACACATACGTCTCCTCAAAGCAGGAAAGTAGTTCAGGCTGTGTGGATGAGTGCAGTGCATGGCATGCCATTCCTCCATGATGGGCAGGAGTTTTATGGGCTAGATAGGTGCACGCAGTTCATACTGGGGGGGGGGGGGGGGGGGGTGCTTTTCTGCCCTTGAGAAAGCCACTTAGCCAAAATTGCTTCTAAAATATTCTCCAGATAAAAAGGATAATGACATAAAAGCAATGCATACAGCTGCTTGATACAAGTGTCTGTAGAGCAATTGGAGGAGAGAAAGGCAGCGACCGATTAATAGAGATTGCAAAAACAGGTAGGCCTAAACTATTTCCAATGGAAAAGCCATTATTCAGTTTTTCTGTATTTGTGTGAGGAGAATGATCAATGTACTTCCTTCCTGGCAGAATTGCTAGAGCCTTTTAACTGAGAAAGAATGCTCACAGCTCTCTCAACATTTATTCAAAACCTGTAAGCCTAAACACAGGCAATTGGAGGGATAAGAGCAGAAAAACAACAAAACCAAAAGCCCAGCACATAATAGGTCTGTCTCCCAGTTCTTTAAAAAGCTACAATCCCCGCAGAATTCTTGATGCCACCGAAAGCGGGCCGTTTGAATGCGTCACTGCCCGTGAATCCAATCACAGCTGGCAAAAATACAACTTCTCATATTAGTTGTGGTCCCTTAAGCCAGGACAACAGGCAGTTTGGGGTCACTCGGATGCTTCAGATTCCTCTGCCTAAAAGGTAGCGTTACTGTATTCACCGTAACAAACACCCCTCTTTGACTAGCAGGGAGAGCTCAGTTTGTGGGGCTTATAATCATCCATAGAGAAGAGGGAAAGGGTTGCTCCAGGAGAAAAAGGTTATGATATGACTGTATGATATGACTGGAGTTGATCCCCCACTTGATATTCTGATGCCACGTCGACATGGTAACACTGGCAGTTAGAGCTTTTGATGCGGTTTTATTTTCAGAAAAGGCACCCCAGAGATGTCACTTAAACTAAGCTGCACATCTTTTTATTTCCCAGACAAAAATGTGCTGTTTCCTTGCACAGTCTGCAGGGAGAAAGCAATGCAAGTTTTATGCAGATCCAAAATGGAAAAGGGGGCTCCGGCACACAGAATTCTGTGAGCGTGTTGAGCACCACGGGAGCTCTGTGCTGGACAGTAATGAGGTTTTCAAAAGGTCACCGAAGGACGCAAAGGTCAAACACCAGCTGTCTCCACAGATGATGTGAAATGAACTGCTTGTGACTAATGTCCCATCCAATATAGCTAAAATAAAGGTGATGTTGTACTGAGTTTAGAGAGGTCCCATGATGTAAACAGCATGGGTAGGAGGACCAATCTAATTGACAATTGATCGATTATTGTCTGCCCTCTGTGTGTCATACATGTTACCGACAGCATGTATGATGAGCACTAGGCTACTATCCTCTACAAGCCGAAGTAAGGACATGTACAATTTTAGTCAGTGTATTTACATGAACTATTTCATATCTGGTCTGTCTTGAAGCTGTGAATTATTGATGACAGCGGTGACGGCATCAAATATTCTGGGGTGGGGAACTGAGGATTCATCCCCTATCTTACACAAAAACACTCCCACGAAATGCACAGATAGCCTAATGCTAAGCTTCTTATGGGTGTAGAAAAGCGAACAGAAGTCCAGCGCCTTCAATTCGAGTAAGTGGTCAGCTCCTTTAGTCATGGGATTATATGCATCAAGGTTATTGATTTCATTACATTCTGATGCAAATTATCCTGCCTCGTTTCAGCTCCCATGTCACCAGAGCATGTTAATGGTATATCAAAAAGAGAGACAGATCCTCTGCAGGGCAACATTTCAATTGAGTATTAATAACGTTATTTAAGGACACAGGATAAACGTATCGGGAACCTTTTGCCTCAATGGTTCTCTTTACATTATCAAGATACAACCACTGTGAGCTGAGATGTATTCATGCTTGCATCGACTCTCCCTCTATCCACACAAAGGAATGTCACACAAAGGAATATCGTGAGGTTCCGAAGCAGCAGAATTATTCTATATTCGTGTAAAAAAAAAATATATAAATAAGTACGTTTGTGGTAATCACAGGTTGACTTTAATACAAATAACAGTTATTTTTCAACAAAGCATCAAAAAGGACATTTAGGATGAAGGAACCGTGTCAAGTGTGAATGCACACTGTCAGCCATATAGCCGCAAAGAAATGTACAATAATCGACATTAGGTATATAGAAAGCATAGAAGGGGGGGGGGGGGGGGATCAAGTCTTTGTTATTGTGAGTTAACTCGCGATGTTCAAATGGTCGGCAAATGTTGCAAGACAGCTGCCCAGCACACTAGCTATAGTTGTTGCTTAGCTTGTCTAGAATTTCAAGCAAAATTCATAAAACTGATCAGAAAAATTAAATAGATTAGCTGTTACACATATTTGGTCAACTACGGTTACCTTATATTGGCTATCTTGGGGGGTGTCCCAGTAACGTTAATGTTGCCAGTTCAGCTCTCAGCAAAGCTCACCAGAGCACAGACAAGTTTGTAAAAAATGAGCATGACTTTAAACAGCCCTTTGATCGGTCACTAGCGTCAGCTAGCTTGCTTTAACTTAACTGTCAACACCTTTGAAACCGTAGCTGTTTTACAAGAAAAACATGAGTAACTTGCGAATGCATACTGTAGCAACAATAAAAGACTAGCTAAATAGATGGATTTATAACCAACTGGAAAGCTATAACGTTACTATAGCTAGGTATCAAATTAAACAAAATCCATCTCTTCTCTGTTGACTGAACAGGTATTTGTAGATATCTAACGTCAATTCTCCCTCAAAATAAACAGCTAAGTTAGCTAACGTAGTAGCTGCGACTATTTAGCTACACGGACACATATGCAAAACATAGCCTCATGGCAGGACTGTCCAGGCCATGGCTTTCTTCAGCGCGCAGTCCACTCCTCCGTCCGTGTCCAGCACGAGAAATGAACGATTAAGGACGATAACACAAACAGCTGTGCAGGATGCCAACTTTGTATTTTCTCAAATGAGGTATACTACATAAATCAGTCAAAGCTCGAACACAGCAGGTTGCAAATGACTTGACCGGAGTGTATCCTGCTTTGTTCCTGGACTAAAGCCGAAGCCCTTAGAGGTGCATGAGACTTTTAGCTAATTTCGCTCGCTCTTTTTTCCCCCCGCAGACATTCCCTAAACAATAAACATTCCACTGACAGCGCAGCTTGCTTTGACCTGCGCCATCTTTGAAAAGAGTCTTTAGGCTGGCACTTCTTGAAACAAAGAGCAACAACGGAAGCCCCGAAATCAAACTTCGTGGCCAGAACATATTGGAGGAAATAAATAGCTGTCAGGGCATAGCCTCGCTCACTTACCATAATTTTCTTGAATCCTAGTCCCAAAGAACAGGACTATTAACACGAGACAACGGGTTGTTGCATCCATCGTGGTTCAGATTTACTCCAGACTGCCTGTCTCAACTTCTGTCCATGGTTGAGAAAAAACTGTCTGATTGGCCGGGACCGCTACCACACCACGCCCAGACCATGCAAGCCTTCTCGTGCGGATGGTAAACATTTACTGACGATTCACAGAATTCTCCATTTAATATTTTATTTGCGACGGTGTTTTATGAAATAATTTCAAACTATTTAAATGAACCGATACGGTGTAGTTTATACAAGCCTCTCGCATCAAGTTTTACAACTTGCTTGTCTTCATAGGCAAAAAGCACTTATGGTGAAATTAAAATGACTAAACCAGGCATAAAGCAGGCTTTTTGTGTCAATTTGAGCAGGCATGAACATGTCATGAATAGACAGGGATGTGGCCAAGACTTAGAACTGAAACACTGACTTGGTAATCCACTCATGAAAACCATGTTGTTCATTAAAAAAAATACTATGACATTTGGATAATTGGAGTACATTCATGAATCATGCTCTATAATGGGTTTGAGCAATTAGTCCTGAGGACACACAAGAACTCTAGGGACAGATTTCTGAGAGAAGATTTATAACTCTTGTTATCTAAAAACATAATTCTGTGCTCAACCAAAACAAGAAGCAATTATTGTTCCCGTATGGACAGATCAGAGTCTATTATGTTTAATATTGAAGTAATAATTACTGCTATCTCTATGCAAATCATGAAAAGAAAAAAATACCTAACACTTTGGTGCTGTATGTGCATTCATTAGAACAGACTGAAAGAGGAAGCTGAAAATAAGCCTTGTGACTTCAGAAACTGTTGGCCTGAGAACATGTTACACTGTCACTGGAAACATATGCTCTCAAATGACATGAACAATGGGCCAACGTTGAGGGTGCTGTCCTCAAAGACAATGACATTAGCTATGGCCTCAGATGTGACTGGCTGTTTTTGTGTCTTGCTGGACACCCCCACCCTTCACACCCACACAATCAAGACCCCCCCCCCCCCCCCCCCAAACACACACTCTCAATCTGCCCCCCTCTACTGGACAAAGCCCCTGACCACCCCTCCCGTACCTGTGGTTGAAGAGTGATGATGGTCCATTGTTTGATCTCTGTCTGAGCCTTGTGTAAATCCTGAATACTCAGTGCCACCCATCCCCCAGAGATGCACACATTAACCCCCCCTCCCTAAAAAAAGAAGCAACAAAGGGGCGTGAAAACGTTGGATATTGCGACAGCCGGCAGGCCAGTGTTTGCCCAACAGAGAATGCAGAGTGGACTGTGTACCCTCCTAGAGCCATCTACCCAGAAACAGCCCAGCCTCTGGTGGCAGGGATGGAGCTGTGCCAGCACAGGCCGGGAATGGTTGGGTGCCCTTATCTGCCATTCCTATTTTTGGTGGGGGTGACTTGGTCCCAAAAAATCCCACCCATGCACCGCCATTTGGATTTTGTCCACTGCTGTGTCTTGTCCGCTTAGGGACAGAGCAGAACAGAAGACTGAGTAGAGTCTACTTAGGCTAAGCTATGTGTTAGGGTACTTTGACAGCCCTTGGAGAAGATGTTGACTTTTGACAAATCTGCCATTCCTATTTTTGGTCATGGTGACCTGGTCCCAAAAAAATCCTCCCCATGCACCGCCAATAGGATTTTGTCCACTGTGGTATCTTATGCTTATCCAATATTACAGTATGTACTACAGTATTTAATTTGCATATACCCTGCCCATTCCCCTCCCCCATACCCCAATTTGTGCCACCCATAATTGAGAAACCTAAATGCCAAGGATAGACAATTTGTTGTGTTCCCTACAGGTCATAGAAAAGAGCAGAAGCTCTGAACTTTCCATTCAGTCCTACAGGTTATGGAACATTTGCTCTTTGAGTATTTTGTCCAGTAGGTTAATATTTTCTTCATCAAGGAGAAAGCCCCACTGCTAGGTAATAAAGGTAATAGGTAATAAAGGTAATAAAACAAAAACACTATAATAAATGCTACAGTAATGTCTGCTAAAACACTACAGTAAATACTACAGTCTGCAAAAGCACTACAGTAATTACTATAGTATATGCCAATAAACATTCTACTACAATATTTATACTATAGTAAACTGTAAATATGGACACTATAGTCATGTCCACAACACTACAGTAAATACTACAGTATTCGCTGCAAAAACACTACAGTGAATACTATATAATTTATACCATACTAGTCATTTTTCATGTGGGAAAAAAAAGACAAATTCGAAGCTTATGATTGTGTGTCATAAATAACTACGAGGGTTGTTATCCATGTTGAACATTGGTGTGTGAACACAGCAAGTTTCTCCACAGGAAGTTTCTCTTTTTAGAAAGAGCACAGGAGGGCACTACAGTTATCGAATAAACCAACAATGGAGCTTATCAATGCTGTTCCCCTTTGATGAAAAGTGGTGCGCGTTTGTTCCCCGCCTCAGGAATAGCTAGTTACTTCCTCATCTGCTAAGGGAGAACGAAGCTGAAAGCCTGCAGATATACTGTACCTAACGCTAACGCAGCTCCGTCAATACAAATACAATACAGCGCACTCACTTTGATATTATTCATGACACATTGGTGTCTTGTGGGGGATGGGTGAGGTGGACCGTCCTCTCAGACCATCCCCACACAGCCCAGAACCTCCCTCTGCAGCCTCACGGACAAAAACACAGCTGTGTCTGGCTGCATAAGCAGAAACAAAGCACAAGCTTAGGGTTTAGGACTCTCAAAAAGGAACTGGAAGCAAAAGGGAGCATTTAAGCACATCCGTTAGTTCTCTCAATTAGACCTACGGGTCACAACAAAGGGGCTATATGATAATTTACTAATATCAAATCAAATTGTATTTGTCACATACACAAGGTTAGCAGATGTTATTGCAAGTGTAGCGAAATGCTTGTGCTTCTAGTTCCGACAGTGCAGTAATATCTAACAATTTCCCAACAACTACCGAATACACACAAATCTAAAGGGGTGAACGAGAATATGTACAAGTATGTATATGGATGAGCGATGGCCGAGCAGCATAGGCAAGGTGCAATAGATGGTATAAAATACATTACTCATATCACATGTATATACTGTAAGATATGTAAACATCATTAATGTGGCATTATTTAGAGTGCATTGTATAAAGTGACTAGAGATCAATTTATTAAAGTGGCCAGTGATTGGGTCTCAATGTAGGGAGCAGCCTCTCTGAGTGAGTGATTGCTGTTTAGCAATCTGATGGCCTTGAGATTGAAAAACAGCTTCTGTCTCTCGGTTCCAGCTTTACGCACATGTACTGACCTCGCCTTCTGGATGGTAGCAGTGTGAACAGGCAGTGGCTCGGGTGGTTGATGTCCTTGATGATCTTTTTGGCCTTCCTGTGACATAGGGTGTCATGGAGGTAGGTAGTTTTCCCCAGGTGTTGCGTTGTGCAGAACGCACCACCCTCTGGAGAGCCTTGCGGTTGAGGGCAGTGCAGTTGCCGTACCAGGCTGTGATACAGCCTGACAGGATGCTCTCGATGGTGCATCTGTAAAAGTTTGTCAGGGTTTTTGGTGACAAGACAAATTTCTTCAGCCTCCTGAGGTTGAGGAGGCGCTGTTGCGCCTTCTTCACCACACTGTCTGTGTGAGTGGACCATTTCCGTTTGTCTGATGTGTACGCCGAGGAACTTTTAACTTTACACATTCTCCACTGCTGTCCCTTCGATGTGGATAGGAGGGTGCTTTCTCTGCTGTTTCCTGATGTCCACAATCATCTCCTTAGCCTACAGGGAGGTGAGTGCAGTCTCATCGTTGTTTGTAATCAAGCCCACTACTGTGGTGTCGTCTGCAAACTTGATTGAGTTGGAGGCGTGCATGGCCACGTAGTCGTGGGTGAACAGGGAGTACAGGAGGGGGCTGAGCACGCACTTTTGTGGGGCCCCAGTGTTGAGGGTCAGCGAAGTGGGGATGTTGTTTCCTACCTTCACCACCTGGGGACGGTCCGTCAGAAAGCCCAGGACCCAATTGCACAGGGCGGGGTTGAGACCCAGGGCCTCCAGCTTGATGATGAGCTTGGAGGGTACTATGGTGTTGAATGCTGAGCTGTAGTCAATGAACAGCATTCTGACAAAGGATAGGACTTTGTCCAGATGGGATAGGGCAGTGTGATAGTGATTACGTCATCTGTGGACCTGTTGGGGTGGTATGCAAACTGAAGTGGGTCTAGGGTGGCCGGTAAGGTGGAGGTGATATGATCCTTGACTAGTCTCTCAAAGCACATCATGATGACAGAGGTGAGTTCTACGGGGCAGTAGTCATTTAGTTCAGTTATCTTTGCCTTCTTGGGTACAGGAACAATGGCAGCCATCTTGAAGCATGTGGGGACAACAGATAGGGAGCAATTGAATATGTCCGTAAACACACCAGCCAGCTGGTCTGCGCATGCATTGAGGACCTGGCTAGGGATGCCATCTTGGGCCAGCAGCCTTGCGAGGGTTAACACGTTTAAATGATTTACTCACGTCAGCCACGGAGAAGGAGGGGGACGCAGTCCTTGTTAGCTGGCCGTGACGGTGGCACTGTATTATCCTTAAAGCGGGCAAAGAAGGTGTTTAGTTTGTCTGGAAGCGTGACGTCGGTGTCCGTGACATAGTTATTTTTGTAGTCCGTGATTTCCTGTAGACCCTGCCACATAAGTCTTATGTCTGAGCCGTTGAATTGCGACTCCACCTCGTCTCTGTACTGGAATATCGCTTGTTTGATTGCCTTGGAGGGAATATCTAACTGTTTATATTCAGACATATTCCCAGACCTCTATCCATGGTTAAATGCGGTGGATCGCGCTTTCAGTTTTGCGCAAATGTCACCATCCATCCACAGTTTCTGATTAGGGTGGGTTTTAATAGTCAGTGGGTACAACATCTCCAATGCACTTCTTTATAAAACACACTCACAGAGTCAGCGTATACGTAGATGTTGTTCTCTGAGGCTGACCGGAACATATATTCCTGTCCGCGTGATCAAAACAATCTTGATGTGTGGCTTCCGATTGGTCGGAACAGCATTGAATGGTTCTTGTCACTGGTACATCCTGTAGAGTTTCTGCCTATAAGACGGAAGGAGCAAGATGGCGTCGTGGTCGGATTTGCCGAAGGGAGGGCGGGGGAGGGCTTTGTATGCATCGTAGAAGTTAGAGTAGCAGTGGTCGAGGGTATTGTGCATGCGCGTAGCGCAATCAACAAGCTGGAAGAATTTAGGTAGACTTCTTCTCAAATTTGCTTTGTTAAAATCCCCAGCTACAATAAATGCAGCCTCAGGATGTATGGTTTCCACTTTGCATATAGTCCAGTGAAGTTCTTTGATGGCCGTCTTGGTGTCAGCTTGAGGGGGAATGTACACAGCTGTGACTGACGAGAATTCTCTTGGTAGGTAAAATTGCCGGCACTTGATTGTAAGGAATTCTAGATCGGGTGAGCAGAAGGACTTGAATTCCTTTATGTTGTTCTGATTACACCATTAGTCATTAATCATAAAGCATACACCCCCACCCTTCCCCTTCCCAGAGAGGTGTTTATCTCTGTTGGGTCGATGCATGGAGAAGCCCGGTGGCTGACCTGATTCTGACAACATATCCCGAGAGAGCCATGTTTCTATGAAACAGAGAATGTTACAATCTCTGATGTCTCTCTGGAAGGCAACCCTTGCTCAAATTGTCTACCTTGTTGTCAAAAGACTGGACATTGGCTAGTAGTATACTTGGGAGCGGTGTGCACGTCTATGGAGCCTGGCCAGGTGGCCACTTCATCTGCGGCGTAGTTGTAATGGATCGCCTACTGCAATTAGCTACATTGTCCTGGGTGGTGGTCCGAACAGAGGATCCGCTTCGGGAAAGTCGTATTCCTTGTCGTAATGTTGGTAAGTTGACGTTGCTCTTATATCCAATAGTTCTTCTCTGCTGTATGTATTAAGACTTAAGATTTCCTGGGGTAACAACGTAAGAAATAATATATAAAAACACAAAATACTGCATAGTTTCCTAAGAACTCTTAGTAGGTCCGAACAGAAAGTAAAAATAAAAAAGGCCAATGTCGTTCACAGGTGCATCGAAGGGAGCAGTGAGTTTAAATACAGTTAACGGCCAATTCCCAGTGAGCAGACATTCAATATAAACATGGGGATGGCTGAACGAGCACTCTAATGAATATGCATCAGGTTGATTTAAGAGAAAACGTCTCCCGTTGATGCCAGCTGTTCGGCAGAGACCTTCAGCTCCAACAGCTCAGATGCTCCACTGACTAACTGGGATGTGACAGTCGGTTAGCAACGGATGTCTTCTCAAAAGAGCCCACAAAATACCTCAAGGTAGTAGGATCTGCATAATGAATAAGAAAAAAAACAATTGGCCTTGAATTTAAAAAAAGAGCTCTGGATTAGATGGGTTTGTTGCTGCTGCGGTTTACTCAAATTGGTGACATTTTACAACTTGCAGGTATGGGGTACAAGTCTGAGCATGGAGCTTAAAGGCTTTAAATCGCAACCATAACGTGACAGAAAAATACACAATTATCTAGTTTCATTAAGAGATCGGACGATGTTTTACGTGTGTTTAAAAAGCACAATTGCTGCATAAAATGGATGAACACTTATTCATCCGAACAGTGTGTAAGAAAGGCCTACTTTTCAACTATCAATACTGCAATGGGTTTGTGGGAGACCATATCTTGTACAATAGCCTACAACAGTGTTCAAGATATATATGCAAGCCTGCAAGGCTTCTTCACAGCCGTTTGAAAAGTCTGTTTGTGTATGCCTGGCCTGCCCATGGCATTTCTGCTGATGTTTGCCACTATCCTGACGTGTTAATTAGACTTCAGACAGGAAAGGAGCAATAAGAGTCGCACAGCGAGTACCAGTCAATGCTGAAGTGCTAACTTTTTTGCCCCTCTCTTTGCCGGAGGCTGTACTAATTGCTGGTGTGTCAGAGCACATGACTGAGTGTTCTTTATAAATACCCAGCGAACCAAGCCGCCTTGGAGGCACAGGGAGGAGTCGTAATCCTGCCCTTCTGTTGCTGCAGCGAGGCAGGCCTGAGAGCGCACTTTTTCAGTTTGCTGCAGCCAGCTCAAAGAGCTCCAAATTCAGCCATTAGCAGGGTTGGATGTTCCCCAATCCTGGAAGTGGGGCCTGAATGAAAGAAGCCCGCCTTAAAGTGCCGGCTGAAAATGTTTGACTTACCTAATAACTGTGCTTGATTGAGCATGGATCACTCCCAAAAACAATTATTCATGACATTTTAGTCATTGTTCTCCTAAATGTATTTGTATGCTTCTACAATTCTACTTAGGAGCACATAATGTACTCCTTGTAAAAAATGTCAGCGTAGAGCCCTGATCTATAATAATAAATTGGATCAATTATTTATTTTAAACATACATTGGTTAAAATAAACAGGTAACAAAAATGAAATGAAGCAATATACCCATTTACATCTTACTAGTAATATATTTGTTTTTGAAACGACAAGAAAACTGGACACACATTCTCCTGTGGAGCTGGAGCCTCCACACTGAGGTTACTGCAGGGCAGAAACACACAGACTGACAAAAGTTGAAGAAACCCTAAACAAAATAATTCTGCTACAATACTGCTAGGTGGTGAGACAAGGCAGGTGAGGCAGATGAATATGATAAACATTGAACTACTACTCAGTGCCGTGGAGCTACTGTACCATGTGGTTATGTACACCGTTGACCGTTCCCGTTGGTTTTAATCCAGGGCGGGAGGCCATTAATCATCTCGTAATCTTGTCAGGGAGTGTTCAAAAGCACTGATTCAAGGGGCTGTAGACTATACCTTTACTCAAATGGAGCTCTCCATCAGTTTAAAAAAGTGAGTTCATAGCAGGTAGGCTATTCAAACCGTGCGCCAGCTGAGGTGATTGAGAGGATTGAAGAGATGGCCAACTCCAGTAGTCTCATTGAGGGACCAACTGCTCCTCTGACGTCTCTTCCAAGCACACACATACGTCTCCTCAAAGCAGGAAAGTAGTTCAGGCTGTGTGGATGAGTGCAGTGCATGGCATGCCATTCCTCCATGATGGGCAGGAGTTTTATGGGCTAGATAGGTGCACGCAGTTCATACTGGGGGGGGGGGTGCTTTTCTGCCCTTGAGAAAGCCACTTAGCCAAAATTGCTTCTAAAATATTCTCCAGATAAAAAGGATAATGACATAAAAGCAATGCATACAGCTGCTTGATACAAGTGTCTGTAGAGCAATTGGAGGAGAGAAAGGCAGCGACCGATTAATAGAGATTGCAAAAACAGGTAGGCCTAAACTATTTCCAATGGAAAAGCCATTATTCAGTTTTTCTGTATTTGTGTGAGGAGAATGATCAATGTACTTCCTTCCTGGCAGAATTGCTAGAGCCTTTTAACTGAGAAAGAATGCTCACAGCTCTCTCAACATTTATTCAAAACCTGTAAGCCTAAACACAGGCAATTGGAGGGATAAGAGCAGAAAAACAACAAAACCAAAAGCCCAGCACATAATAGGTCTGTCTCCCAGTTCTTTAAAAAGCTACAATCCCCGCAGAATTCTTGATGCCACCGAAAGCGGGCCGTTTGAATGCGTCACTGCCCGTGAATCCAATCACAGCTGGCAAAAATACAACTTCTCATATTAGTTGTGGTCCCTTAAGCCAGGACAACAGGCAGTTTGGGGTCACTCGGATGCTTCAGATTCCTCTGCCTAAAAGGTAGCGTTACTGTATTCACCGTAACAAACACCCCTCTTTGACTAGCAGGGAGAGCTCAGTTTGTGGGGCTTATAATCATCCATAGAGAAGAGGGAAAGGGTTGCTCCAGGAGAAAAAGGTTATGATATGACTGTATGATATGACTGGAGTTGATCCCCCACTTGATATTCTGATGCCACGTCGACATGGTAACACTGGCAGTTAGAGCTTTTGATGCGGTTTTATTTTCAGAAAAGGCACCCCAGAGATGTCACTTAAACTAAGCTGCACATCTTTTTATTTCCCAGACAAAAATGTGCTGTTTCCTTGCACAGTCTGCAGGGAGAAAGCAATGCAAGTTTTATGCAGATCCAAAATGGAAAAGGGGGCTCCGGCACACAGAATTCTGTGAGCGTGTTGAGCACCACGGGAGCTCTGTGCTGGACAGTAATGAGGTTTTCAAAAGGTCACCGAAGGACGCAAAGGTCAAACACCAGCTGTCTCCACAGATGATGTGAAATGAACTGCTTGTGACTAATGTCCCATCCAATATAGCTAAAATAAAGGTGATGTTGTACTGAGTTTAGAGAGGTCCCATGATGTAAACAGCATGGGTAGGAGGACCAATCTAATTGACAATTGATCGATTATTGTCTGCCCTCTGTGTGTCATACATGTTACCGACAGCATGTATGATGAGCACTAGGCTACTATCCTCTACAAGCCGAAGTAAGGACATGTACAATTTTAGTCAGTGTATTTACATGAACTATTTCATATCTGGTCTGTCTTGAAGCTGTGAATTATTGATGACAGCGGTGACGGCATCAAATATTCTGGGGTGGGGAACTGAGGATTCATCCCCTATCTTACACAAAAACACTCCCACGAAATGCACAGATAGCCTAATGCTAAGCTTCTTATGGGTGTAGAAAAGCGAACAGAAGTCCAGCGCCTTCAATTCGAGTAAGTGGTCAGCTCCTTTAGTCATGGGATTATATGCATCAAGGTTATTGATTTCATTACATTCTGATGCAAATTATCCTGCCTCGTTTCAGCTCCCATGTCACCAGAGCATGTTAATGGTATATCAAAAAGAGAGACAGATCCTCTGCAGGGCAACATTTCAATTGAGTATTAATAACGTTATTTAAGGACACAGGATAAACGTATCGGGAACCTTTTGCCTCAATGGTTCTCTTTACATTATCAAGATACAACCACTGTGAGCTGAGATGTATTCATGCTTGCATCGACTCTCCCTCTATCCACACAAAGGAATGTCACACAAAGGAATATCGTGAGGTTCCGAAGCAGCAGAATTATTCTATATTCGTGTAAAAAAAAAATATATAAATAAGTACGTTTGTGGTAATCACAGGTTGACTTTAATACAAATAACAGTTATTTTTCAACAAAGCATCAAAAAGGACATTTAGGATGAAGGAACCGTGTCAAGTGTGAATGCACACTGTCAGCCATATAGCCGCAAAGAAATGTACAATAATCGACATTAGGTATATAGAAAGCATAGAAGGGGGGGGGGGGGGGGGGGATCAAGTCTTTGTTATTGTGAGTTAACTCGCGATGTTCAAATGGTCGGCAAATGTTGCAAGACAGCTGCCCAGCACACTAGCTATAGTTGTTGCTTAGCTTGTCTAGAATTTCAAGCAAAATTCATAAAACTGATCAGAAAAATTAAATAGATTAGCTGTTACACATATTTGGTCAACTACGGTTACCTTATATTGGCTATCTTGGGGGGTGTCCCAGTAACGTTAATGTTGCCAGTTCAGCTCTCAGCAAAGCTCACCAGAGCACAGACAAGTTTGTAAAAAATGAGCATGACTTTAAACAGCCCTTTGATCGGTCACTAGCGTCAGCTAGCTTGCTTTAACTTAACTGTCAACACCTTTGAAACCGTAGCTGTTTTACAAGAAAAACATGAGTAACTTGCGAATGCATACTGTAGCAACAATAAAAGACTAGCTAAATAGATGGATTTATAACCAACTGGAAAGCTATAACGTTACTATAGCTAGGTATCAAATTAAACAAAATCCATCTCTTCTCTGTTGACTGAACAGGTATTTGTAGATATCTAACGTCAATTCTCCCTCAAAATAAACAGCTAAGTTAGCTAACGTAGTAGCTGCGACTATTTAGCTACACGGACACATATGCAAAACATAGCCTCATGGCAGGACTGTCCAGGCCATGGCTTTCTTCAGCGCGCAGTCCACTCCTCCGTCCGTGTCCAGCACGAGAAATGAACGATTAAGGACGATAACACAAACAGCTGTGCAGGATGCCAACTTTGTATTTTCTCAAATGAGGTATACTACATAAATCAGTCAAAGCTCGAACACAGCAGGTTGCAAATGACTTGACCGGAGTGTATCCTGCTTTGTTCCTGGACTAAAGCCGAAGCCCTTAGAGGTGCATGAGACTTTTAGCTAATTTCGCTCGCTCTTTTTTCCCCCCGCAGACATTCCCTAAACAATAAACATTCCACTGACAGCGCAGCTTGCTTTGACCTGCGCCATCTTTGAAAAGAGTCTTTAGGCTGGCACTTCTTGAAACAAAGAGCAACAACGGAAGCCCCGAAATCAAACTTCGTGGCCAGAACATATTGGAGGAAATAAATAGCTGTCAGGGCATAGCCTCGCTCACTTACCATAATTTTCTTGAATCCTAGTCCCAAAGAACAGGACTATTAACACGAGACAACGGGTTGTTGCATCCATCGTGGTTCAGATTTACTCCAGACTGCCTGTCTCAACTTCTGTCCATGGTTGAGAAAAAACTGTCTGATTGGCCGGGACCGCTACCACACCACGCCCAGACCATGCAAGCCTTCTCGTGCGGATGGTAAACATTTACTGACGATTCACAGAATTCTCCATTTAATATTTTATTTGCGACGGTGTTTTATGAAATAATTTCAAACTATTTAAATGAACCGATACGGTGTAGTTTATACAAGCCTCTCGCATCAAGTTTTACAACTTGCTTGTCTTCATAGGCAAAAAGCACTTATGGTGAAATTAAAATGACTAAACCAGGCATAAAGCAGGCTTTTTGTGTCAATTTGAGCAGGCATGAACATGTCATGAATAGACAGGGATGTGGCCAAGACTTAGAACTGAAACACTGACTTGGTAATCCACTCATGAAAACCATGTTGTTCATTAAAAAAAATACTATGACATTTGGATAATTGGAGTACATTCATGAATCATGCTCTATAATGGGTTTGAGCAATTAGTCCTGAGGACACACAAGAACTCTAGGGACAGATTTCTGAGAGAAGATTTATAACTCTTGTTATCTAAAAACATAATTCTGTGCTCAACCAAAACAAGAAGCAATTATTGTTCCCGTATGGACAGATCAGAGTCTATTATGTTTAATATTGAAGTAATAATTACTGCTATCTCTATGCAAATCATGAAAAGAAAAAAATACCTAACACTTTGGTGCTGTATGTGCATTCATTAGAACAGACTGAAAGAGGAAGCTGAAAATAAGCCTTGTGACTTCAGAAACTGTTGGCCTGAGAACATGTTACACTGTCACTGGAAACATATGCTCTCAAATGACATGAACAATGGGCCAACGTTGAGGGTGCTGTCCTCAAAGACAATGACATTAGCTATGGCCTCAGATGTGACTGGCTGTTTTTGTGTCTTGCTGGACACCCCCACCCTTCACACCCAAACAATCAAGACCCCCCCCCCCCCCCCCCCCCCCCCAAACACACACTCTCAATCTGCCCCCCTCTACTGGACAAAGCCCCTGACCACCCCTCCCGTACCTGTGGTTGAAGAGTGATGATGGTCCATTGTTTGATCTCTGTCTGAGCCTTGTGTAAATCCTGAATACTCAGTGCCACCCATCCCCCAGAGATGCACACATTAACCCCCCCTCCCTAAAAAAAGAAGCAACAAAGGGGCGTGAAAACGTTGGATATTGCGACAGCCGGCAGGCCAGTGTTTGCCCAACAGAGAATGCAGAGTGGACTGTGTACCCTCCTAGAGCCATCTACCCAGAAACAGCCCAGCCTCTGGTGGCAGGGATGGAGCTGTGCCAGCACAGGCCGGGAATGGTTGGGTGCCCTTATCTGCCATTCCTATTTTTGGTGGGGGTGACTTGGTCCCAAAAAATCCCACCCATGCACCGCCATTTGGATTTTGTCCACTGCTGTGTCTTGTCCGCTTAGGGACAGAGCAGAACAGAAGACTGAGTAGAGTCTACTTAGGCTAAGCTATGTGTTAGGGTACTTTGACAGCCCTTGGAGAAGATGTTGACTTTTGACAAATCTGCCATTCCTATTTTTGGTCATGGTGACCTGGTCCCAAAAAAATCCTCCCCATGCACCGCCAATAGGATTTTGTCCACTGTGGTATCTTATGCTTATCCAATATTACAGTATGTACTACAGTATTTAATTTGCATATACCCTGCCCATTCCCCTCCCCCATACCCCAATTTGTGCCACCCATAATTGAGAAACCTAAATGCCAAGGATAGACAATTTGTTGTGTTCCCTACAGGTCATAGAAAAGAGCAGAAGCTCTGAACTTTCCATTCAGTCCTACAGGTTATGGAACATTTGCTCTTTGAGTATTTTGTCCAGTAGGTTAATATTTTCTTCATCAAGGAGAAAGCCCCACTGCTAGGTAATAAAGGTAATAGGTAATAAAGGTAATAAAACAAAAACACTATAATAAATGCTACAGTAATGTCTGCTAAAACACTACAGTAAATACTACAGTCTGCAAAAGCACTACAGTAATTACTATAGTATATGCCAATAAACATTCTACTACAATATTTATACTATAGTAAACTGTAAATATGGACACTATAGTCATGTCCACAACACTACAGTAAATACTACAGTATTCGCTGCAAAAACACTACAGTGAATACTATATAATTTATACCATACTAGTCATTTTTCATGTGGGAAAAAAAAGACAAATTCGAAGCTTATGATTGTGTGTCATAAATAACTACGAGGGTTGTTATCCATGTTGAACATTGGTGTGTGAACACAGCAAGTTTCTCCACAGGAAGTTTCTCTTTTTAGAAAGAGCACAGGAGGGCACTACAGTTATCGAATAAACCAACAATGGAGCTTATCAATGCTGTTCCCCTTTGATGAAAAGTGGTGCGCGTTTGTTCCCCGCCTCAGGAATAGCTAGTTACTTCCTCATCTGCTAAGGGAGAACGAAGCTGAAAGCCTGCAGATATACTGTACCTAACGCTAACGCAGCTCCGTCAATACAAATACAATACAGCGCACTCACTTTGATATTATTCATGACACATTGGTGTCTTATTTCCGGAACACATCGTTTGTTGTGAGGCCTTACAAAGAAGAAGCCCTGGAGGGATAATTTTATTATCCCTTTTTATATATATAAAAAAAATCCTAACCCATATCCAATTTGCATATTCCTCCTATTCTTTTGCAGCCTTTTGATTTGTCTTAGTTTGACAGTGGGGAGAGAGAGAGACTGGCCTTTTCTCCCATTTTTGTAATCTATTAAAATGTATCCAAGGGATTATCCAAAGGCAGAATCGACTGCTGCTACTTTTTCATTAGAACACAGGAAAGGGTTGCATCAACACTGAGTCACAAAGGCAATTAAACCGAGAAGATAACATCATCCTTGTAATTGAGCAGCTCCCATGGTTTGATTTTGTTTTGGCTTCTCTTAAGAGAAGTTCACCCAACTTATTCACCCAACTTATTGTGGGAAGCTTGTGGAAGGCTACCTGAAACGTAATGGTTGATTAGAAATACCCTCAGACAGTGCCCTCCACCCAAGTCTCTGTATCTAGTATCTGGTTCAGTTTGAAGTGGTTAACGCAACTCTTTGCTTTGAAAGGAAACCAACTGCACCTCATGTCCTAGCTTCATCCCGCAACTAGCCATTCAAATGAATGCCATCTGTAAAATTAAAAGTCAAAGTCAAAATTGTTAATATAAATGTTAATTTAAATGGATAGTTGTGGGAAGAAGCTACACATGGTCATGCAAATAGGATAAACAGATAGATGGAGGTGCAAATTAGCCATGTGTTGACTCAAGTTGGTGGAGCACTAATAACAGTCTCTCTCTGTCAGGAGGGTGGGTTGGAAGGAAGGAAAAAAGGGTGCTTTTTCAGAGTATTCAAACATGACCTGCGTCTCTGTTTCTGTGACAATGCGTGGCGATAATGTGGCAATTTTAAATGGACGCGCTTTTCAGTTTGAGTGAGAGAGGGAGAGGAACAAACAGGACAGGTGGTGCTGGGAGGGGGTTATCTCAGGAGTGAGTGACAGGTGTGAATATTAATCTGGTCCTCACAGTCTACAGACCTCTTTCACTCTCTCTCTCACTAATGATGTGGGGCTGGGCGCACAGATGGCTCCCAAGCAGGATCCTAGATATACTTGCCTGGACAGCTGGTGACTTCCCATTTACCACTTAAAGAAGGGCCTGCCACCACCAATGTGTCCCCAACCTGTCACCTGTAAACCAAAGACACTGTGGAATTCTGTGGAGTACTACCAACACAGGAGCCATTTAAAAGAACACTAGTAAACCCTGACTCACTCTCTATGTTTCCAAAAATTTGAATTTCTGCCATGAAATTGAATGTGTTGGTGTTTACTTATTTGTAGAGTGTTATGGCCTCATATAGACCAGGGTTGGAACATTTTGTCTGGAGCTATCTATTGTGGTTGAGCATTGCTTTAGGCATTATATTACAGTTGAAGTCAGAAGTTTACATACACTTAGGTTGGAGTGATTAAAACTCGTTTTTCAACCACTCCACAAATTTCTTGTTAACCAACTGTAGTTTTTGCAAGTTGGTTAGGACATCTACTTTGTGCATGACACAAGTATTTTTTCCAAAGATTGTTTACAGACAGATTATTTCACTTATAATTCACTGTATCACAATTCCAGTGGGTCAGAAGTTTACATGCACTAAATTGACTGTGCCATTAAACAGCTCGGAAAAATCCAGAAAATTATGTCATGGCTTTAGAAGCTTCTGATAGGCTAATTGACATAATTTGAGTCAATTGGAGGTGTACCTGTGGATGTATTTCAAGGCCTACCTTCAAACTCAGTGCCTCTTTGCTTGACAATAAAGGTGAAACATAATGGGAAAATCAAAAGAAATCAGACAATACCTCAGAAAAAAAAATGTAGACCTCCACAAGTCTGGTTCATCCGTGGGAGCAATTTCCAAATGCCTGTAGGTACCACGTTCATCTGTACAAACAATGGTACGCAAGTATGAACACCATGGGACCATGCAGCCGTCATACTGCTCAGGAAGGAGACGCGTTCTGTCTCCTAGAGATGACCGTACTTTGGTGCGATAAGTGCAAATCAATCCCAGAACAACAGCAAAGGACCTTTTGAAGATGCTGGAGGAAACGGGTACAAAGGTATCTATATCCACAGTAAATTGAGTCGTATATCGACATAGCCTGAAAGGCCGCTCAGCAAGGAAGAAGCCACTGCTCCAAAACCACCATAAAAAAAGCCAGACTACGGTTTGCAACTGCACATGGGGACAAAGATCGTACTTTTTGGAGAAATGTCCTCTGGTCTGATGAAACAAAAATGGCCATAAAGACCATTGTTATGTTTGGAGGAAAAAGGGGGAGGCTTGCAACCTGAAGAACACCATCCCAACCGTGAAGCACGGGGGTGGCAGCATCATGTTGTGGGGGTGATTTGCTGCAGGAGGGACTGGTGCACTTCACAAAATAAATGGCATCATGAGGGAGGAAAATGATGTGGATATATTGAAGCAACAATTTAAGACATCAGTCAGGAAGTTAAAGCTTGGCCACAAATGGGTCTTCCAAATGGACAATGACTCCAAGCATACTTCCAAAGTTGTGGCAAAATGGCTTATGGACAACAAAGTCAAGGTATTGGAGTGGCCATCACAAAGCCCTGACCTCAATCCTATAGAACATTTGTGGGCAGAACTGGAAAAGTGTGTGCGAACAAGGAGGCCTACAAAGCTGACTCAGTTACACCAGCTCTGTCAGGAGGAATGGGCCAAAATTCACCCAACTTATTGTGGGAAGCTTGTGGAAGGCTACCTGAAACGTTTCACCCAAGTTAAACAATTCTAAGGCAGTGCTACCAAATACTAATTGAGTGTATGTAAACTTCTGACCCACTGGGAATGTGATGAAAGAAATAAAAGCTGAAATAAATCATTCTCTCCACTATTATTCTGACATTTCACATTCTTAAAACAAAGTGGTGATCCTAACTGACCTAAAACAGGACATTTTTACTCAGATTAAATGTCAGGAATTGTGAAAAACTGAGTTTAAATGTATTTGACTAAGGTGTATGTAAGCTTCCGACTTCAACTGTATGTTCAGGGTCATGGCTGAGGAGCAATGAGAAACAATGTTTGTTGAGAAACAAACTGTAATGTAAGAAAAATACCAAATGAATGCTGGTATAAGCCACTCTGAAGAGTGGCACCCCAAACCCAAAACATCTTCCGGTTGCCATGGAGCCCACTGTCAGGAATCTTAGCATTGCCTATAGTCATCTCGCATCTCTCCATGGCTACTGCTGATGCAGGAGAAATCTGGCAAAAAATGGCAGCCATGCATCACTATAGAACAGCAAATCTGGTTTATATAAACAGATAAAGCAACACCTCAAGTCACAATGCCTCTCCCCTATTTGACCTAGATAGTTTATGTGTATGTGCTGATGTGTAGGCTACGTGTGCCATTTTTAAATTGATGTAGTTCTGTCCTTGAGCTGGTCTTGTCTATTAATGTTCTATATTATGTCATGTTTCATGTTTTGTGTGGACCCCAGGAAGAGTAGCTGCAGCTTTCGCAAAAGCTAATGGGGATCTTAATAAAATACCAAAATACCAATGGTTCTGTTATGTAAGTGATGTACAGTGATGAGTGATGGAAAGAGCGTTGGGACCTGTAAATGAAAGCAGATTCTGTACATTAATTGAATCCATTACGATCATAAGTACGGAGGAAAGGAAAGTGACTGTGTAGCTGTAATTTAATAGAGTGCACTACAGGACAACATCCTTCTACACTGCATTACAGAACCTGCGAGAATAGATGAGTTTCCACTCGTGCAGTAGGCCAACAGGTTAATTTAAAAGCTAGAGTTAGAGAGGCAGGAGACTCCAGATACGGCCTTTGGCGACTTGGGCACAGGCTAGTTAGGCTTTCACATGGTCGTTCACTTTGAGGGATTAACCAAAAGCATTCTCAGGCACCGGTGCTCAGCTTCTTCAATGGGATATCACATTCAGGAAAATTCCTGGAAAAGCAAGTTCATCTCCGCTCCTCCCTAGACCCCACTGGAATCTACATCACGACTCCCCAAGCCAGCTCATGATTTGTGTCATTACTCATCACAGCACATTACTGTATGGTCAATAGGTACTAGCCACTGCCTTTTACCTAAGAGTGTTGGGGTTAGGTAGGTCAACAATGGGAAAGGGAAAGAGGGATACCTAGTCAGTTGTACAACTGAATGCATTCAACTGAAATGTGTCTTCCGCATTTAACCGAACCCCTCTGAGTCAGAGAGGTGCGGGGGGCTGCCATAATCGACATCCACGTCTTCCAGCACCGGGGAACAGTGGGTTAACTGCCTTGCTCAGGGGCAGAACAACATATTTTTACCTTGTCAGCTCAGGGACTCGATCCAGCAACCTTTTGGTTACTGGCCCAATGCTCTAAATGGATCAGGAAAAAAAGTTTTAGGAACCAATTCTACATCTGGATAAATTTCTGCTCTTGGAGAGAGGTGATCGAGTTCATCCCACTAAATAAAAGTTCAACACATTTCAAGCAGACACACACCAGCACAAATTCTCAAGAGCAGGTCACACACACTGAGAGGAGGCTTCTCATCATCATTATTTACACAGTGGATAGATAAGCGTGTAAATCAACGTTGGATCAAAGGGGAGCCGCCAAGGCCTTTATCAGGCACTAGGGGTTTCCACTTCCACATCTGCTCTCTGGAGCACTACCTACGAGGGGCCCTGGGAAATGTTGAGGAAGTAGACACTTGTTTCCTTACTCCCATCACAGCCAGCCCTGTAGGAGAGTACTACATCATTACAGGTCACTATCTACAGCACTCAACCACCTTAGAGGCTGTGCCAGAGCCAGACACCCCCTTGTGGTGATAGTATGTAATTGCATGTTAGAGGATACATTTTTATTTTACCTTTATTTAACTAGGCAAGTCAGTTAAGAACAAATTCTTATTTTCAATGACAGCCGAGGAAGTGGGTTAACTGCCTTGTTCAGGTGCAGAACAACAGATTTGTAGCTTGTCAGCTCAGGGATTCAATCCTGCAATCTTTCAGTTACAAGTCCAATGCTCTAACCACTAGGCTACCTGCCTAGTGGTTTGGGAAGGCTACCTGCCTAGTGGTTTGGGAAGGCTACCTGCCTAGTGGTTTGGGAAGGCTACATGCCTAGTGGTTTGGGAAGGCTACCTGCCTAGTGGTTTGGGAAGGCTACCTGCCTAGTGGTTTGGGAAGGCTACCTGCCTAGTGGTTTGGGAAGGCTTTGGCTCTTTCTCATTTGTCTTTCCTTAGATTCCTCGTGTCCTCCTTCCTTGCCTCCTGCTCACAACGCATTTGAGGAGAAGATTTGAGAGGAGGAACTTTGGAACACTTTTTGAGGAGGGAGGATGAAGAAGACAAATGAGAAGTTCTCATGCTCTATAGAGAACAGCATATTAATGTGACTGGATTGATGCAATAGATTTTATTTGTGACTCTGCTTCAATGTGGAATCTTTCAAACTTAAATTATTCTTCCTAAGGAGTTAAGATGATGAAATGTACAACAACAAGCAACCTTCTGTTTGATTGTAGGATTTTATATTTTATAAAATATGCATTCTGTTGGCATTTTACAAACACATTGCAAGTACTGCCATCTCCACCGAGACAATGATGCAATACAGTGATGATTAACATAATGCTTAAGTGTCTACAGCTCTACTCTTTCTAAACATTGGCAATATGAACACTCGATAACATAAAAACAACTACAAACTGAGTTTAAATCCCTCGGAAACAGATACAATACTACAAGGACCCTTGAAGGGTTTGCTGCTACAAAGCTGCCTAGCACGATAATACTGTAAAAAAACGGGGACACTTCGTGTTGCGTAGGCATAGAGACAACATCAAATCAAACGTGGGGACAGGACAAACATAGTACAATACATTCTGGAGTAAAAACACTTCATAATTGTCATCATGCAAGAATAAAACATTTAGAAAATGGCACATATTGAATCACATCTCGATCCATTTCTTATTTGAAATATAGAACATTTCGGAATAATTTCGGAAGAAGTTATTGCATTTATTTCATATAGGAACTATATGCAAAACATGTTGTCGCTATTTGTTTTGTTCCTACCCATGTGCATCATGGGTAAAGTGATGATTGTCATTTTCATTAAAAACATGGCTGTCATTCCTCCTTATTTTATATCTTATCTACACTAGAGGAATAACGACAATCCCTTGTGTGTGTCTTTCAGCCTACGGAGCGGGAATGCTTGCTTGCCTTTGACCTGTTTCACGTTCCAGTATTACTGTCTCAGTCAGCACCTCCCCACTCGCTCTTTATTTACAATAGTACAAATGTAAAACGGGAGTGGGAGAAAGGGGAGGAGAGGGGGAGGAGGCGGAGGAGCAGGGTAATTACACCCCTGAGACTATCTGGGACAAATGTCAGTGTTTGGGAGCGCACCTGTCTTACATCTAGACCTGACTCCCCCTCTGAGACTTAACCACGTGTGCGTACACATACGCATAAACACACGCACGCAGGCAAACACCCGCACACACTCCCCACTCCACAGCTTTAGAGGAGGAGAGAGCTTCTGTTGCAGAATAAAACAGATACAAAACCCTGTGTGATAAAACTCATCTTCCTTATAACGATATATAGAGCTCTGTGGAACCAAAGCTGGAATGTGATTGTGTCTCCGCTTCTCTCGTTCAATTAGGATTCATCTCATAGCTTCTCGTCCATGATTGTGTTGACGCTGGTGCAGTAGAGTTAATGAGATTGATTGTCAAGGCTTTTACAGGCTGATGCTTCCTGTCAGGCAATGACCCGAGAAGGGGTCAGAATACTCCACAACACACCCAGCCTCCTGCCAGCGGGGCCTGGCTGGCTAGCAGAGGCTAGCTTGGCCTCGGGTAGGCCTGGTGCTAAAGTGAGGAGGAGGCCCAGGGCGAGGCAGAAGAAGATGGGCAGGGAGGAGGGCGTTGAGCTGGCGTGGCCCGCGGACCTGATGGTGGAGATGGAGACCTCGGAGGTGAGGAAGGCAGACAGAGGAACATGGGAGACCAGGGTGGGGCTGCCGTAGTTGATGAGCGAGTCAATCTTCTCCGCCTCCATGCTGCAGGCTTCAATCTGAGACGGGATACACACACACACAATGATCAGGTGAAATTTACAGACACACAGTCCTCCTCCCACAGTTTTCTATGCTTTTGTTTGTGTGTGTGTGTATCTTTATTCCCTTCTGAAAATGTTATTTTGGTACAAACGTGTACCAAACCAGGCTCTTTATTTGTGTATGAAACAATCCTAACGAACCCCCTAAAAGCCCACATTATTGACAAATAGTTCCTATGAATAGAGTCATAGAGAGAATGATGCCAGTCTGGCTATGACCTCCATTTGCCGGTTTGCATCGATCATTATCGCTCAGGGCTGTTTTTGCAGAGACAGCAATACAATGGGTGGAAAGGGTGTGCAAAATAACTTCATTGGGCGTTTCACCCTAGACGGTAGTGATGAAATGTCTTATTATTTGTCCCAGTAGAGTGAGAGAGATTCTGAGAGAGGACTTTGATTAGTCCCCCAGTAAGAGGAGGTTTGGGTCTCCGGGCTCATGAGGCGTTTAGAAAATCTTTGTGTTTAACCTTTATTTATCCAGCTTAGTCATTGAAATGAAACCTATTTTCAGAGAGAACTGGAGACAGCAGTTGAACAAATAACAGGGAAATATTGGCCCAGACATGTTTATTATGACTCCTGTGCCCTCCCCGATAAAGTCCCTGTTCAGGAGGGCCCAACGTCACAGAACCGTCAGACAGCAATTGATGTATTGTTGCAGAACCAATATGATTGTCTCTCGTGTAGAATTAGGGAGTCGTTTCAGGCAGCTCTGTTCAAACATTTCACTGTACTGAGCACACACCCCTGGGACATCTGTGTGACTGAACCATTAGTTCATATTCACTACAGAGCCACCAGAAGGCTAGTCTACAGGCTGTGTCACAACTCACTACGCTCCTCTCCATGAACCCCATCAGACTAACCACAAGCATGTCAAAACATGTTATCTGAACTACATTTCAAACAGGAGGAACCAGAGAGAGAGATATTAGGCAGTCCAGCTGGTACATTTGTGGTGAAAAGGTTACCACCAAACACATTTTTTGAGTTTGAGATATAAGCCGAATAAAAAAAATCCAAATAATCGTGATCTCTATTCAGAATCTATGAGAAAATAATCACAAAAGTGTTCTCCAACCCCATTACGGAATATCCCATGTCTGTAAACACTGCCCTGTGGGCATCCTCTGTGTGAATGATCAGCTTGTTAACAAATGCCTCCTCTCTTCTACTGTAATCACTGTGAAATTCACTGCGCTCATAGAGAAGCATGGGAGTGTGGGTTGGGGATGGGGGTGGAGAAACAGAGGGCTCAGTTCTGCGTAGGAAATAAAAGCGTTCACAACACCATGATGGGATGATCTGGCCCCAAGGTGTAGTGTATGCTATGCTGATTAGGCTCCAGGTCATGCATTAACCAGGAAGTAAAACAAAGGATGTGTCTCAAATGGCACCCAATTCGCTATATAGTGCACTACTTGGCCTTGGAACACTGAAGAATAGGCCTACAAGTAGGGAATCAATTGTTGTCAGTCTGAGAGGAAGCTCATGTAGCCAGAGCACCAGGCTTATCTATTGTG
Organism: Salvelinus alpinus; assembly: GCF_045679555.1. Classification (NCBI taxonomy): domain Eukaryota; kingdom Metazoa; phylum Chordata; class Actinopteri; order Salmoniformes; family Salmonidae; genus Salvelinus; species Salvelinus alpinus. The sequence continues at coordinate 26,997,543 of NC_092095.1, read as the reverse complement.
AACGAAGGACAGTCGACACGTCTCTGTGAGAGAGAGTGAGTGAATGACAGACAGACAGGCAGACAGAGAGTGTGTGAGAGAGAAAGACAGACAGACACCTGGTTTGCCCCATCCTGGGCTCAAACCAGGGACCCTCTGAACACCCACAAAGCATCATTACCTGTCACTTCACAAAAGCCGCAGGCATTGAAGTCTACTTCAAGGTCTCAGAGCTGGTGACATCACCGATGGAAAGCTATTAGCGTGCACCGCAAACTAGCTAGCTCAGTGTCTGCGTAAGTGATCGTACCTGCAGCGGGGTGGGCTGCTGGTCCACGGGGACGATGAGGATGATGATCTCTGAGTCGATGCTCAGGTAGCCGAAGATGTCACACTGCGGCACGGAGATGTGGAGACGCAGGATCCTCAGGATGTCATGGACCGTCACTGGCTGCTTCCTGTTCAACTGCAACACCAAACCAGGAGGACAAACACAGTCGCACAGAACCAGAGCCAGAGGGGGAAAAGTTTGAGATTCAATTCATTGCAGATAAAGGAAAACTGAACTGCGGGTTTCTTCAAGTTCGTGCTGAATGTGGTGAATACATGTTATTCATCCCCAATTATTAAGAAATATGAAATACCTTTGTGAACAGTAGTTGAAAGGGCAATGAATGTATTACAGTATAGTGCCTGCTGTCATGGAATGTTTGACACCAATATGGAGGATAGGTTGGAAAAACTATGATGTGTATATCAATTGCTTGTCTGAGTGAGTCATGTCATCTAGGCCCAAATCCAAAGGCAATTTGTTTGCAATTAGCAGGTTTATGTTATGGACTTAACGTTGATAAGATGTTTGTGTTGGAGATTAGACTAATAGCCCAGGTTTATAATGAACCTGTACGAGGCATTTCTGGGCATTTGCTCTTACGCTGCGGCCCGACCCAGTCATTTCAAACGGGTGAAGAATTCCAGAGGAAGACATGTGATGTTGATGCTTGGTATTTTGGATCTATGCCTCACTCTAGTGGTCGTTTGGTGTCATTACAGTTCAAAATCAACAGTCGATGCCAAGGGGGTGGCTAATCCCAGTTGAGTAAGACCTAGTCAACTGGGTTTGGAGGCTTTTATTCCAGCTCTGCACTAACATACCTGACTCTATGCCCTTGATTAGCAGAATCTAGTGTGTAGGAGCAGGGCCGTATAACAAAAGCCTGCACACAGCATTCCGCAGTTGGTGGAGCTATTACTTATACCTAAGGTTGCACATTTTTGGAAACTTTCAATAAATTCCCTGGGTTTTCCTCATGCTCAGTCTTTAGGATTCCGGGAATTAGGAGGTAATAAGCAGGAAATCCAGAATCCTCCAACCATGATTTCTGGAAAACCAGGGAATTTATTGAAATGTTCCTACATTTTGCAACCCTACATATACATAGACAGTCCTCTTCAATCCACAAAGTAGTGTCCACAGTTTAGATTCAGATATGCAGCAAAACAATTGTTCGTAATTTTTCAACATTGAGAATTGAATTCTCTAAAATATATAACACAACAGGGAACCTTTCAACCCTCCTTTTAATGTTCAAATCCATTAAAATCCAACAAAGCAGCCAGCTGGTTGGAAAAGTGAGTGAGTGAGAGGGAAGGGGACAACTTTTCTGAAATGGAACACAGCCTGGAACCCAAATAAGTGAGGAGCATGTCAGAAGGTGCTGACCTTAGCGAAGTTATTAATCTGCTCCTTGTTCCACAGGATCTGCAGCATGCCCGCACACAGAGGACAGCATGCACCTGTGAGAGGAGGGGGTTGCCACCAAGATGTCAGAGGTTAGGAGTCAATCACAACAATATCGTAATAAGATTTGTGTTCCTGTGTGGACAAATCCTATGTATAACATGAGAGCCTTATATGTCAAAGTGAACGTGGCTGCGCCACTGAGTGTACTGACCACAGAATTAAATAAAACATTAGATACTATATTATTTCTGTCTCTATTGTACTGACCGGGTGGTGTGACAGGGATGCAGCCCTGGGTGGACAGGGCTGGGCAGGGGATCATGTCACAGCCTGAGTCAGAGGCAAACTCTGCCACCGCCCCCACGGCGTGGCACCGCCCCTGGTAGTCCACGGCAACACGGTCCGAGTAGGCCTCGCACACTGTGTTGTACGTCTCGCCGTTGTGGCCGCACACAGGCCGCGCCTTTTTACAGGCATCCTGCACAGAACACAAACACATACACACACAGACACAAGAAAGTTTGAGTTAGGATTCGGCCCTTATTAATGTATTTTGTGAAAAATATCATATATTAAAACATAAATAGACGTGACCTTTCTACACTTCATAATACATCACTCATATCCAGATAAACTTAATCAAGGTAGGCTACTCCAATTAGTTACATAGGGAGGCCATTTTTTATATATCACACCAAGTGTATTGGTTTTCTTTGAATTGATCTGTACCTCATCAATACTCTCAGAGAGGGGGAGGGCAGTTAAGTTCTCCTACATCACTGCAAACGGTTTGATTGTGTGCCTCTTGGTTCGGTGACTTGACACCGGGACTGAAGTGGGTTTTTAATGGGTTGTCGTCTACCTTAAACGGGTATAAAACTAAATCCGGTCTGTTCCACTGATGGAGCCACTGCTCAGAGCTACCGAGGCGAGACGCCATCAGACTGACGTTGCGAGCGACCGCAATGGAGAAACATTATCCTACCAGGCCCTAAACACTAAATAACCACTTGAATTCAACTTTCAGCTTTAATTCTCTACTTTCACAAACACACACAAACATGGGGGGATTTTGCCTGTATCATGTACAAACACAGTCCTACACAGGAGATGTATGTGTCTGCAGGTAGACTAAGTGCATGGGCAGACTAAGAACCTAAATGCAACATATTATTTTATTAGACAAAACCATAGGGTAGTTCAGCTTTTGGTGGGCTGGGATATCTGGCTCCTCTCATAAACCATGGCAAAAACATACATACTCAGTCAGTTACTGGAGGAAGGATATGGATATGCAAATTTGGAGTGTATGTGTGTGTGTGTTTGTGTTGCAACAGCTGGGACGTGTTATCCTACCTCTGAATGCAGGCTCTCCATTTAAGCGTTCACGAACACAAACAGAGAAAAGCTTTTCAGAGACTCTAAAGACAGGGATTATCTCTGTGTGATTGACTAAAAGCTGTGCAGCTCCCTCCAGTAGGGCGATGTTCAAATAGCTGACTGTAATGCTATCAGGCAGGTGTTACAATGCTACCTATTGCTGCCTCTCCTTATGAGTTCTGGCATGCCTTTTCATCACAACTGAATTACATGTATTGAAATGTCCAAAAGCCCTTAAACACTGTCAACATTTACAGTCAATTTAGCGCAGTGGTCACCAACCAGTCGATCGCGATCGATCTCCAAGGCATTTCTAGTCGATCGCCAAACATTTCTGTAAAAAACACAATGATAAAGCCTTGAGTTCCTTTTTTTTTATTAGTCTCGGGCTGTTGGTGATAGGTGCAGCAAATTCAGCTGCCCTGAGCGCCGGGTAGGCAAACTGTTGCCACTTCATGTGTCTGAAGGTACAAACTCTGCCTTCCCGGTGGGCATGGAAAGGAAATCAAGTGCACTATTCCTCCGCTGGCCAATCAGATTGCTCAGATGACCGAGTCTCCAGTAACGTAGCAGCATACAATACAGCTACGGCAAAATCGATACTGTGAGATTTCAAAACGTTTAAAACCATGAATAGAGAGAGACTGTCAACGAATACAGCAAAGAGCTGCTGTTTCTATGAGTGAGTTCATATTTAAGTTCTTACTCAGCACTGTCAAGATTTTGTATTCAACACTTGTAAAGCCCATAAAATGCACGTTCTTCCTATTACCTCTCAGCGCTACAACAAGCAGTGCAGCAGTAATGAATGAGTAGGGAAATGTATCTATAGGCTTGCGTTGTTGGTATTATTAGCGGCTTGGGTATTTTTAATATCAAGGAATATTTCACTTTCTCTGTTCATAGGAGTAACAACATGAATTTGTGCATGAGGCTGAAATAATGCGGTGCGACTCGAGTTTCGATAGGCTTACATTTTTTAAGTCATGTTAATAAAAAATTCGAGCGGCAGATCTCGACATGCATTTTGACTCAGAAAGTGATCTTGACTCAGAAAAGGTTGGTGTCCACTGACGTAGGGCATGTTGGTGCAGATGTTATGGAAACTTGGAGAACAGACAAATTGATTGAGACAGTGAATTACTTTCAAATGTTCTACTTCAACAAGTTGCTTTGGCTAACTGTCAAACTGTTACCCGACAATGGCCCATGCAGGACAGGTTCTAGCTCCCTCATATTAAAATCTGGACCTTGAAGACAGTTCCAGTTCCACTCTTCCCCTATAATCAGGGACCCATTTTGACCTGGGACAACAGGTGGGTGCAATTAATTATCAGGTAGAACAGAAAACCAGCAGTAGTCCGGCTGGTGCGTTCTGTCCAACGCATCACCAGGGCCAAACTACCTGCCCTCCAGGACACCTACAGCACCCGATGTCACAGGAAGACCAAAAAGATCATCAAGGACAACAACCACCCGAGCCACTGCCTGTTCACCCCGCTACCATCCAGAAGGCGAGGTCAGTACAGGTGCATCAAAGCTGGGACAGAGAGACTGGAAAACAGCTTCTATCTCAAGGACATCAGACTGTTAAACAGCAATCACTAACTCAGAGAGGCTGCTGCCTACACACAGACTTGAAATAATTGGCCACTCTAATCAATGGATCACTAGTTCCGTTAATAATGCCACTTTAATAATGTTACAAATCTTGCATCACTCATCTCATATTTATATGCTGTATTTTATACCATCTATTGAATCTTGCCTATGCCGCTGTCATTACTCATCCATATATTTATATGTATATATTATTATTCCATTCCTTTACTTAAATTAGTTGTTGTGGAATTGTTAGATTACATGTTAGATATTGCTGCACTGTCGGAACTAGAAGCACAAACATTTCGCTACACCCGCAATAACATCTGCTAAACACGTGTATGTGACCAAAAACGTTTGATTTGACATGGTAGGGTACATATTTAAATAATCCTGGTCTAGCTGTTACCTGACAGTGGCCCATATAGGCCAGGGTCTTGTCCATCTGGAGGAGCTGACAGAGGTTGGGGTGCTCCACGTTGTCTGTGTCGCAGGCCAGGTCCATGTGAATCTTGTCACAGCCGGAGGGACGACCAACACACTCATACTGGGGACAGTGGTAGTCAACCATGTCTGTAAGGCACACTCTACGGCTGGGAATGCACCTGAGGACCAACGGAAAGAGGGCAGGAAAGGGGGTTAATTTAGTGATTGTTTTAAGCAGCTTTTAAGCAGTGGAAGTCCAAAACATGGACCCGTTACAGCTATCGCTTTCGTCAGTGTACACAACTATTCTTTTCAAGTTGTGTAGGTCCTTTGGTTTGAGTTGAGCACTGATGTTCCTTATTATTATTGTGAAGTAGTGTACCTTAATAGTGTATTATTCTCACAGCAGACATCAGTGCTTTTTACCATGTGAATTACCCCATTTAATCCTTTATTTAAAACATAAACCATATTATAATCATAATGGTACCTATCTTTAGGGGAATGTAGTAAATGTGTTGACGTTTTTATATCAGTACATTAATGCTGATTTTCGATGTGAAACAGAGAGTGAAAATCTATGAAACCTAACGAGTACTGGCCTTTTGTACACAGTAGAGTTGAACTATACAAAACAAGCAAAAGTTGAGGTAAAAAAGGAGGGACCCTCTCTCTCTTTCTCCACCACAGCCCCCCTATCTCCAAGGTAACCATCCCTGCATCCGTACCTCAGCACCAATCAGGTGGTCTGCAGGCCGCAGCTAGATTTTTATCACCTTGTTTACGGAAAAATAACAAATGTTTGAGAGATCCCATCAACTCTGTGTGCCTTTGAACAGATGGCCAAGGGGAGACGTTATGGAATGGGTTTGCAGTGCTTTACATAAGAAAGGATGCCAAAACACATTCGTCTTTACTGTGTGGAGGGGAGAGGGGGGTAAAATGAGTCCGTATCACATTTCGGGTAAGACCCAGATGCAGACAGTGTCGAAGTAACAAAAGTGTATTACTAGTACAGGGGCAGGCAAAACGACAGGTCAAGGGCAGGCAGAGGTCAGTAATCCAGGTAGGGTGCAAAAGGTCCAGAACTGCAGGCAGGCTCAGGGTCAGAGCAGGTAGAATGGTCAAAACCGGGACAAACTAGAAAACAGGAACTAGAACAGACAAGAGGAAGGGGGAAAATGCTGGTAGGTTTCACTTTTTTTTTTTTACTGGCAACAGACAAACAGAGAACACAGGTATAAATACACTGGGGATAATGGGGAAGATTGGTGACACCTGGAGGGGGTTGAGACAAGCACAAAGACAGGTGAAACAGATCAGGGTGTGACAGACCAGCTCTGATGTTCGTAGTAATAGGAGTTAACACAGAGCCATGTGTGGTTAAGGAGTGTGTCCTAACCATAGAATTAGGAATTAGAATAATAATAATAGTAATTTAATAGGATCTCTATGGTCCTAATAATGTGCCATCCAGGGGAAGAGGGAGCGACGTTAGATGGACGATGCTGTCTGGGGGTGAGGGAGCGATGTTAGATGGACGATGCTGTCTGGGGGTGAGGGAGCGATGTTAGATGGACGATGCTGTCTGGGGAAGAGGGAGCGATGTTAGATGGACGATGATGTCTGGGGGTGAGGGAGCGATGTTAGATGGACGATGCCGTCTGGGGAAGAGGGAGCGATGTTAGATGGACGATGCTGTCTGGGGAAGAGGGAGCGATATTAGATGGACGATGCTGTCTGGGGAAGAGTGAGTGATGTTGGATGGACAATATTTTCTGGGGAAGAGTGAGTGATGTTAGACGGATGATGCTGTCTGGGGAAGAGGGAGTGATGTTAGATGGACGATGCTGTCTGGGGAAGAGGGAGCGATGTTAGATGGACAATGCTGTCTGGGGAAGAGGGAATGATGTTAGATGGACGATGGTGTCTGGGGAAGAGGTAGCGATGTTAGATAGATGACGCTCTATGGGGAGGGGGGGATGTTAGATGGAAGATGCTGTCTGGGGAAGAGGGAGCGATGTTAGACGGACGATGCTGTCTGGGGAAGAGGTAGTGATGTTAGATGGACGATGCTGTCTGGGGAAGAGGGAGCAATGTTAGATAGATGACGCTCTATGGGGAGGGGGGATGTTAGATGGAAGATGCTGTATGGGGAAGAGGGAGTGATCCTCAGGGCTCTGGGAGCTCAAGGCCATTCCGGAGGGGAGGGTTATAACACACCCCATACAGGCGCGCCTTATGACACAGTTACCGCCTGTAACCACAGGGGGACACACAGCCTGGCCACACCTGAATAAACAACCACGGGATACGAGGCAGTTTGAGAGGGGGATTTCAAGAAAAAGCGGAAGAGAGGAGAAGGGTGCAGGAAAATAGGATCTATCAAGAGAGGAAATAACACTAGTGGACAATGTTCCCTCTAAGTTGCGCGCCTGCCTGCAGCAGCCCTGGGACTGCCACGCAGAACAAATATTAGCCCCCAGAGAGAAGCACGAGATTGCACTCAACTTTCTATAGCAGTGGTAACCAACCGGGTCGATCTCCAAGGCATTCCTAGTCGATCGCCAAACATTTATGTAAAAAAATGAATGAATAAAGCCTTGTGTTCCTATTATTTTATTTGTCTTGGGCTGTTGGCGGTAGGTGCACCGGATTCAGCAGCCCTCAGCGCCGGGTAGGCGAACTGTTGCCATTTTTCACCGTTTACTGTGTCTGAAGGTACAAACTCTTCCTTCCCGGCGGGCCCAGAGAGCAAATCAAGTGCACTATAGGCCTACCGCTGGCCAATCGAATGGCTCAGATTACCATTAGTGCAGGCATAAAATAAAGCTACAGCAAAGTTGATACTGTGAGATTTCAAAATGTTTATAACCATGACTAGAGAGACACTGTCAACGAACACAGCAAAGGGCTGCTGTTTTTATGAGTGAGTTCATGTTTAAGTTCTCACTCAGCACTGTCAAAATTTTGTATTCCACACTTTTATAAGCCATAAAATGTGCATTCTTCCTATTTCCACTCAGCGCTACAAAAAGCACTGCAGCAGTAATGAATGAGTAGGAAAGTGTATCTATGACTTGTGTTATTATTATTAGCGGCGTTGGTCTTTTTTAATATCGAGGAATATTTCACTTTCTCTGTTCAACATGAATGTGTGCATGAGGCAGAAATAATGCGGTATGACTCGAGTTTCGCCATCAGCTGGAATACGGTGTTCCTTTTTTGGTCAGTGTGAGGGGAGGAAAGGGAGAGCAGAGGGGTGTTGACAGATGGACCCTCAGTCTGCTGCTCTCGCCCTCCGCTGAGACTGACCATCAGATGCAGGTAAAACACAATCAAACAGCGAATGATTTAAATGTATGGTCACTCAGCTGTGCCTCACAAGTAATACAACAATGGATCTATTACCCGTGTGATCATATAGCTTACCTCAAACGTTTTTAAATAATAAAAAAACTGTCCCAAACAACAATTTAAGCAAAGCCAATATGCGGTGATAATGTATTGGGCCTATAGCTTACTGCATAAACCTCATTGCTACAGTGCTGTTTTTAATTGGTTAATGTTGCATAGGCTTATGTTTTTTAAGTCCTGTTAAAAAAAATCTGGGTGGTAGATCTCGACTTGCATTTTGACTCAGAAAAGGTTGGTGACCACTGTTCATAACAAAAAAAGTCTGAAATCACAAATGCTCATATTCCTGCAATCTTTCTGAGCGATACAAAATTAATCTGTACAGGAACCTCCTCGTATGAGGAGGAGCAGGGATCGGACCAAAACGCAGCTTTTGTGGAGTACATAATGAATTTATTCAAACAAGACGAACACGAAGCACACTTGATAAATTACAAAATAACAAAAACGACGTAGACTGACCTGGACATGAGAACTTACATAACACGAAGAACGCACGAACAGGAACAGACTAAACAAACGAAACAGTCCCGTGTGGTACATACACAGACACGGAAGACAATCACCCACAAACAAACGGTGTGAACAGCCTACCTTAATATGGTTCTCAATCAGAGGAAACGTCAAACACCTGCCCCTGATTGAGAACCATATAAGGCTAATTAACAATGAACCTAAACAAGAAACAAATAACATAGACTGCCCACCCAGCTCACGTCCTGACCAACTAAACAAAGCTAAACAAAGGAAAATAAGGTCAGGAACGTGACAGTTCTAGAGTTTTCCCTGTTAACACTAGCAACGTTTCCCTTTAATGTGTAAATTGTGAATGAATCAACGTAATATTAGCCACTTTCAATGCAACATACTGAAACAAAACAAACTATGCAAGAGATTTTGTTGTAGGCAGAATGCATCAGAGTAGAAATCTATTGCATTGACACATATGACTCAGCCAGTACTCTACACAGACCGGTGCGGCATAAACAATCAGAGCTACAGTAGGCCTATATGCAAATAGATCATTGCCATATATGGATCTGTGCCATTCACTTTGAACTGGACTGGGTTTACAGCATGCGCGGTCATGAGTAGATGCACTTGTTTTGAGATCAAAGCGAGAGCTGCATGTAGCCATGTGAGCACATTTTGTTCATATCCTTTGGTGCAGTAGTTACTAAGTTATTAGCCCAGTTATAGATCCTTTCTAGTCAGAAATTACTTCCTACAAGAGCACAAAATGTGTGCATTTCTACACATCTTTGAAAAGCAAGTCAGGTAGTGCTTTTTTCCCCCCAGTATTGTATTTTGATACAGGCTTGAATAAGCTATGTAGCCAATAGGCAGAGGGTAGCATAATTTGTCTGATTCTCTGTAATAGTGGTATGGGAATAATAATGCATTTGATTTTGTAAAGTGGTTTATTGCATCAAACAACACAACAAAATGTTCAGTCGCCTCCTTGTCTGAAGGACAAGTGGATAAAAAGATGAATACCGAGCCCTGAATGGAATCTAGGCCTACATGAACACCACACATTGGCTGCTATTGTAGGCTGAATGATAGAACAGCTATTTCCTTGTTAAAATGTTATGAGATGCATTTTCTCCATGGTTTTTGATGGTAGTCCACTCTGGTAGGCCTACATTATGATCAAATAGCCACAGTAGCCTACGTGGCCACTGTTAACAGTAACTTAAAGCGGGTACAGCCTCATTGTTCACAGTAAATGCGCACTGGAAGTTGCACAGAATTTTCACAACATTTAAGTTTGCGCTCAGCAGACCTGAAATTTGCTCAATGTGCTAGTTGACTGAGGTGGAATAGGATCAGGGCTCAAGGCCTCTGTTAGGAGAGATATACAGTGGGGAGAACAAGTATTTGATACACTGCCGATTTTGCAGGTTTTCCTACTTACAAAGCATGTAGAGGTCTGTCATTTTTATCATAGGTACACTTCAACTGTGAGAGACGGAATCTAAAACAAAAATCCTGAAAATCACATTGTATGATTTTTAAGTAATTAATTTGCATTTTATTGCATGACATAAGTATTTGATCACCTACCAACCAGTAAGAATTCCGGCTCTCACAGACCTGTTAGTTTTTCTTTAAGAAGCCCTCCTGTTCTCCACTCATTACCTGTATTAACTGCACTTGTTTGAACTCGTTACCTGTATAAAAGACACCTGTCCACACATTCAATCAAACAGACTCCAACCTCTCCACAATAGCCAAGACCAGAGAGCTGTGTAAGGACATCAGGGATACAATTGTAGACCTGCACAAGGCTGGGATGGGCTACAGGACAATAGGCAAGCAGCTTGGTGAGAAGGCAACAACTGTTGGCGCAATTATTAGAAAATGGAAGAAGTTCAAGATGACGGTCAATCACCCTCGGTCTGGGGCTCCATGCAAGATCTCACCTCGTGGGGCATCAATGATCATGAGGAAGGTGAGGGACCAGCCCAGAACTACACGGCAGGACCTGGTCAATGACCTGAAGAGAGCTGGGACCACAGTCTCAAAGAAAACCATTAGTAACACACTACGCCGTCATGGATTAAAATCCTGCAGCGCACGCAAGGTCCCCCTGCTCAAGCCAGCGCATGTCCAGGCCCGTCTGAAGTTTGCCAATGACCATCTGGATGATCCAGAGGAGGAATGGGAGAAGGTCATGTGATCTGATGAGACAAAAATAGAGCTTTTTGGTCTAAACTCCACTCGCCGTGTTTGGAGGAAAAAGAAGGATGAGTACAACCCCAAGAACACCATCCCAACCATGAAGCATGGAGGTGGAAACATCATTCTTTGGGGATGCTTTTCTGCAAAGGGGACAGGACGACTGCACCGTATTGAGGGGAGGATGGATGGGGCAATGTATCGCGAGATCTTGGCCAACAACCTCCTTCCCTCAGTAAGAGCATTGAAGATGGGTCGTGGCTGGGTCTTCCAGCATGACAACGACCCGAAACACACAGCCAGGGCAACTAAGGAGTGGCTCCGTAAGAAGCATCTCAAGGTCCTTGAGTGGCCTAGCCAGTCTCCAGACCTGAACCCAATAGAAAATCTTTGGAGGGAGCTGAAAGTCTGTATTGCCCAGCGACAGCCCCGAAACCTGAAGGATCTGGAGAAGGTCTGTATGGAGGAGTGGGCCAAAATCCCTGCTGCAGTGTGTGCAAACCTGGTCAAGAACTACAGGAAACGTATGATCTCTGTAATTGCAAACAAAGGTTTCTGTACCAAATATTAAGTTCTGCTTTTCTGATGTATCAAATACTTATGTCATGCAATAAAATGCAAATTAATTACTTAAAAATCATACAATGTGATTTTCAGGATTTTTCAGTTGAAGTGTACCTATGATAAAAATTACAGACCTCTACATGCTTTGTAAGTAGGAAAACCTGCAAAATCGGCAGTGTATCAAATACTTGTTCTCCCCACTGTAGCGTCCTCTAGAGTGGAGGTGTCCAGTCTTATCCACTAAGGCTGTATGGAATGCTTTGAAAATGCATCCTTCCTACCTCCCTTCCTTGAAGTAATCATTGATCGGACATGGCATGCACATAGTGGAACCTCTGCACTCACCAATCCAATTGTGTTGAATCAGTCATCATTCCAATAAACAAACGATTGAAGGAAAGAAGGAGTGATGGAGTATCTCACCTCTGGTTCTTCTGGCAGGGGTTGGGGGAACAGGGGTCGCTGCTGCGGCAGTGGCCAAACACAAACTGGTTGTCTTTGAAGCCCATGCAGCGGGCCACACAGGCACTGGGGTAGGTGCGGCCATTACGGGCACACACTGGCACGAAGCGGTCAGGGCAGCCACACGGGAGCCCTACGGAGAGGAGGAGAGAGGGAGAGAAAGAGAGAGAGAGCGGGGCAAGGGGAGAGAGATTAGAGAGAAATGCTTTCAGGATCAGGAAAAAATAAACATTACAATATAGCAATAAGACCATCAACAAACACACTGTTCTTTGTCTCTCTCTCTCACACACACACACCAGTGAAGCGGCGGCGGTCCTCGTCTGAGCTGTCGGCGCTGAGGCACTGGCGGGTGGAGCAGATGGTCTCTCCAGCGAAGCAGGAACAGGGGTGGCAGTCTACCCTGAAGGACGTCCCATGGTCTGTAGGACAAGGCCACATCGTCACCCTGTGAGAACTTGTCTGATTTCAGTGGTTATTGGGCTGCAAATGTAACTGTTATCTGACACTTTGAGTCCTTCAGCGGCTGATAGACTTAAACTATGCGATCTGGGTCATGGAACCTACAGTTGTCATGGTTCTACCTTTATCCTTAACCACTGATTCCTCGTCTGGTCTCTTCTCTGCACCTGGGTCCAGCCTCGCCACGTCACAACAGTATTAGACCTGGGAGCTAATATGAGACTTGACTTCTACAAGATACTCTTCTGCTGTGTCCGTGGGGCAGTCCCACTCCTTACGTATTTGTTATTGTTTTTTTCATTGAACAAATAGGACAATGGAGAGATGGCAGGGAAGATTGCGATTCAGTAGGGCGTGGGTGGGATTTGAAAGCATGCCAACTCTGGTAGAGTATGTGTGTTCCAGGGTCTGCAGCTCTAACTGCTAGACCACACAGGCCACATCTACAAGACAGTCTGTAGAAGTTAAAGCAACCCTCGGGTTTGGGTTGTCCTGGTATACCTTAGCTTTATTTCTTTAGGATCTGAAACATAAAACATGATCTTTAACTAAACTAAGGCTTCCCTATAGGATTACTTCATGTTCCTCTCCTAATGCTGGATATAAGAACTCCGAAGCCCCACCACTCTCACTCTCAGGCAAACCACATCTGTGTCAAATAAGGCTGAAACGTCTGACCCCCCTTTTGAACCGGAGCGAAAACAAACATAAAAGCAAAAGCAATAAACTGATTTTGGTTCAAACAAATGTAGATTCAAAGCCGGTACATTAAACAAAGGGGGGAAGGGGGAAAAAATGCTAATATAAAACCTAGATATGAAAGACAATCCTGTTATTCAAAGTGTTGTTTCTCTATGGGGATATGATTAGCCACTAGGCCACTAGGGGGCAACATCACAGAGTGACTAAGGCCATGTGTAGCCTAGAGGGGGATGTGGTTACTCTATGCTGAATTCTTCCCTGCTGTTCACAGAAGAGTGTGTGTGTGTGTGTGAGATGAAGAGAGGGAGAGAGAGGAGACTGGCAGCAGGCTCCTTTCAAGTCACAGTATTGACATATAGGGCGGGCCAGAGGGAGACCGCGGGAAGGTTGGGTGCCTTATTATTATTTTATTATTATTTATTTTAATGTAGTGTTGCCATGCTGCTAGGGGAAGAAGGAGAGTGGCAGTGATGTTAACACTACAGGAAGCATTTTACTTTCACAACCAGGCACAACAGCACCAAGAACTCATCCACAGAGCGCGCTCTCCAGTCCCAAGTCAACTCCTGGGTTGTGTTCAGCAGGGCATGGGTAGCAAAATGTTTTGATACGGAATATAAAAATAAGGGTTCCTTTTTTTTTGTTGAGTTCAGGTATTGTGCTTCCAAGTTTTCCCGTTTTGTGCCTACTGAACACAATTGTGGTCCAACAACTGTCAGTTGTCAGCTTCAGACGTATAACAACAAATGTGCCCAATGTCGGCACGTCTAACTTGTTCCTTTACAGATGGATGCTACACATTGGTGGTGAATGGGGCACATCAAACTACCCTCACACAATGTAAAGTGCTCTGTGCTTTTAAAATAGTAAGACCTACTGAAAAGTGTCATATGAATTCGAGCCATTTAGAACAATTAAGCAGCAGCTTACTTTTTCTTTGTCCCCCGACAATGCAGGTCTTGGAGGTGTCTATGCAGGGCATCTCGGCACAGTTCTCCAGCCTGCCACTCTGGCCACAGGTACACACCTCGAAGCAACCCGCCTGCCCATTACGCATGGGCACCTGGATACGGGCTTCCAGGTGGACCAGGAACTCTGACGCTTCGCCCAGTTTACAGCCTGCGCACACACACACACACGCACGTACGTACACACAAACCCAGAACACAGTGCAGTCAGACTAACTGTTCACGTCTACACACATACACATGTATTTACAGTGGACACATTGCCTTCTCCTAGCAGCAGTGTTGTCATGATACCAGGTTAAGTATCATTATACTCGATAACAAAACAATGCCACTGAAAAAAGAAAGCAGGGAGAAGGACTGTGGTTTGTCCCTTTTGGGACCACAACAATGCTTAACTTAACCCTTTACCCTCGTGGGAATTGGCCTACAGAAGAAATATGAAAAGCATATGCATAACCATGGTAGTAATTGAAAGGGAACAGTTTGGAGATTATGGGGAAATGATTCGACCGAAGCTGAGGACACAACAGTTCACCTGACACAAGACTGAAACCAAACATTACACTGTTGATTTTATGTGCATTTTACATTCACTGTACTTTTTGCCAAATTTGCTGATAACACAATCTCAAAATACTCTGGATACATTCAGTAACATGATAACAGTATTCCTGGGAAATGTGGGGTAGGTGCAACATAAGGCAAATAAAATGACAAGGTTTGAGTGAGAGGACTAACTGGTGTCTCAAAGTGTGCACAGTTTCTAAGTCATTTCAATGCACTTTTATGACTCAAAGAAGAGTCTTGAACTATAAGGTGTTTTTTTAGCTCTCCTGGCGGTGCCGTTGAGGAGCTAGAGCAAGCACACTTGCAGTTGTTTTGTTTGGAACACAACCCTGCATCCCCGCCATCACACAATTACTGTTGTTGTTTACGCAATCGACAAACGGTTCATTATGAATCGATATCTGGGTCAGAAAGCTGCAGGGAATACGAATCACTGATGCATTCTGTTTGTTTTATAATAAACTTGGTCAAACGAATTACTTTTCTATTTAGTTCAATACATTTAGTTGGTGAGACACATTTGATAGAAGAACCGAAAGTAACAAAATTCTACTACCAAATCGTTTTACATGTGTGTAGTATGGAAAAAGTACGGTCGTTTCGATGTACCGTGCAATACTACTTAGTAGAACAAGCTCAAAACAGTGTGTCTCTATGTACAGTGGATACGGGTTACGTGGCGGTATTGTTATACTGTACCAGGCACACAGAAGTAGGGCAGGCAGTCCTGTCCTGGCTGACAGCCCTTCCTGTTCACCTCACACAGGTGGTTGCTGAGACAGGGGTTGGGGTTACAGGGGTGGATGACCTCCTCAATGATGTTACCCAGGGAGCTAGGAGCTGTGTGGGGACGAATGAGCAATTTAATTTGAAGCTTTAGAGAACTCTGAGATGAATCATTTATCCTTGTAATAACTGGACTCCTTGCATGTATGTGTAATCAACATTCAATGAAAATACTTTTTCATTGTGTGAATATGAATCATGTAAGTCCTTTCAATTGGTAATGGTAAGGGAACAGTGTTAGTTGTTCAAAGACACACACACACACACACACACACACACAGTCCCACTCACTGAGGTATCTCTCCAGGGGGATGCAGCGTTCAGGGTCGTCTATGGGGGACAGGATCTCACAGATGCGCTCGGCTGTCTGTCCCTCGTGGAAGCGTTTGTGGTCACCACACTGTGTCAGGATGTCTACACAGTCCGACCTGAAGGGTTGCCAACAGCAGGGGAAACGGCCAGTAAAGGACAGGGTGAGGAACATTCACTATTGCAACAAGGGTTGCATAATTCCGGGAATGTTCTATAAATTCCCTGGTTTTCCTGTAATTAGTAGGGAATAAGCAGGACATCCGGAATCAATCAACCAGGATTTATTGAAAGTTCGCTGAATTTTGCAAACCTAATCGCAGCGTTGCAAGGTGTTTGGAAATGATCGAAGGCTACGCAGCATGTACGGCAACGTATGCAATGTCACTTCAAACTCCTTTCTAGTTCGTATTTGACTGTGAAAGATTTTCATTCAGTGCAACACACTATCTAAAAACAGTTTCAAACAGTTTAAAGATGCTGAACTTTAACCCAGTTTAGAGTTTAGCCAGGTCACATCTTCTTGTGGATACAAACAGAGACATACTGTAGCATCGTCTGGCTTGACAGATACAGCAGAAGGCTATTATTGAAAGTGAGGTCAGACGAAACACAAGACAGATTCCTATTCCCTGCATACATCGCACAGCATCCTCCTAGTGCCGGGAAAGCTTAGGTGCAGACATTAAAGTGCTGGACTTGTGTTTGAAGTGACTTGGGCTGCTCTCAGGCTTGCCACTGGCCCTAATGTTACATTCCCAACCGTCTGTCTGCTCTGTTGATTTGCCATCCTGGGGTGTAATTTCCTTTCTAGTCCTTTATTGCGGTCTCAGCTTTTCTTACCCACACTGAGTTAAGAATGCATGTTGCGTTTCTGTTGCCTTGAGCGGGCTAGTGTAATAACGTACCTTTGTGCTGCAGGTAATCAGTATGGTACACCTGGCATTCCACACACTGAGCCAAATAGGATTGACAAAACAATTATGTGTGATAGAAAAGTCATTCATCCGAGAGCCGAAGATTAAGAGATTAAGTTGAGTTGTACAGGCTGTGTATAAGTAATTATTTAAAGAGACAGATTATTTGTACATGGGCATAAGCATGCATGTACACACTCATGTACACGTACACACATAGACACACACACACACACACACACACACACACACACACAGACACACACACACATTTCTTGCTCAGACATGAACAGCGGAGCCACAGCGTTTAGTTGTACTGGACAGGGCCAATACAACATGCCAATCTAAGCCCTGACTGATGTATGTGGGGTTCTGCCCTGCCATCGCTCACTGACATCCCGTCTTTGTCCTCTGTGGCTGGATATAGAGGGAGGGAGAGCCTGGGCGGGGGATACAGAGCTCCAGACAGGCCCCCTGACATCCCAAAGCAGCCCAGGAAGAATGACTCTGAAAGGGGTAGCGTGAGGAGGCCTAATCCCCCCCTACCTCCAGAACAATGAAGGAGTGTGTGTGTCTGTCTGTCTTTCTGTCTATGTGTGTGTGTCTGCCCAAGGGCTCCCCCTAGAAATGCAAATGTAAATAAAGGTGCAACAAAAGGCCACTGTCACACACGTGTAGCGCCTGTGAATAAAGCCTGTCAGCTGGAACACGCTCCTGAGCACATTGATAAGGCCTCCACATGCATTGGCTGTTACAGCCCTGAGGGCTAGCCTAGTGTACAGGTACATGCTGGTGTGTTAACCACAGTCACCAACATGCTAACTACCCCATTCAGCCTGACAGAAACCCAGGTGTGATTGCTCTCAGAGGAAAAAGCTCCAATCAAAAGATTTGCTTTCAGTCAAAGGATCTGCACATAAATAACCCGAGGTGGGATAGTGAGTCAAGCCATGCAGAAACCACAACATCCTCCTCCCTGAGTCAATCTGACTACATGTTGTGTCAGCAGAGCGCTCTATATGAGATCACCTGTATTTGGTTCATGTGGTTTTAGGTTCCAGCTGGTACTTTGTCGGTCGTTTCCTGAGGGGGACTTTTCACTGTGACAACGGGAGTCGATTGAAGGTGAAGGTGGGATGCTGTATGTACTTATTTACCTATTCATTCACTTTATTTTACCAGGTGGGTGATTTCAAGATAGAATGTTTTCTCAAAGGCGGGATAAATGGTAACGCATTAACAGCAGACCCACATTAAGCCAATCCCTGGACTAAAAAGCACTTTAAATGAGGCTTCTCCAATGGACACTTTTTAGTCCAAGAGTTGGCTTAACCTGGGTCTGGGAAACTAGACCAAAGTCATACAGAATGAGAACAGAGGGTACGTACTTGCAAATGACGCTGCCGCGGGACTTGCTGTAGCAGGGTTTGATCTGCAGGGCGCAGGCCACAGCCTTCCACATCTCCGGACGACACTTCCTGATGTCCAGGACGGGGATGTTCATAAAGGGCATCTTGATCGTCCCATTGGACCACAGCTTGATGTCGTTCATGGCGCCCTGGTCTGATTGGATGTTACAGCTACGGAACAGCTCAGTGGGCCTGGGGTCAATAAGACCGGGAGACGTGATAGAATTAGCAGATGGACTCAATAGAACACGCATCTATCAGAATGAATACAAATGTGCGCACAACAGAAACATAGAGGATCGGTTAACATTTTCGGGATGGGTGCTAGGTTGCTTCGACTCGAGGTTAGGACATGGACACAAAGTGAGTCACAAAGTGAATCTTACTACAGAAGACAAAAACCCATGTCCTTATACACCAAAACGTAACACACAACACTGCCTCTCTCTGTCTAATGGGTTGCACGTTCACTCTGCCCTGTGAGTCCAGATGTTGTGTCCACAGCTCAACAGCACATGGATGTGGCTGTGATGATGTCACGCCCCGGCCAGCCACTGTTTACTACTATTAGTCACTGCAGAAACATCCCAGATACAAGCCAGGAACAAAAGACCAACGGCTGGTGCCGAGAAGCACTACTTCCTGAAGAAACCTGTTGCTGGGGCGAGGACTATTTTCTTTGATGATCTACGGGAGGGAGGAAGTGTCTTTCATGTAGGTCCAGTGTGGACCGGGTGATTGGTAGGTTTATGTAGTTCCAGTGTGGACCGGGTGATTGGTAGGTTTATGTAGGTCCAGTGTGGGCTGGGTGATTTGTAGGTTCCACTGGGTGAGGGAGGGATATTTCCGGGGCTGAGGTTGAATGTGGTCTAGCGCTGATCTCCAGCCAGTGGTTGATTTAATAACAGCCTTTAAAATCTCCCACTGGCCACTCATGCTGCCTTGCCGTGTGTGTGTTTGTGTGTCAGAGGTGGAACCAAGTTACTATTATTCGAGTCACAAGAAAGTCTCAAGTCGAGTCACAAGTAGAACGAGTCTCGAGTCAAGTCCAAGTCATGCATTCTAAGAGCAAGTCAAGTCCACTCACAAGTTTTTTTTCTAGTCAAGTGTCAAGTCATGTAAAAAAAAAATTAAAAACTTTACATGAAATGAGTTGTGTTGGATGGCAGGGTGCTACAGACAGCTATAGCGGTCGCTAATAGTAAAGGCCCAGTGCACTACTTTCTGAAAAAATAATTGAAAAAATAATTTTTCAGGGGGTGCTGCAGCACCCTCAACACCCCTACTTCCTGCGGCTATGAATGTGTCATTACATCCATAAATGGTGATGTATTTTCAAAACGCAAGACACAGAAATAAACTGCGCTTTGTACCTGCATTTTGTGCTAAAAGTCATTCATGTTGACAGTCATGATCAACTAGGGATGTTATGTCACTTCTGTTATGTCCAGAGCAAGCAGGATCATACAGCCTAGTTGTAAGCAGCAGAGGTTGACGATCTGCTGTATGCAGC